>NC_087284.1:15158384-15464795 GCF_015220805.1 Pogoniulus pusillus
TGGAAGTGCAGTGAGGAAGCATAGTTGCAGAAATAGTCAACTATGGGAATGAAAACATAAAATTGGTCAGTTAAAACAGAAAGTTTGTGATAGAAATGTTGTAAAAATAGTTTGACAAACCAGAGTAGGTGTGAAGTCATGGTACTTACTGTGAGGTATTTTTTTAGATACTCCCTTTCTGTGATGAAAAGGGACAATCTTTTACTGTCATATCTACCTTCTTCCTTCACAGTATCTCCTTTTCTGAATATGATAGTTGTGAAAGAAGAGTTCATCCATGTAAAGAAAGGGAGGCCTAATCTGCACAGAACTGATTATCTCTGATGTCATCACTAAAAATCAGTGTTGAGGGAGTTTTTTTGGTGGTTTGGGGTTTTTTTTGCTTCTTGCTTGCTGTTACTGAACTTCATGAGGTCCCCATTAGCCCATCTCTGCAGACAGTTAGTGTCCCTCTGAATATCAACTGAACCAGCCCACTTACATGAAAACTGCTCCTTCCACAGCAATTTGTCTTTATGGATTCTATGAGTGTGGCAAAACCCTGCCTAAAATTGAGGCATACGACATCCCCAGCTCTCTCCTTCCCATAGGATCAGCCAACTCTTGATAGAAGGCAAGGTCAGGTCATGTCATTGTCTTCAGGCAACTGAGACTTACAAGGAAAATGTCATTTTAACCCTTGTTTATAAAAGCAAACCAACATCTTTTAGTATGATGTTGTCAACTTCATTTGTGAAAGCATTTCTGCAGGAAGTCTTTGGGTGGTGCTTACTGAGTGAAATGGTTAACATGCCTTCCTACGCTGGCTTGTGGGGTCTGTTCTACAGCTTGTGTGCAGCCAGGACAAACCCCCATCCACCCAAAAGGTTCAGTGTCTTTTGAAGAACTTGAAGTTGAACAGCTGTTTCGATTCAGCCCTCACAAAGATAATGTGGCAGATGTGGCTGTGGAAATATGCAGAAAAAAATCCATTTAAGTGTTGACTAAGGCCTGTAAACAACTGAATTTCTGAGCTACTTTGTGTTTTGTCTGTCCATTTCGTTTTATTGTTGGTCTTGCTTTTGATGACTAGTGCTGCCTCTTGTGGATTTTCCAGCCTGTAATGTCTAGAAGGCTGTTTAGATCCTGGATCCCCAAGAGATTCTGTGGCCTGCTTTTAATGCTCCAATTTGTGCGTTGAATGCTTTAGTCGTGGTCTTTCTGATTTTCTTTTAAATGACTGACCGTAACTCTATGAGTTGTAATGGAGGTGACAAACATCAACAACAAAAGAAACAAACAAACAAAAAAGAATTTTCATCAACTTAGGTCTAACCAGATAAAAACTACTTGTCTGGGTTTGTGCTTAAAAAAAAATAAAGCCAGAAAGCTAGCAAGTTGTGGTTTCTGTCCGAGCTGGCAGTGGTTGAACTGGAAAAGTTTCAGACTCACCACAAACTTGAGCGGTTAAAGAGGAAATCAAAGCATACAAACACAGGCCAACTAGCTTGGAAGAAAGTCAGGCCATTCCAGTCACTGGGACATGGGGACACTGCAGGATTTTTGCAAGCAGAAGAGTCACCAAATTCAAGACGACAGGACAAAGTCAAAAACATGATGGGGGGAAAAAAGGGAAAACATAAGAAGAAGAAGAAGAGCTGAGGAAGCATTAGAAGGGGAGAATTTTAGAGAAGTAAAGCAGATGAAGAAGTGGAAGATCATTAATAAGGAAATGCTGATTCCTGTTTTTCACTCTGCTTTTAAATTCCATCTAATATGTTTAAACATATTTAAACAGTAAAATCAGAAAATAGTGAAACCCCAAAGAGTTTATAAACGTTAGGTCACCACATTTTTCCAATTAGTTTCCCTATTTACTCAAAACCAAATACCTCAACTTAGTGTTTAAGAGGTATATGGGCAGTAAGTAAGGCACATCCATGAAGATCATCTGAGTGAGTCCTATAACCGTGTAAAGGGGATTAATTTTCTTTGTTAAACCCCCTTGGAGCCTCTCAAAGGCAAACATAACTGGTTTGAGTTTCTGTTTGTGAAAGAAACTGGTCATTGAATTCTTATAACTCCGTAAATCAGTCCATTAAGCTGATTGGAAAATCTCAGATTTAGGGTTGGGCAGTTAGGTTGAAAAATGTGGGCTTCCTTCAGATCACCGAAGTAATACCTGACAAAGAGTGTGTGCTTGGAGCATGTCTGCCTCTCTTTACTGCTGCACATACACTGTTCTTTTTTCAGCAAGAAGAACCAATTCATCACAAGGCAGAGATGACATTTAAGAGCAACAACATTGTAGATAATGCTTAGATCTTTGTCCATGTTAGAGCTTTTAACATTCCTGCTGCTGCTACAAGCAGTGGGACATTTTGGGGCAGAAAGCTTTCTGTAGACACACTCATTGGGAATGGATTCTTTCTAGATTATAAACGGAGAGTTTGTTTTTATTCTGTGTTTATTTCCATTCTTTTGCCCAGACAATTCAGATCCACTTTCCCACAGACATTTCACAAATACTTTTTTTTTTTGGAAATTGGTCTGATGGCAATCTCAGATAAATTCTAAATTAAGCCTGGTAGTTTCAGTGCTGCTGAAGTGTAACTTTTTCCCCCCTCCTCCCTCTCTCCCCCCAGGATGTTTTGACCAGTAGGAAAAACAATACCTTTTATCCCAAGAATCTGTGTGGTACCTGCTGTATGTTACAGAATTAACTGCAGCCTAATGTTTCCTGTGGGGTTTCACCACTCTAAAAGGGTCTTGTCCCAAAAGTCATTCAGGAAGTAAAAACAATAGCTCTTATCACAGGCAGTGGTCTACTTTTCAACCTTGTTTTCTGTCTGGGTGATTCAGGAGCTGCTAATGTTGTGAAGATGGGTGGTAAATTAAGTGAATTGCTTATAGAAGGACACTTGACTCACTTCTCCCTCTGCTCATGGACATCTGCTGAAATGCTTCATTCCTGAAACAGAACTTCAGATGTGCTCATTGTCTTTCCTCCCGCTATGTAGCAATCACAGTTTTAATAAAATCCTGAGTTCTTTGCTAAAAAAAAAACAACTTTGAAAGGTTTGGTTTTTTTTTTAACTCAAGCAGTTCTTCCTTACAAACCCAATTAGATTTTGCAGCACATTCTGTGTAAGTTATGCTGTCAGCTGCCCCCAGTAGAGTTTTTGGAAATAAAACTGTACTACTTGATGCTGTAAAATACTAAGGCATTTGTCAAATAACTGCTTTCTAAAACTCTATAAACTACAGCAAGTCTCTGCAGATCCTGTCCTCAGAGGTCACTTTGCAGTCACTACTGTTCATTAGGAGGGATTTGCCAATGGCAGTTGCTTATGCATGCTGAAATAGTGATGTTGGAGTATTCTTCCACTGAGTCTCTGGGATTAGCTGTGAGCAGATTTCTAAGACAGTATCTTTTCTGTCTCAGTGTTTTCTGCCATTGCTCTTTGTTTCTACCACCTCCATTACTGCTATTTGACTGAGACCAAGAGTCATCATCTTCCAAACATCATTGCTCTGTATGAAGTGTTGAAAGAATTGATTACTTGTAGTTGCAATGCCATGGCATTTTCTGCGCTGTGCAACCACAGAACCTAATTTATCTACCTGTGCTATTCCAGCTGAGTCACTTTCTTGATATTAATAACTGTCATCTTCAGCCCCCACAGTTCTGGTGTCTGTAGCCAGGCAGGTATTTGGAGATTTCTGTCCCTGTGAATCATTGAGCTGTAGTCTGAGTTTCAGGAAAAAAAAAAACCCTCAACCTCAATTTCCAGTGAGCATCCAGTAATGCACAATTTTGAGTCAGAGAGGAGCAGGGATCTGTGCAGCTTTGCAATGGAAGGCTTTACCTTGAAATATCTGTTTAGAATGGTTGAATGAATTAATACAAACAACTGCAGAACCTTGGAGCAGAATAATTAATCAAGAAGTTCTTTAGGCAAACTCTTAAAAAGCGCCACTGATGCACTGAATCTTACTGATGTTAAATCATTGCTCTTAAAGTGAGCAAGTTGTGTGTACGATGATATAACTACATAGCTGTGACCTTTGAATCACCTGCACTTGACTCTAGGAATTCAGTTTCACAAAATGCAAATATTTAAAGTACAAAATTAAATCATATTGCAGCTTATCAAACTAACTGAGCTGCCCTCTCTCCAAATTCCTTTTGAATAGTAGCTGGTGAGACATTACCAAGTAGAACACTGCTTTCAAGGGTCTTTGCAAGGGAAGACTCATAATGCACTTTGTTCCCATGTTGCTGAGCATGGAATGGCTTGCAGAATCAATGTAGCATCCCATAGCTGCACTCTACTGTACAGTGTTTCTTGAAGGGTCATCTTTGTACTGCTGAAACTTTTTTGAGAGGCTTTTATCCTTTTACATTGGCATTGCAGTTTCAGAGCAGTTTCTAAAATAGCTGACCACAAAGATAATTTCAGAGAACTCCTGTTTTTATCAGGTTGAAAGATGTTGTGGCATTGAGTGCATTTATGTTAAGCAGAGGTACTTAACACCTTTGCCAGTGTGGCCAGTAGGACAAGGGAGGTTATTCTTCCCCTGTACTCAGCACTGGTCAGGACACATCTTGGGTACTGTGTCCAGTTCTGGGTCCCTCAATTCAAGAGAGATGTTGAGATACTGGAACGTGTCCAGAGAAGGGTGATGAAGCTGGTGAGAGGTCTGGAGCTCAGCCCTATGAGGAGAAGCTGAGGGAGCTGGAGTTGTTTAGCCTGGAGAAGAGGAGGCTCAGAGGTGAGCACATTGCTGTCTATAACTACATGGAGAGAAGCTGTAGCCAGGTAGGGGCAGTCTCTTCTGCCAGGCAACCAGCAACAGAACAAGGGGACACAGTCTCAAGTTATGCCAGGGGGAGTATAGGCTGGATGTTAGGAGGAAGTTGTTGCCAGAGAGAGTGATTGGCATTGGAATGGGCTGCCCAGGGAGGTGGTGGAGTCACTGCCCTTGGAGGCGTTCAGAAAAAGACTGGATGAGGCACTTGGTGCCATGGTCTAGTTGAGTGGATAGGGCTGGGGGATAGGTTGGCCTGGATGATCTCGGAAGTCTCTTCCAACCTGGTTGATTCTATGATTCTGTGTAGCATAGCCCCAGTAACTGGTGTCCAAGTGGAGTCTGACGAAGCTGGGATTCCAGAAGTAGGGTAGTGTGGTTTGCTTCTTAGACTGATGAGCCTTGATGAGACAAATGTTACTGCTGTTTCAAAAATATTTAAAATCTTTTTTTTTTCACTGAAAATAAATTCACCTGCCCCAAATTTCAACCCACTGTCATAGCTTTGTTGTAAAATATGCAAACTTCAGGCAAAAGTACTGTATTCTGAAAGCAAGTCAAGCATATTAACCATGGTTTGTTGGAGTTTGGGGTGGGGTGTGTGTTTTGTGTTACTGTTTGTTTGAGCTTTTTGTTTGTTTGTTTTCTGTAAACTACTTCTCCCCCCCACCCCCTCAATCCATTGCAGTTAAGCTTGACAGAATTTAGAATTACAAAGCTACATTTTATAAAGGTAAAACGCTGAGCAACGTTAATGGCATTTAACTCTCTAAATATATTATCTTTAAGTATAACTATACCATAAATGCTGCTGTTAGGTTTACAAAACTTTGCATGCTAAGGGGAAAAAGAGTTGAAGAATTGTAGTAGATCTTGTTTAGTAAGTTGTGGCTAATGTTTGTCTGCTGGGAGTACATATTCCTGGTATTTCTTTTGCTCAGTCAAGGCTGCAAAGGCAGTTTTCTCTTTACCCACAGTAGGTAATATTTTTGTCAAAATTACATATGATAGAAGTTCTAAAAGCATTTCACAAAAGCCTAAATCTCTTTTGTAAGTGTATTTTGAAACAAGCAAATCCTGCTCCCCCTTCAGGAAAACCACAGTTTACTAATAGAAATTATTCTTGGGCTGGAATTATTGAGGCCTCTTAAGGCTGATGGTAGGTGCAGAGAGAGGGTGCGGGTGACTCTGATGAGCAAGCTTTCTATATTTGTACTGCTGTGATGTTCCAGTGATGTTGGGAGCACTGCACTACTGCCAGAAATGTAAGGTTGGCTTGTTTTAAAAGGCCAAACATCGCAAAACCTTGAACTGTTAGAACTAGTCAGATCTCATAAGGGCAGATATTAATGTTTAGACTAAGTTATGGTTACTGATATTTTGCTTTGTTTCTTCAGATTTCTAATTTGGGAAAAAGCCACTTCAGGATTGAGTTTTGGTTAGAGTCTCTTTGTGCTGCTGTTTATTGGGGGTTGGTTTTATTAGTTTTGTATTCTGCTTACCAGCTAATTAGATTAATACCAAACAAGAATGTACTGGATTATTCAGGAAATTAAAGGAGAAATACCACCCTCCTTCCCCAAAATTAGCCACCTGCAGAGCAGTGGGGATCTTCTGTCATATGACATTGGTGCAGCTGCTCAGCTCTCCCATCTTGCTCACAGATGTCTGGTCTTGGTCACTCACAATGTGAGCATCTAGCACACTAATGGCACATTGCAGTCTATAATTGAGCTGTTTTCTGATCCTTGAATGAATGATGTTTCATATCTGAGGGTGGAATCTGTCTCCATCGACCTTGGTGGCACAGGTCCCATAAGAGGAACCAGGATTTTGTTCCTCATCTTATCTGCTGCTGAAATCCACCGATTAGTTCCACTGAAGGGAAGTCTTTATTTGTCTGCTGTGTCATAAGTATTCTTACTCATAATTAGTCCCATCTGTGAGGGGTAGCCTTTCATGCTAAGTGTCTTTTTTATGAAGAATATCACTGTATTGAAAATTAAGAATCTGCTTAATCTAATGCATAGTATCAGCACATAATAGCTAAACAATGTTCAGAGCACTATTTTTCATGGCTACAACAAAATTTCAGCCGCTTAACCAAAATCTGGATGATGTTTGTTATGGCTATGTATTCTGAAAGTTTTTAATTAGCCACATGGTAGTAATTTATCTCTGGGTAGTATTTTACCTTGCTGTAAAATAGTTCTGTGTATTGGACACACAGCTGATTAAAGGTTAATAATTCAAAGTCCCTTAATCAGTTTAGTGTGTTGGAAAGACAAGATTTAGTGGGGTTTTTTTTGTTCTGTCATCATAGAATCAACCAGGTTAGAAGAGACCTCCAAGATCATCCAGTCCAACCTAGCACCCAGCCCTATCCAGTCATCTAGACCATGGCACTAAATGCCTCATCCAGTCTTTTCTTGAAGTGGTGGAGTCACCTCCAGGAATGGTGACTCCACCACCTCCCTGGGCAGCCCATTCCAATGGGAAATCACTCTCTCTGTGAAGAACTTCCTCCTAAGATCATAATGTTGATCTGGAGAGCAACTTTACTCCACAGATATCTTGCTCTTTCATTACACCTTTTCTTGAACACCTTCAGGGACAATGACTCCACCACCTCCCTGGGCAGCCCATTATCCAAAGTCTGTCATTGGTTATTACAAACACCATGACCATTATTAATTTCTTTGTGGAAAAAGCTTTGGCCTGTATTAATACAAACTAACATTTATAAACCAACTTCAACTGCTTGAAGAAGGCTTTGAGTTTAACACAAAGCAAATATTCTTTGCCACTACTGTAGCATATTGGCTTTTTAGTCTCCTGCTTTGAGCTTTGTCTGTGATAAAGGCTGATTTTTAAGAAGAGCTTCACCTCCTGGGCTGGATTTAGGTGATCCACTTGCAGATGAATGCCACTTAGTAAGAGTCAGTGCTCAGATTCTGCATTCCCAAAAGCTTTTTCCTGTCTGTGGTCAGAATATATAGCAGCATGGACATATGAATAATATGTTATGCTGGAAACTTGGAACAGAGGCTGGCTTACTAGGGAAAAAACAGCTACAGATGCTTTATTATACTTACAATTTGATGATGATGATTCTGAAATCTGTGAAAAGTAGTTAGTTTAGCATTTTTACATGTATTTGAATTCTGTATAGTTTTTGTTGGTTAGCTGTATCCTGGCTCTGGCCCCAGTACTGAGCCCTAGGGGACACCACTTGTGACTGGCCACCAACTGCATTTAACTCCATTTACCACAGCTCTTTGGGTCCAGCCACCCAGGCAGTTTTCAGTGCAGTGAAAAGTGCATCTGTCTGTGCCATGGGCCACAAGTTTCTTGAGGAGAATGCTGTGAGAAACAGTGTCAAAGGCTTTACTGAAGTCCAGGTAGACAACATCCACAGCCTTTCCCTCATCTACTAGGTCCATCACCTGCTCATAGAAGGAGATCAGATTGGTCAGGCAGAACTTTCATGAACCCATGGTGGCTGTGCTGATCCCACCATTTTCCATCACTTGCCATATGAACACATCCATACTCTTCCTCGGTACTGATGTCAGGCCTGTGGTTCCCTGGATTGTTCTTTCATCCCTTTTTGTGTATCAGTGCCAGAGCGATAAGTGGTGACGTGCTATTTTTTATAGGTGTGCTATACAGGGATTTTTAGGACAAGCAATCAGAAAAATTCTGTGTGAGTAGCAAAAATAAACCTTTTTGCTGTAACATCAGTACCAGTGTTATATTCTAGCTCTGTTTAGATCTATTACACAGGAATCAATTTAAAAGTTTGGTTTAGAAACTATAAAATTATATTTTTATCAGTCTTATGATGAAGTGACACAGCTTGAAGGAGGTCTACAAAATCCAATTCTTTTCATGCAAGATTAGAGTTCCATATCAGAAAAATAAATGGTTCTAACATTTTTCATTGAAACTTCCTTTTACACCAGATTTACAATAATTCAGACCCTTCAAATTGAAGTAGAGGATAAAAGATTATTTTTTTTCTTTCTCTCCAGATCCTAGCTTAATTGTGAGTTTAATAAATTTGCTGCATTCCAAGAAATTGTCTCTTGATGCATCCCTCTTACTGATGGCTGACAAATTCCTCTGTTGACAGTAAAAAAGCTGCTGTTAAAGTAACCTTGGGTCATGGGCCAGGATTGTTGCAAGTTCAGTCTCTCCTTGATGACCTCAGAGGATGGACAAAATGTCTGATGATGTTATTTTCTTTGGAGAAAATGAAGATGAGTACAAGTATCATCAATGTAAACCACACCTTTGTGCCTTAGATGTAAAGGAGCACACATGTCTGCTGTCAAACTGATTTTATGTTACCTTGAAAAATAAGCAAAACTGAAAAAAAAAGGAAGGAAAAATTGCAGAAGAAAAACCAACTCAGAAAACCCCCAAACTAAAATCTGAGGGGAGAGTCTGGGGCTGCCCCATGCGGGTCTCAGCCTGGGGGGGTCTCCATCTGGCTAGGGGTGTGATGTGCGTAGAAGTCTCAGGAGTGAAGGAGTGAAGCTAAGCTTGGGAAAAGGGGGAGGAAAGACTTTAGTCCTTTTGTTTCTCAACACCTGAATTGGTAATTGAGTTTTTTGTTTTCCCCAGTGATTAGTTAATTTTCACAGAGTTGGGTCTGTTTTGCATATGTGATCTAAACCTATCCCTTGTTCCTCTGCTTCCCCCAGTGCAGCTCAAGAGGAGGGAGTCTGGCTGTTAGCCCCCACCCCCAAACACAGCGTCCAGGCTGCTGAAGGCTCTTTATGACATGACAATATGCATCAGTGAACCATAACGCTGGTTTTGAGTAACTGTGTGGAAGAAAGCTGTTTTAACTTAGTGAATGATGTTGAGAGGAAGGAGTGTGACCGTGGGATGACTGGATAGGAGCCTGCTTAGGAATGAAGTGTTGGGTTGGATGAAGAATGTTGCTTTAAAAACAAATAAACAACCAAAACCCAACCAAGCAAAACAATAACCACCACCAACATACCCAAACAAAACAAAATAAGCCCTTGAATAAACACACACACAAAGGAAATAAAGGGAAAAAAATACAGCCAAGGAGACATGCTTTGAAACCCTGGAAGACTTTGAAAGAGTCATGGATGAAAAGCAGTGAGAAACAAGTCCTCCTTGGGCTGTGAGGAGAAGCACTTTGTAGTATACTTATACCTGACATAAAACATTCTAATTTGATAAATAGATTGCACAGTGAAGGCATAATCAATTAGTCATTTCTACTCTCTGGCTTTCAAATGTTGCTCTTGTAAGCCTGCACAATGAAAGGCTTTTGATTTGCAGAAGAAAGGTGAGGTCGATAAAAACCAGTTCACATCTGATGTGTGGGTTGTCTTTGGGTGGGAATGAATCACTACTTTGGAACAGGTTGTAAAGGTTCAGATTTAGATTACTCCCCCACCCCTCTATTTTTAATAGATGATGTGTTTTAATGAATGGCAACTTATTTAATACACATTTTCAGTTCTTAATAGAGCAGTAAACAGTATCTTTTAGGTTTTGGATCTAAAATGGAAACCGAAACTGGTGTTTGGATCTGATAGCCAGGAAAAACAATATACATAAATAAGATGATGCACAATTCTCATCATTAAATCTAGGTGAGAGAATCAAAAACTATTTACATGTACTCTGAGAGAAAGTAAGGTTCTGTTAGTGGAGGTCACAGGTGCAGGGACAGGAGGGCACTTGAGAAAATGTTCTGTGAGGTGTTTTGCACTTTGTGATGCTCTGCTTATGCAAATGAGGTGTAATTTGTGTCTGAGGGGAATCTTTGTCAAGGAAAACTTTCAGCATTTACAAAGCAGTAATTACCTAGTCATGGAGCTGCCAGACATAATAGAAGACAAGATATATCCAAGTCATAAATGCAGTCCTGTACCTGGAGATTTCATCAGAACCCACCTGGTCTTTTGCTTGTCATTATTGTTTTGAAGGTTTTATAGTAATGCTCCTGTAGTTAGAGCATTAAGCCTTTCCTGGTGCCCAGATGCTTTATTACTTTGAAGTTGTGGCCTTTTTTAATATTATTATTGTGAAAATTGAGAGCATTGAGATATTTTAGTAACCATAAATGAGAAATTGCTGTCATAGGGTTTTTGCTTTTGTGGAGGGTTTAGAGATGTAAATGCTTTAACCTGTAAAAAATGATAGGGCAGTATCAGCTTCATAAAAAGGGGAAAGTAAAAAAAATAATGCAATAAACTCATTTTAAGGTTCTGCTTAACATTAATGGCACTATAAGCATCCAAGAGAAATACAAGAGGAGTTAGTTTTGTTTGTTTTGGTCCTTCCATCCTTTTACTTTGTACAAGTCTGCCTTTATTATGTTGTCAGGCAGTCACATAATTCCTTATTGGAGTTTTTCCATTAGTTGGAAAATCACCTACTTGATGAATCTGTCTTCTATTATTTGTTTTGCTTACACAAGCCAAATGGAAACAGGAAAAATTAACTGAAATGTGTTGTCAAGAATACGGAGTGTTTTAAAAATCTACTTTTGGCCTTTCGGGACCTTTGCCTTTATGTCCAGGTTGGATTTGTCTTGAAATAGTGGTGTTGGAAGCCTGCAGATTCTCCTTCAGTAATGAACCCTGTTAATTAACCCTGTTAGAGCTTTCTAAAACTATGTAAATTCCCACACTTAGATTTTGTATGTGGTTTCCACTGGTAGCTTTTTCAACCTGAAGAAGATAAGCAGACAAAATACATTTCCAACTACTGTATTGATTTTTGAACCAGTACTACTGTTTGTCTGGTCACAGGTATACAAGTTTATTTTTCTAGCTGTACTTGATAAATGTAGCTGTTGGTGTAAAAGCTGTTTTGGCTAGGAACTGAGTAATTTTGTCTTCTAAACAGGTGTCTCAATGCATGTACCTATTGCAAAACGAAGCATGCCAGAGGAGATCTAGCAAGCTACCCAATTGAAGAGCTGGTGAGCAGAGCCAAACAGTCTTTTCAAGGTAAGGACTACAATAAAAGTCAGCCTCTGAAGTGTATCAAGTCTTGTTTCCACAGATAATACTTATGATAGCATGTGGTTCTGTTACAGTATTGATGTTCTTGATAGTTATAACTGTGTCTGGTGGTGCCTGTGTGGTAGAAAGCTATGCTTTCATTATGTTGTGCACAACATATTGCCCGACCATACCGATTTTAGGCTTGCTAAAGTGAAGTTCCGTGCAGGCATTTTTTCATGATGATGTGGAGACTGTAATATTTGGTCATTTTCACTGAATCACAGATCAGGGGCTATAAGGAACCTTGAAAGATCTTCCAGTCCAACCCCCCCTGCTAAAGCAGGATCACCTATACCAGATCACACAGGAACGTGTCCAGATGGGTCTTGACCAGAGAGGGAGACTCATGACCCCTCTGGGCAGCCTTTTCTGGTCTTCTGTCACCCTCGCAGGGAAAAAGTTCCTCCTTGTGTTTTCATGAAAATTCCTATGCCTCAACTTCCACCTGCTGCCCCTTGGCCTGTTGTTGGGCATCACCAAGAAGAGCCTATCTGTGCTTTCTTAGAGGGTAATACAGTGTAACAGATTAAAGCAAACCTGCCTGCGGTTTCCCCCAACAGAGAAGTGAGGGAAAAGTAACACCAAAAAATCCTTGGGTTGAGATAAAAAGATTTGAGACATAAAGTTTTACTGAGCAAAACAGATAATAATAATACAACTTGCAATCACCTTAGCTAATAATATAATGACTTAGCCTGTTTGCAGGATCAGGAGTGCAGCATAAAGGAGGAAACAAGGGAACTAGCCAATTCCTACTCGTCTTTATATTAAATACTTTGAATCAGAAATAGAGCAATAAATACAGCATGTGATGTCACATCCTCTACAGATGTCACTGAGTGCATGCATTGAGTTTCACTTATGGCTTAAAGTGTTGCAGTTGTTCCAGTGAGAAGTAGGTCTCCAGTGATTCAATTTGTTTACAAATCCATGCTTATTTATGGATCCATAATGAACCTTACTCAGGTCAGTGATGAACTATTCCTATCCAAAGAAGAGTTTCTTTTCCTAATCAAAGCTCATCTTCAGAAATTCAAAGTTCTACATTAGCCACACAGAAACTTCTC
Source organism: Pogoniulus pusillus (assembly GCF_015220805.1). Taxonomy (NCBI): domain Eukaryota; kingdom Metazoa; phylum Chordata; class Aves; order Piciformes; family Lybiidae; genus Pogoniulus; species Pogoniulus pusillus. Next base: position 15,171,307 of record NC_087284.1, read on the forward strand.
AGTTAAGACTGCAATTCACTTTTGCTTTTGTTAAAAGCCAGACTCTTCTTCCATGAAGCTTATCTGTAGTTGCCACTGGATGTGTCCTTTTGCTTATGTTTGTACAATTAATGCTGTTGTGGCTGTGGATTGGTTTGTCTCTTCTGATGGACAGGAATGACACCATGTTGCGAACTTCTTGCTTTTGTAGATCAGGTTTCTAAATCCTGCATCCATATTAATGAAATGGTCAGTAACTGAAATGCCAGATGTATAAATGCACTTATTATTTTGATAGAGAATCGGTTCAGGAAACAGGTTTTTGAAGACTAGAAGTTTTCAGTAGTATAAGACAAGTGATTCTGAAAATGGTACCTAGCTGCTGTGCAGGAGAAAAGCTGCCATTTGATGGTTATGGTTAATATTATGCAATATGTAGCAGACACAAGTAAATGCCTTGTGATAGGAAGACATATAGGTAGGAAAGGAACACTACATTCTTTTCCTTTCATTCAGGTGTAAGCACAAAGTACTTTTATATTATGAGTAGCTTGAGAATAGTGTTGTTCTGATGATAGCACTATATAGCTGTTGAAATGTTCTAAAGACAGTTTGAACAATTCAGCACAGGAATGTGATGAAGGTATGTGAAATACAGTCAGGATTACAGACTTTCTATTTACATGTTAGTTAGGTTTGTTGTATGTATGGGAAGAAATAATCTCATGAGGAGCGACTGAGGGAGCTAGGGCTGTTTAGTTTGAAAAAGAGGAGGCTGAAGGGAGACCTCATTGCTGTCTACAGCTACCTGAAGGGATGTTGTGGAGGGGCTGCTGCTGGTCTCTTCTCACAGGTAATTGGAGACAGAACAAGGGGCAATGGCCTAAAGCTGAGGCCGAGTAGGTTTAGATTGGACATTAGGAAAGTTTTTCATGACACTGGAATGAGCTGCTCAAGAAGGTGGTTGAGTCACCAACCCTGGATGTGTTTGAGGGTCTTTTGGATGTGGTGCTTAGGGATATGGTTTAAGGTGAATCCTATAGAGTAGGCCTATAGGTTGGACTTGGTGATCCTGAGGGTCTTTTCCAACCTGAATGTTTCTGTGATTCTATAATTCAGACTTGTCTGCTTTCTTATGGTTGTCATAAAGTCCTCGTTAAATTAACATAATGATGTCTTTGGCTGACACAAAAAGAAAGAAAACTCAAGTTCTGTTTGTCTTTGCAGACAATAAATGGGAAGTTTTGGGAAGTATTTTGAACTTTGAGCATTTTACATTTGGATTGAAAATTCAGTAATTCATTTTGTCAGTTGTGCTGTGGCCTTTATTGTAAATATCGACTCCTTCCAAGTAACTTGATTTCTAATGGAAAAACGTGCCCCTAAGCTATTGCTTTGAAATTTCTTGAAGAAATGCTATGACCATTCTCATAGTAGGCATCTCCAGGGAGTTCTGTTCTTATTTGGCCTTACACTGGTACCTTTGTTAGAGGACATAAGGAAGGAAGCAAGCACTGAATTGTGAAATGACAGGCTTTGCCTCCAGCTTGCACATGCTTAGAAATGGGCATGAGGTAGTCAGATAGTCTGCAGTGTATGGAGAATGTGTTGCTGCAGTTGGACTGCAGTGAATGGCTTAAACAGTGTTAAATGTCATGATTAGAGTTTTTGCTGAGCTGTTGATTCACTGTCTCTTCACACAGAAGCACAGAATGTAAGGAGCTAGAAGTGATCTCCAAAGATCACCTAGTTCAACCTCCCTGCCAGAGCAGGATCACTTAGAGTAGGTGTAGGAACCTGCCTGGACACAGGAATGCCTCCAAGCAGGTTTTGAATGTCTTCAGAAGAGGAGATTCCACAATTCCTCTAGGCAGCCTGTTCCAGTGTTTTGTCACCCTCACAGTAAGATTTTCCTTATGTTGTCGTGGAAGCTCATGTGCTCCAGCTTACACATATGGCCCTTGTGCTATCACTGGGCATCACTGAGAAGAGCCTGGCTCCATCTCCTGACATATTTGTAAGTGTTAATGAGGTCATCTCTCAGTCTCCTATTCTCTAAGCCAAAGAGGCCCAACTCTCTTAGCCTTTTCCCATAAGGAAGATGTTCCACTCCCTTAATCATCTTTGTGGCTTTGCACTGGACTCTTTCAGGCAGTTCTTTGTCTTTCTTGAACTGGAGACAATGTTCCAGATGTTTTCTCAGAAGATGTGGAAAATACAGAGAGGTAGAGATGTGTACTGAAAAGTTTTTCCACAGGAATCATTCTTGAGAGAACTCATGTGTCTTAAATGAACAATACAAGCAATACAGTACATGGTGATTTTGTATAGCTGCTTGATCAAGTCACACGAGAAAAGAGAGAGTGATGTCTATTTGCAGTGATTTGTAGATCTATGTTCTTGCATTACACAGCTCGATTGTCCCTACAGGTGGGAAGATTCAGTTGCAGAAGACAGTGGAAATAGGTAACGAGAGCTGTATTTAAGTACTTTTTGTTACAGGTCCTTAAATCTTAGCACATCAAAAGATCCCTAAAATGTTTTATTCAGGTGATCATACTTCAAGATTCCAGCTGACATCTCGAAACTCTATTTCTAGCAGCAGTATGTTGCCAGGGCAGATCAGATACTCCTGATTTTGTTTCAGCCACTTCTGTCCTGCAGCCTGTGGGTAGGATGTCTCTACATAGGAAGCATTTCCAAGCTGTACTATGTGCTGCATTACTTGGCTGCATGCTGTTTCAAGTAGTCATTGGACAAGTCTTAAACTGCTAACAATATGGTGTGCGATGATATCTGTGACAGCAGCTGTAAGGTGCTGCCTCACACTTGCTTTGATGTCTGTTTCTAAGATGAATTCTGAAGATTTTTGGACCTCTAAAGCTTTTCAGTCAAAACTGAGCTCTATGTCTTTGTTTAGCTACTGTTTTTTGAGAGGTTCACGTACTCTGTGTAGGTAAGTAGATATTTATGTCATTGTATTTTAGGGTCCAAACCTTTGTCTCTTTGGTCAGTGTTGTGAAAAACAACAATTAATACCCTACTGAGAATGGCAATGAGATGACAGCAGATGAGAAAGCTGTAATAATTTACATTCTTATTCAGATTGTACAAGCCTGATTTAAATCAACTGATTAAAAAAGCTGAAATCATCATGACTGAACAGGTATTAGCCTCTATCTTGTACTGTTCCAGGCATTTTTCTTTTTATGCTTGTAATATCTTAAATTCTATCTAATATGCACCCAAAAAAAAAGAGTATTGCAGGTTTCTTGTACATGCAGCATACTTTCATAATGCATCGGAGCAAGTGTTAAGCTGCACTGAAATTGAGTTTGTATGCTTTGTGTGGGTTGATGTCTCCTCTCTGACCTCCATAGTAGTTTGCAAGGTCCCACTGACATCAACTTCAATCGTTCACAAAGTTTCTTTAAGAAAATCTGTCTGAAGTTGGAAGTGAAGTAGCTTGTTGAGGTTTTTTTGTTTGTTTGTTTTTATTTTAGTTTTATTAACTTCAGTGTTTTTTCTATAAATGTTAACTTTTAATAAGTAGTTGTGTCATTTTTTTTCATGGACAGCCTTGTCAGATCACATCATATAGCAGGCTTCAGTAACACAGCTAAGTAAAAGTATTGTGAAATACAGTAAAGTGGTCTTTGAGTAGAGAACAAGTGTCTACTGTCAGGCTGTTTATGCAAAGAGATTTTCTGCAGCTGATACCACAGCACTTTCTTTGTGTCATCAATTTAGTAGTATGAGTTGGTTTGGGTTGGGCTTTTTTTTTTTCAAAATTGCTGTATCATATTCAGTGCTGTGTTTTAGGGAATTGAATTTGCTGTTATGAGAGAGCTCTTTCTTTCCCTCCTGGAGCTAATTCAATGTATAACAATATGTTTTTGCTTAGTATATGAAGCTGGAGGGAGTAGCTGCCATTGGTGAGCAGCGTGCTGAGGGGACACAAATGTTAAACAAACCTGAGCTTTGGATGTTGTGTGGAGTAGTGTCCTAGGCAGTAACTTTGGCTAATTTTCAAGACTTTAAAGTGATTATCATAGAATCATAGTTAATAAAGAGACTAATAATTTAATGATGGGATTTGTGTTTTCGCATTTCAGAGACTCAGTTCAGTAGCAGGAGAGGGAGAGTGTTTGGTTATCTCAGAATCATAGAATTGTCAGAGTTGGAAGGCACCTCAAAAATCATCCAGTTCTGACTCCCCTAGCATGGGCAGACATACCTCATACTAGAGCCCCATCCAACCTGGCCTTAAAAATCTCCAAAGATGATGCTTCCACCACCTCCCAGGGCAACCTGTTCCAGTGTTTCACCACTCTCATGGTCAGGAACTTCTTCCTAACATCCAATCTGAATATACCCACTTCTAATTTTGCTCCATTCCCTTTAGTCTTTCCTGATATCCTAAGAAGTCCCTCACTAACTTTCCTCTAAGCCCCCTTCATGTACCAGAAGTCCATAATAAGGTCTCCTTGGAGCCTCCTCCTTTCCAGACTGAACAACCCCAACTCTCTCAGTCTGTCTCCATGATGTATTTAGGTCAGTGATTTTTAGTGAGTATAAAAAGATGTATATCTGTAGTGCTACCTGGCGATCTGTAGTTCCTGTTTAATTACTACTCCATTAGCTTATTTTATGGTAGCACTCAGGGATGCTCAAATGGAAGTCAAGTCCTGTTGAGAAGCATTGTTCTTGTACCCTCAAGCTAACATTAGTCTCAGCAAGGCTCATCAGTCTAAGCAGCAAATCACACTACTACATAGATACTACTTCTAGAATCCCAGCTTCTTCAGACTCCACTTGGACACCAGTTACTGGGGCTATGCTACATAGAATCGACCAGGTTGGAAGAGACCTCCAAGATCATCCAGTCCAACCTATCCCCCGGCCCTATCCAGTCAACTAGACCATGGCACTAAATGCCTCATCCAGTCTTTTTTTTAACACCTCCAGGGACAGTGCCTCCACCACCTCCTTGGGCAGCCCATTCCAAAGGCAAATCACTCTCTGGCAAGAACTTTCTCCTAACATCCAGCCTAGACCTCCCTCAGCACAACTTGAGACTGTGTCCCCTTGTTCTACTGCTGGTTGCCTGGCAGAAGAGACTGACCCCTACCTGGCTACAGCCCCCCTTCAGGTAGTTGTAGACAGCAGTGAGGTCCTCCCTGAGCCTCCTCTTCTCCAGTCTGAACAACCTCAACCGCCTCAGCCTCTCCTCATAGGGCTTGTGTTCCAGGCCTCTCACCAGCTTTGCTAATGATCATAAGCATGACACAGGAAAACTTCGATAACTAATCCTAATTCCTTGCTCATTGATACTTTTTGCTTCCTCTTGTCAAATAAGTATTTGTATCTGTTGTATCCACACCACTGGTTTACTTCTGGAGCCTAGCAGTGTTATGAGGAGTCAAGCATCTTGTCATGCTTCTTTCTCCTAAATTTTATTCAGAAATTTCTGCAAAAATTCCCAAAAGCAGACAAACCTTTCTTCCACACCAGCCATGTGATGAAGGGACTTTGTCAAGAAATTGGTTGGATAATTACATTTAAGAAGTGTTCTGTTGTTACCCTTTGATGTTTGGCAGCTGAGTTTCCATTATTCATACGAACTCAAATCTTGACAATGTGCAGATTGATGCTTAATGTTGATTTTGCAGCTGTCAATTAATTTCTGTTGAAGTTGAAAATGCCTGAAAATGCTTGGAAACTTGCTGAAATTGAGTCTCTGCTGTATGGTTCAAAGACTAGGACTCTCTAAAGATGGATTGGGCAATGCTCGATGTGGGAAGGAAAGGCTGAACATTTTATAAATGTATTATCATGGAATCACAGATTTGTCAGGGCTGGAAGAGACCTCAAGGATCATCTATCTTCAACCCTCCTGCCATAGGCAGGGACACCTCATATTAGATCAGTTTGCTTAGAGCCACGTCTGGCTTGGCCTTAAAAACTTCCAGAGATGGGACTTCTGCCACCTTCCTGGGCAACCTGTTCCAGTAGCTCACCACCCTCATGGTCAGGAATCTCTTCCTAACATCCAATCTGAATCTACCCACTTCTAGTTTTGCTCCATTCCCTCTAGTCCTATCACTACCCAACATCCTAAAAAGTCCCTCACCAGCTTTTTTTATAGGCCCCCCTTCAGATACTGGAAGGCCACAATAAGGTCTCCTTGAAGCCGGCTCCTCTCTAGACTGGACAGCCCCAACTCTCTGAGTCTGTCTCTGTAGAAGAGGTGCTCCAGCCCTTTGATCATCCTTGTCTAGACATGCTCCAGCACCTCCATATCCTTCTTGTAATAGGGGCTCCAGAACTGGATGTAGTACTCAAGGGGAGGTCTCACCAGAGTGAAGTAGAAGAGGAGAATCACCTTCACATCGACCTGCTGGCCACACTTCTCTTGATGCCACCCAGGATATGTTTGGCTCTCTGGGCGGGTGTTCTTCTTCTTCTTATTATTATTAATATTTAATAAGGTGGAGATATTAGTAAATATGTTTATTATTTATTAATATCAAAATACCTCTGTAACTTATTTGCAGCTTCAGGTATTTGGCTGTAGGAAGGTATTTACAGAAATCTCTACATTTAAACAGTTTAAATGGCTTAAGCAAGCCAGAAATTGGCAATTTTGCCAAGATCAGTAGTTGGCCAATTGGCAAAGAAGTAAACAGAATTATTAACCAACGGTATGGAACCTGAGCAAACAAGGGAAATGCGTAAGCCAAAGCATAGGCAAGGTGCAGGTAAAGCTGGTGCCCTGTTTACAACAGGGCAGGACTTGTCCAAACATGTCCCTGTGTACCAGACATACAGGCACCTGGCCTTTTGGCTAGTTCACACCAAAAAATCCTGCTCTGGAGGGAAGGGGAAAAGAGTTTTGAGTTTGGGCTTGTCTTTGCCCTTCACCACAGCTGCAAGTGCACAGTGGCAGCTCGTGTTGAGCTTCTCCTCCACCAATACCCCCAAGTCCCTTTCCTCAGGGCTGCTCTCTCAAGTCCCAGTCACTGTCCTGCCTATATCGGTGCTTGGGATTGCCCGGACCCAGGTGCACAGGCTCACCTCTCCAGCCTGTCAAGGTCCCTCTGGATGGATCTCTTCCCTGCAGCATGTCAGTTGCACCACACTACTTGATGTTGTTGGCAAAATCGCTGAGGGTGCGCTCAGTGCCACTGTCCATGTTACCGACAAAGATGTTAAGCAAGACCCTCTTTAACCTTACAAAAACCAAACTCGTGCCCCATACCATTATTCAAACCTTTTCCAACTGATTTTTTTTTGAGAGCAGAATTTTCCACATCACAGATAATCTTAGTTCCTTCCTAGCTTTGCTCTACACAGTGTTGCCCTGTGCTGTTTGGATCTTTTGTTTTTCAGTTTGAAAGAAGGGGGAGAATATTGACAGTGTTTTTTCTGGGATAAACCTCCTCTGTCAGCCTTTTTACTGACTTCTAGGAAAAGCAGACTTTATTCTCATATTGTTCCTGACGGATAATTTGAAGTTGCATTCCAGGGAGTTTGGGCTGCTGTATTTGAGACACTTCAATAACAACTTCTCTTTGTTCTTCACTGCTTTTTGGCTATAGCTAAAGAGCTGTGTTTTTGTTGTTCTTATTAAGTTTATTAAAATTCTTTCTGTATTGTCTTTTTATGTCTTATGAATGTTTTATTTTTTTCCTGCTGACTTTGCTAATGCACAGAATAGTTAGGCCAAGATAAATATTTTGGTACCAGCCTGTCATTCCTTAGAGCTATAAGAGATAACATAATGAATTAGTTTTTCATGGCCACATGTGATTTTTTTTTTTCTAATAATCTTGTAAGAAAAAAATTGCATTTAGAGTCCATCAGCAGTGGTTAGAAGCAGTGTCTTCAGCTGTGTGAAAACTGCTGTGTAACAGACATTTGAACACACATAACCAACATCATAGAGCAAAGATGTATTTAAAAGCATAGAAATCCATATTTTTAGTAGGAAATGAGAGTACTGTCGATATTTTAGAGTTTCATTTGAGTTTAAAAAAAGTTTAGTGAGTTTTCCTCTTGGCTCAGAAAGAAATTGTGGGTTTGGTGTGTCTTTTTTACAGTCAAGTTTACCATTGTGTTACAGTTGTGTCTGTTGCTTCAGCATCTCTTGTTGCATAAAAGGTTCCTTTGCATTGTTTTTACTGAAGAAATGCAGCATCAGTTACATGAAATTAGCTTTTTCCCCTCAGTGCTCTCTCCTACTTTCTGAGGATCTCACTGGGATCCTGTGGCAGAGGACCTGGGAATGGCTCAAAGCTGTGTCTGTCAAGGGAGGCTCAGACTTGACACAAAGAGATATTTCTTCTTCACAGAATCACAGAGCTAACCAGGCTGGAAAGACTTTCATGATCATCAAGTCCAACCTGTTACCCAACACCATCTAATCAACTGAACCATGGCACCGAGTGCCACATCCAGCCTTTTATTAAAGACTTCCAGGGATGGTGACTTCACCTCCTGAGCAGCCCATTCCAATAGCCAATCACTCTTTCTGTGAAGAAGTTTCTCCTAACAACCAGTTTGAGACTCTGTCCTCTTGTTCTGTTGCTGGTTGCCTGGGAAAAGAGACTGACCCCCACCTGGCTACAGCCTTCTTTCAGGTAGTTGTAGAGAGTAATAAGGTCTCTCCTGAGCCTCCTCTTCTCCAGTCTGAACAACCCCAGCTCCCTCAGCTGCTCCTCAGCTTGTGCTCCAGCCCCTCACCAGCCTTGTTGCCCTTCTCTGTACATGTTTCAGCATCTCAAGATCTTTCTTAAATTGAGGGGCCCCGAACTGGACACAGGGTTTTTTGGGCCTCGTTTTACTTCCTTCCAAGGTGGCCAGATGTGAACTGACTTTGATCTAAAACCCACACAGCCACTCTTGTGCATTTGCAGTGTATTATACATGTAGTCAGTCCTCTGCTGTCAGAATGCTTCAAACCTATGGCATGCACCAGGTGACAGACTCATGCAAAATAAATTTGGTGTTTTCAAGATCTGTTGCCAAAGGCTGATCACTGTGCAGTGCACTTGCAGTATGTTTGATGTTGTCATCAAAATATTAAACATACTGATCATCTCTGTGCCCTGTGGCTGCAAAGGATTCTGGGATTCACAACATGCCACTGTTGTTCACAGAAATGCAAAGTATCGGCAGAAGGCTCAGACTGAATTTAAAATGTTGTTAATATTTTCATTAAGGGTGTAGATCATGGCATTTTCTGACTTTATAATTGCCAAGAACTTTCAGTAATGTAATCTTGCTTCCATTTCCTTATGACTGCCAAACTGTAACCAGCTAACTATTTGCAAGAATTACATTAAGAGGTTAGTATAGACAAGTTTAGAAACAAGAACAGAAATTCTTACTGAATCGTTGTGGGGACCTTCATCCCTTAGACTGGTAGACATTTTGCCCCACGTCACCTTGTTTATTTGGGGGTCTGTTGTGGTTTTGTGACATGTATAGTTTTGCACTTGGTGCAGATGGGTTTTTTGGAGACACGGTAGATTCTGAATGTTGGGTTTTGCAGGTGTGCTCCATACCTCAGGCTGCTTTCATGCATAATGTTTGTTTTATTATTGCCAGCTCTGCTGTAATTTTTGGCATCAGCAACGAGGAAGGTGAACCTCTCTCTCTTTTGCTGCAAGTGTTAATTTCTTCTTCTGGTCTTAATAGAGATCTAAGTCCATTCAGTCTGTTTAATTGCCTGTGTTGCAGCCTCGTATAACTGACATGCCACAACAGTTAATTTGCCAGAAAGTCATGTCCATGACACATTTGAGACACAAGTGATTCACACGAGGTTTTGCAAGTAGGCAGTGTATTGTGCTGAACTGTAGCTGGGCCCTTCCCTTGCAAGGAAAACCACTTAGGCACTGTTTACTGTGTGGATAATTGGGCTTCTACTGTTTCAATACTGAGTAGTTTTTGTTGTTGTTGTTAAATAAAAGGAGGTGGCCACAAAGAGCTTGAAATGTTGTGATGTAAACAACTGAAGAGAAATACCTTAGAATAATACATGATTGCATTCAGGGTAATAAGCAGTTAGTCAGTGTTATTTACTACCGGGTCTTGAGTGGGATGACACCAGATGAGAGTGTTACTAGGAAAGACTGGAAGAAGAGCAAGGCAGTAGTAAGGAATTGGCATTCATCTGCTCCTAAAATTTGTGTTCCCCAAAAGATTTCCATCAGGAGTTGGAGTCCATATGCTCTGGCTTGTGCTGCTGAAAGTTGTAGTTTTCTCTGTGAGGATTGTTCTAATGCATTTGAATAGCTTTAAATGGATTCATTGGACGCTTCAGAATGTTGCTCTTGTCATGGTTGCCTCTTCCCAAATCCAAAGGCCACTAATACTGCAATAGGAAATAAAATGGATGTTTTCTGGAAATCCAGACAATGGTAGTGGGGTGCACATGAGCCTTGTCCAGAGTATAGCGTGCCAGGTATGTTAACAGATCACCTCTGTTAGTGTCTCCATCAGACCTATTTTAGTAGGTCTGCTATTTTATGAAGTGTCTGACTGTGCATGGGTTGTTGAAGGCCACAGTATCAGAAAGAAGCACAGAAATATGTGACTGCTTGTTTTGCATCCCTAAGACTCCTACAGACAACAAGACTCCACTGATGTCTTAACTTTTGGCAGTTTAAAGAACCAGAGAAGTCTGTTACAACAAAGGTATTTTTTTTTTACCTTTAACAGGAAAAAAAAAGCACAAGTTTTGGTCACATTTGGTCTTCTCCTTTGTTTTGAATCTGCACTGTTTAAATTTTTGAATTAATCAAATCTGTTTAATTCTGCATTTTTGTGAAGAAAGGAGCCATTTTATTTCTGTTTTGAATAAAAGTTCAATAGAAAAGAGCCAAGACAGAGATGTATACAGTTTAAAATAGTACTTGATCTTCAGCCTGAGGCTATAGTTTCAGCTGTACTTTAAGCAAACACTGTAACTAAAAGGAGTATTTCTGTGCCATATTCCCTAATCCACCCCCTCTTTCTTTTTTTCCTTGTCCTTTCCTTCAGCCACCTGCTTCCTTGCTGGGAGTAAGCTCCTTGTACGAAGCAGGCTGAGGAGCTGATCTGGATCAAAACTTGGTGTCAGCTTTTTTCCCACTTCTCTCTCTCCTACTCCCTCAACCAAAACACCCCAGTCCCCCACCCCCATTTTAACATGTCATTTTCCTCTCATTGCTCCCCACTTCAGAAAGGGGAGGGGGAGCAGGGCATCATGCTTGGACAAGCCAGGACACACATTAGGCCTCTTTTGGCCGTCCCCAACACCAACCCTTCCAAGCTCAAAAGTAGAGATTTTCAGGTACTGTGGAAAGGTGATAGTAGAGAGTAAATACATACTGAGCAAGACTAGATTGGACTGCTCAAGGCAGAGGAAGGGAGGCCACAAGGCTATTGTTTAGATATAGCTTAATAATGTGAATATTATGTGATATTGTGCAATTAAAGTTACAGTGATATCATGTAGCAATACACTGCTGATAATTGCTTGAAGGCTTTGAGGAAGACTGACATAATTCCCGTGGGCTTTGTAGCCCAACAGCTCAGCTGCCTTCTGGGCTGCATCAAGAGAAATGTGGCCAGGGGTCAAAGGAGGCTTTGAACATCCTGCTCTAGTGGAAGGTGACTCTGCTCATGGCATGGGAGTTGGAAGAGATGACTTCTGAGGTCACTTCTAACCCAAACTATTCTATGATTCTATTGTGACCTTACTACATTTGCTAAAGATAGCATGCTCTTCTGTCCCAGACAGAGAGTGGAACTCAAGTTTATGAATGTCCAGATTCCAGACTGATAACAGTTCACTGTTTCCAAAGCTGGTCTCAAAAGCTAAATGTTCTTGAGGCTAGATGTCTCCTCATGGAAGCAGCAGCTGGGCAGCCTGAAGATCTACTTAGCAAAGGAGATTTTGTGGGAAAAGCTCTTACTGTCAATATGTCCCAAAATAGCAGATCTAGAACCCTTGTTCTGCCAACAGGTTGTAGAAGGAATCCTGCCAGAGCAGGATCACCTAGTGTAGATCACACAGGGACACATCCAGGTGAGTTTTGACTATCTCCAGAGAAGGAGACACTACAGTCCCCTGGGCAAATCTGTTCTGGTGTTACGTCAGCCTCACAGCAAAAAAGTTTTTCCTCATGTTTCCATGGAACTTCCTGTGCCTCAACTTCCACCCATTGCCCCTTGTCCTGTCATTGGGCATCACCAAGAAGAGCCTGGCTTCATCCTCTTGGTACTCATCCTTTCCATATTTATAAACATTGATGAGGCCACCCCTCAGTCTCCCCTTCTTTCAGCTAAAGAGACCAGGCTCCCTCAGGCTCTCCTTGTAAGAGAGATGTTCCACTCCTGAGAGGTATACACAGCCTGACTTCACGTTTGGACTTAGAGGCTCTGACAGTGGGACTGCTGAAAGCTGATGTCTGAAAAATAAAAGAAGCTGGGCTCCATCAAATCAATTTACTGGTGTCTTTGGGTCGTGTATTTTACCTGAACTATTCTAATAACTGATCTAAAGCTATCTAGAGCTACTACTTTTTCACTATGCTTCCTTATCTTTACAAAAATATGTATCTTTGAAAAGCCAAAATAATCTGTGGACATTTTAAAGCAGTATGCTGTTTTCTTCATCTGTCACTGAATTAGATGTCAATCCACTATGAAATAAAGCAATCTGATCTTGTAAGCCTTTAAAAATTCTGTCAAGTGCTTTTTGCATGTCAACACTGTGCTAGTTTGAAGCTAGCTAGAATGTTTTGGTGAGAAGGACTGGATCACAGGCTGTGAAAGAGAAACAGTGGTGATGTCTACTTCACTCATAGGCTTGCTGAGATGTATAAGAACAAGAATCCAAACGTAGATATGGGAGTCGCTCTTTGTCCAGGCTCTGGGCTGCATTTCTCTCTAACCCCACCCTCCGTCTCTCTGATTAATCCACTTTGCTTCCTAACCCCCCTGGCTGGACCTCCATTCTTCCTGGGGGCACAAGGCAACGTCTGGGATAAGGTAGGGGAATAGGAGAAGGTGGAAGGGCAGTTGGGAGCCCCTCCTGGGGACTCAGGTTTCTGGGAGGGCTGTTGTGTTTCTGTATTACCTTTTACCTTGTCTATTTCTGTCTATCACTGTATATACTGTAAATATCTGCTTGTATATTGTGACAGCTGTAAATAAATAGCTTCATTCAGATTTCCAGAGCCAGCTGAGTCTAGTCTGGGTGACTTCCAAAGTATGTGTGTGTGGGGGGACAGGGAACACCCAAACCACCACAAATTTATCTTTACTTTTCATTCATCCTTACAACAGTCTTGCTCAGAAACAGAAAGTTTTCTTCTTTCAGCCTGTATTTTCGTCGTTATCAGCCTGTACGTTCATTGTTCTTAGGAAGACTTTTCCTGGTTGGTGCCTGCAAGTGGTGCAGTGGTGAAATACCGGGAAGGGAATCGCTGTTCCAATGCAGGTCACCTGCGCCCTTCTGCAGAGCCTGCTGGCAGCGCACAAGCGCCACGCCCGCGTGCTCCGCGCAGGTGGAAGCGCTTCCACCGCCTGCCTGCCTGCCTCAGCAGCGCAGTGAGGGCCAGGCGCCAGGTGCCCCGGCCGGGGCGGCGCCTTGGCTCTGAGCGGACAGAAAGCTCTTTGGCTGCTGCCCAAAGGAGCGCAGCAGAAATGCGCCACGCTGCACTGGAGGCTTAAATGGGTACAGAAGCTATTCAGGTAAAAGCAATGTATACATAAATTAGTTCTCCACCTGGCCCTGACAGCCAGAACCTTCCACAGCCTTCCCAAAAAACCCCCTTCCCCTCCGCTCAGCCTCAGCAGGCCCAGGAGCAGGCTGAACTGCTTCCCGCTAGGCCCAGGCCTCAATGCTCCACCACAGGCCTCAACAGGCCTGGTGACGTAGCTGGAAATTAGCTGTCAGGCAAGGCTGGGAGAAGGCCTCTCTGCCCCGCGCTCTAGGAGACAACGGTGCGCGTGTCAGGAGCAGAGGGGAAAAGAAGAGAGCAAGAACTGGCTGTGGGCTCCCTTAAATAGGGGAGATACAGGAACACAGAATAGAGTAGCAGATGATGACATCCTGGGCCTCCCTCTGGGCCAGGCTGCCCATTCTGCCTTGGGACTGGGGTAAGGTTGAGAGGGGCAGGGGGAAGGTGAAGGGCAGTTGGGAGCCCCTCCTGGGGACTCAGGTTTTTGGGAGGGCTGTTGTGTTTCTGCATTAGCTTTTACCTTGTTTATTTCTGTCTATAACTGTATATACTGTAAATATTTGCTTGTATATTGAGCTAGCTGTAAATATAAGCATCAGTCATACTTCCAGAGCTGGGTGAGTCTAGTCTGGGTGATTTCCAAAGTGTGGGGGGGGGCAGGGAACACCCAAACCATCACACCCTGGGACTCACTAGTCTCTGGAGGACTTTCTTTATGGTTGCACCAATTAACTTGTCATTTCCCTTAACCTACAACAGGTGGGACTATACAATCTCGCTGTGATTGTCTTCTTGCTGATAAGTACCATTAGTAATTTTGCCATTATAAACAGTGCCTTAAAGTTACTTTTGAATCATGTTACTACATATTGTACTGCAGGACTGTAAATTCTCAGGGGAGATGTAATTGCTGTCTGAAGCAGCATCTTTTCAGAACAAAGGGCAGGCACTGAGGTTGCCATTGTGTTAAAAATCTCACAAATGCAAACTGGTGGTTAGTTATCATGGTTTTATTTGAGCTCACCTTACTGCCAATATATTTCCCATGTAGTTCTTCACTTTGAGCTTACAGATGGTAGAGTTTCTGCTTTTAAGATATCTTCCCACCACTTTTGTGCCTCTTCCAGTTTAGATGTGAATTGTAATGACTTGGAAATATAACACAATGTTTAATAGGTCTGCTGAGGAAAGGACTAACAAGCTATGTACAAGCTACATCCTATGCACATTTGGCAGTGAAATCAATGAAGAGTCTTCATGCTTTTTAACAGCACGTTTGGCTGGCCTAAGGCTTCCTCAGAAGAGCTATTTGATCTGATGTTTGCTTTAAAATGTTTCATGGAAAAAATTGTTTATTTTATACCACAGCAGTGTCTGTTGTAATCTTTCCATGCTTTATTCAGAGGAACAGCAGCAGAGAAAAGCTGAATAGCATTGCTTGTTTGATAATTTTATTTATAAGTATCTTTTTATTAAGCTTGCATTACTTAAGACAGACTAAAATATGATGTTTGGGAATGCCACAGCCAGTAGGTGAAGTATTTACCAGACAGATTAACTTGGATTGGTATGTGTTTAGTGTTAGATTTAAAAGCACTTTGAGTTAGAGCACAGTACATGTTTTTAATTGATCTTACCTTCAGGAAAAAATTTACATCTCTAGTTTTGTTTGAAAGTAAAAAAATTGATTTTATGTGGCTTCTTACAGAGGTATTGGCACATTTACTCCTTGTAAATGCTTGTTCAGGCATGGAAACTAGTTTTTTCTTTGTTTTGCTCCTGTGTTTACTGCTGATTTTCTAGAACCTGAACTCTAATATTATAGAGTATTAGCACAACCACTCTTGCCTGTTACGTTGAAGCCTGTTACTTTGGTCTTTCTGTTGCTCCTATGATTATACCACAAGCAATTCCCACTATAAAACAGATATGGTCACCAGAATCCAAACCACTGATTTACCAGATCATACACTGTGTTGCAGCAGCCACCTTTTTAAGCACAGCATAGGTCATCATTATCATGTCCAAAGGTGATTTATCAAAATGCAGCAATGATTCATTGTATCATTTGATAAGTAGTCATCTCCTAGCTAGGCTGGCCTTCTGGAAGAACAAATGTTATTTATTCTCTCACCAAAACATCTGACTCACAAGTCTACTCAATATGATATCTTCTGCTACCTTTTCTTTTTTGGCTGCTGGGATGTGAAGGAGAGCACTGCCGTCTTGGAGAATAAGTGTTTAGCAGAATCAGAATCTCTCAGCATGAAGTCTTCACATTAGCTTTATGTGTTTCTCTTTCTAGACTAAATGAGTCACTTCAGCTATGCCCCACTATTTCTTCTATTGCAAGGTGATGTCTTCGTCAATACCTCTTAAAATGAAGTTACATTAAATATCTCATCCCATACAAGGTTTGAAGGCATTAAGTGCAACTAGGAAAGGTTAGAATCAGAACAAATTAAAATAGAATCCTTAATCTCATAACATGGTTAAGACTGAGGAACTCCTTTCACATGGGACTTAGTCAAAGTTTATATGTTTGGAAGAGACATGGAAGAAGCCATTTGGTTTAGGAGCAAGTCTTACAGGGAGACTCGTAATGTGCCGAATTAAATACTCAGCAAATAACTTAAGCAGCCTGTACTTATACACTCTGTGAAGCATCCTTGGGGAAGGGGCGCTAGGCTAGCAGTCTAACTCATGGCTATTCTTAAGCTATATGTCAGCAGATATCTCATTTTCCCCCATTTTACTTTATCTAAACCGTGCATTGTCCTTTTAGCATTGCCTCCTTTTGTAACGAGGATGTACATGTTTGTGTTGGTCTGATTTAGCTTCCTACAGCCCAAAAGCCTAACAGAACAATAACATAAATAAGATGCCTGCCCCCCTCCTTTGGAAAAAATTAAGTATAGAGAGTGAAAAGGGGTAAAAACACCCAAAAAATAGGCTTGCTCCAATTTGGAAGTTAAAATGAAAACTTTAACAATAAATAAAAGATATTTAAGGTAGGGGGAGTTACAAAAGGTATAGGGAAGGGATACTAGAAACAATATATATATAGCCAACCAGATTGATGGCAATAGATGGAGGTAGATCCAGGAGGTGGTTGTCCCACCATGTAGTAGGGTGGCCATCTGGCAAAGCAGAAGCAGCAGGAACAAGGGTGATGCTATCAGGCAGGTAGGGCAGAGAGAGAAAAAAAGTTCCTCTTGTTTTTATAGGGGGTCCAGGAAGGAAGTGAGAGTGGGCTAACCATTGCACCTGGGGTCAGGTTCAGACCACCCCAAGGAGGGTTAACCCTTTACAATCTTTAAATCAGTTTTTGGAGTGTTGCTGCACCTGTTGTTATTTTGTGCAATATCTCAAGTCCATGTCTCCTCTCTAATAATACTGTAAGACTGAAACTTCTAATTCTGGTTAAAAGGAAACTAAGAGCTGAGCTGCTCAAGTCTAAGTTAACTTTTTTGGCAAAGTGCTTCAAAAGAATTAAGTCATTAAACTAAAAAGGTGCAGTTTACAGAAGCAAGAGACTTCAACATCAAACAGCTCAACTCACAGCATATGTCAAGTGTAAACAATCTGTAAGTTATAAAAGGAAATTGTCTAATCTTTCATGCTGTATTCACTGAAGTCATAGTGAGAGCAAAACTCTGGGTGGTGACAAGCCCACTGATGGTAGTGATAAAATGCTGCAAGAATACCAAATGTATCTTATGAAAAAGTAAATTTACATGCTTGGTCGCAGAGATGTGATTGAGCTCTCTCATGGTTACCTGTTCCTTCTTTTTTACCTTCTCTTGAGTATTTCCTACTGTTGTAAGACAAAAGTTAGTATCATAGTATAGTATAGTATCATCAGGGTTGGAAGAGACCTCACAGATCATCAAGTCCAACCCTTTACCACAGAGCTCAAGGCTAGACCATAGCATTAATAAGATTTAAAGCATTTTGAAGTCAGCTTTAGACATAGTACTGCAGCAATTGTTATTGCTTGTGAAATAGCAGGAGTAGGGAGAAGAAAACATTACATTCATGCTGCCATAGCATTTAATACAAAGTCAAGCCAGTCAGCTAACACTTTTAAAAACCAGAATATATTATCTAGCTTTCAGCATCTTTCTGAGGGAAGCTAGTTATATTGTATGGAGCCATCAGTGGCTCCTTTCATTGGACAAGACACGGCTGCAGTTTTTTCTTGTCTTAAAACTCTCACATGATCACGGGTCTGATGTTCCGAATTCTGATGTCCTTCACAGTGGTGATTTATGTATGATTTGCACCTGCATATTTTGGGGCACTCTGTGACCTCTCTATTCTACAGCCAATGCTAATAGATCCTAAAATGCATATTGCAAGACTTCGTAAGACTGCACAACTTGCCAAGTTCAGACGTTAGATGGCTTTTATACACAGTGTGGTTGTATGTGGCAGTAGATTAGGAGTAATCATGTCAAATGATGCAGAAAAATTGTTTCTGCAATATCACTCTGTGAAAATAAGAGCTGTGATTTGTACAGATATGTGGGACTCCTGATGTGCACAGCAGGGTGTCTTGATAGCTCAAATATATGTCTTTTTTAATGCTGTGTGCCTTGTGTTAAGATACTGAAATCTGAATTTCCAATATTGTGGCTATGTTAGGCCTAAGTGCTGCCAGCAAGGGTTTTCAGGGTACTCCAGATCCTTTAGAAAGTTCCTGTCTTACCTGTGAAGACTGGTTGTTCCTATTTTATTTAGGTTGTTTGTTCATGGTTTGTTTTCAAACAAATGAGCCCAATACTCTAAAGGAAAAAAAAAAAAAAAGGGAAAAAATAACACTCTGGTTCATCATTTATTTGTAAACCAGGTCAGATACCCTAGATTAGCTCTCAGCAGGAGCATAATTTAAATCCTGACAGACCGAACCTAAACAGTATGTTTTTTTCAGATCAGCCAAAAGATAGGGAGAGAAAAAGAAAAGCTATTTCCAGTTCACGAGCAGCACAACAGTGCTGAATAAATCTGCAACTGTTAATGAATAGCTATTTCAAATATTTACAGGAGGCAAAAGAAAGGAAGATTGGCATCCAAGGCAGCTGTGCCCAGGGAGAGCTATTAAAAATAAACATGATAAATGATGTTCAAGTGCTCGTATAGCTGTCAAATATCAGAGGTACTCCAAAGAGGAAAGTGTTTATACTCCGTGGCCATGCTGCAAGGCATTCTAGGCAGACATATTTTTTTTTCCTCAAAATTTTCACAAAACTAACATCTAGGAGATCAAAAGGGAAGGGAGAATCTAATGTAAAACATTCAAGAACGTTGAACTTCATTCTACATTAAAATACGCAAATGCTTATTTTCATTGCAGGTGTAAATCAAATTGTTTATTTCCACAGTAACTGATTGGGTTTTTTTTGCTTTGACTCCTAGTTAAAAAAAAAAAAAAAAAAAGTGTGGTGAGAGTTTATGCTCATGACAAAATCCATTACTTATTTTTATGACTCTTTTAGTGTTCTGTGTTAGTGGATGGTAGTGATTGAGGTGTATGGTTGTTGCACTGATTACGTACAGAACTTGAGAAATTGTATATTCTGTGAATTTCAGGTGCTTATGCATACATAGATTTAATTTTTCTTTCTTTTTTTTTTCCCAGGGTAGCTGCAAAGTATTTTTTATATAATTTTTCAGTTCTGAGTTCAAGGCTTTTAGCAGGGACACTTCATTTTTGTATTTGAGGCTAGTGTCTCGGATTAGGATTGTAGGATGCTGTAGTAGAAACTCCTTGTTTGACATGTATGGATGTTGCTTTCTTCTCTCTTGCAAAAATTCTTCAAGAATGAATTAGAAAAAAAGTGGTGCTAAAGTAGTAATTCAGCTTGTCCTGAAAACATAGATTGAGGAGTAAGCAAATATGGAGTACACATAACCAGTGTGTAACAGTTCCATGGATTGCTGTCTTGCTTGTCCATAAACTCTTTAGAGTTCTTTAGCACTGAAATTCACTGTGAAATGGATGTGAGCTCAGCTATCTGAACCTGTTATGAAGAACAGCTTAAATAGTGTCAGTTTTATATTTGGTGTCTTGAGCTTTTGAGGCCATTGTTGAATTAAGTGTTTGCAATGAAGAGAAAAAAGACACTTACAAGCATCTCTTTCCTTAACCTGTGTGCAGGTTAATTGTTGTGGGAATGGCTTTGTGGTTTCTTCAGAAAGTGAGTTTTAGCAAAATCTGTCAGATCTACTTTTTATCAAATTGTGGTGGGGTAGGAAGTATGGCCATGATGGGAAAAATTGGAAAGATGGAACCTCCCCAAGGCTGAAGACATTAGGAACTTGAAAGCTTGCCTCTTTTTTCCTGTTTTTTCTTTCCATATAATAGCAGATGGTAACTTTCAATATGCCAACACATAGTACTATAGTTTCCTGAAGCGATCGAAGTAGACAGCAAATTCTGTACTGGTTTCCTTAATATGGAGAGGTTTTATGTCACTGGGCACTGACTTGAATGGCAACACAATTTTAGATACTGAATTGGTTGTAGTTGCCATGGCCCAATGTGCTTTCAGTCATCTTTAGTTAAACATGCCTGTTGCCACATATCCTGAATGGGTCCTGTCATAGTTACACTACTTCTGTTATTTCAGGTTTATGATGCTGTGCTGGTGCAAAGGGTGCAACACCTGAGTCACTTAAGGAAACTTATGTGTGCTGTTGTATGTATCTTAAGTGAAATTTTACAGTTGTGTCACGTAAAACAGAGCTCAGAGATGCACAGGACCTTTCTGTAAACTTTAAAGGCAAAATCTTGGTTGTCTGTGTCACCCTTGCAAAGTCCTTGTGGTTGGAGAAAGCACTTCTTTTCCTCTAAGTAAGGATAGCTCAGCGGGAAGGGTGTTTGGTTTGGATTTTTCTCCTTCTGGAAGTGGAACAAACTGTTCTCTTTTAACTACGTTTTTGAAGGTTTGCTGTGCATTTGCTCGTCAGCACCATGGCTGCTTAACCTTCTGCATTTGGTAGAAACGCCCCAACATTCCAAATTACTCAAGAGAAGGCATAGCTAACGGTCAAGGAAAGAAAGCTCTTGGGAAGGCTTAACAGAGATACCTGTATAACAATATACAATTTTCTGTTGATAAAACATGTGAGGTTTGATCTGTGTGAATAATCTGAGAGCAAGAAAATCTGTGTTATACAACCTTCGTTTTTTTATGTCTTTTTTCCCGCTCCCCCCCCTCCCCCCAGTCCTTTTTTGGTTGCACAGTAGGAATCATGACAGACACTTTTTGATTGGTTTGGGTAGACAGTAGGCTGAAATTCTTTTTGAAGAAGTGAAAAAGTACAAGTAACACTCTTCAATTCAACTTCTAACCTGTAGAGTTCCACTGGAAGAAATCAGGTACTTGCAGCATTAATTTATCACAGACCTAATGCAAGAAGTAGGTCATACACATTAAATACCTCTTCTTAGGAATAAAGCTCAGCTTTATGTATTTAAACTAAAGTTTGTGTAGAGTGAGTCACTCTGAAAAGCTGATGTTACATTATCCTGTGATTCTTCTTCATCTGTGCTGAGCACTTATATTTTAAACACTGATGACATGAAGAGAGTTGTATGTGCAACACATTTTGTTCTAGCAAAACTTTGGTAGAGCTTCTGATTGGAGGATATGAAAGTATTAATGCAGAGTTCAAGAATGTTCAGTTTGCACTACCAGTAGAGAAGGCACTCTTGGAAACTTTGTTTTTTTGACAGACCTTCTGGTGAGTCTTTGAAGGTATATGTCATGTTGTCTGGAAGTACATGTACTTGCAGTTAACTACTTCAGTTAACTACTGAGAATGAATACATTTTCTGCTAAATCCTATAAAATATCAAGTGCATTCAACTACTGCGAGGGTGTAACAGACTTTTCTTCCTCCTTTTGTGCTTTCCAGTTTCTGCAAGTACAGCAGATTTTTCTGCCTTCCGTACAAGAAGAAACTTCCTGCCATTCTTAGGTATAGAAAGGAGAGAGATTCAAATGGCATGTCCAGACAGAATTTACTCACAGCATCATAACAGTGATTTCTCTGGGCATGTTTGCCGCAGCATTCCACCACTATACCCTGTAATGAAGGGAGCACTCAGTATCTACGATTGTCTGTCACATCTGCAGTGGGCAGACTGCAACTGTCTAAGCTGGCTTCAGTAAAATTACGCAGAGCTGTTTCTGTTTTGTAGCAGTAATTATTGCCATCCATCCCAGACCTTCTCCTAACTGAAGAGTGGATTAATGCCTTCCATTATTTTACCATTCCCTGGGTCCATTTCTACTACTTGCATCTGCTCATGTATTTCCTAGCCTGTGGCAATGAGAATAGTAGTGTTGCAGAAGACCCTTCATAATCCTGAGTAGAATCAGGAAAGGTAATACAACTAGCAGTAATTTCTTTGTTGCTGCTCTTCCCAGAATCTATCAGGAGCAGGAGTGGGATGGACCTGCAGATGTTAAGGAGATGAAATTTCTACTACTCAACTGCCACTGTTAGTGGAAAGTTCTTTGCAAACACAGGGATAGAAATTTTCTTTGAGGTTTCAATCAATCAGATATTTGTGTTTGCTTATCCATAAGAGTTTGAATAAGGAGGAGTAAGAAAATGGATTTTAAATTTCTTTTTTTCTTAATGCTTTGTTAGAACACAGCCTTAAGTTCTTTTTTGAAGATGGATAAATGTCATCTGTATCTTGCAGATTAGGCAGGCACAGTGTTTGGACCTTTAAATAGTCCAAGCAGTAAAGTTATCATAAAAGAAATAACATTTTTACATTTCTAGTATTCTGTGGCAAAAAATATATCTTTGCAGCAAATAACAAAGTTCTGTAAGGATTTTAAACTTACTTTCATCGTTGGGTGTTATAAACTGCAATAACTTCTACTGTAACGTAACTCTAAAAGGATGGGAGCAAAGAGTACTATTAAAATGTTACCATTCTGTGACATGGATAATTTCACAAGTTACAGGAATTTTACTTCAACATCATAAAGTTAGAGCTCTGAAGCTTATCTTTTCTTTCTTTGGCCCCTTCCTCCACTAACTCTTGCATTAGAAAGTTTTTGCTCAATTCTTACATGGTTTTAAATGTATCTTTTAGTATTTAATTATTTAGATTTGCATATTGGGCTTGTATAGTCTCCTTAAGTTAATTGTTCCATTTCTCCAGCTGTTCCTAAATAGCCGTTGTGCTGATCAAGCACTTGCTTCACTGTGTCCTTGATAAAATTAATGAAAGCATCTGTAGAATCAGCGACAGCAGCTGCAGTGCCTTATGGAAGCCAACTTCTGCTTAACATTCTGATAAAAGAAATAGTTTTGTACTTGTGCTGGAAGCTAATGCTGGCTGGCTTACTTCTAGCATAAAAAGAGTTGCACCTGCCACAGCTAGACCAAGCACTGAGGCTTGCTGATTACATGTTCTTGTTAGTGGCATTGTTATTGGTAAAATGAGAGTGATGTCATCTTTATCAAACCCTCCTGGCACCCTACAGAGTGACAAATAATTTGCCCACTGCTGTTTATCAGCATGGGCCTCGTTTTAGAAGTGACAAGAGTGCTGAATTTTCACAGTTGAATGCTGTACAACTGCAGAGGTGTATGAAAATGAACTGGATTGATACTTGTAATCAGTGCACATAGTGATGGTTAAGGTGTAATGAAACATAAGTGCACATTTAGGGTAATTATATTGCTACCAGGTGGGGCCCTGGGGCTTTGCACATATAGAAACTGCCTGAGGTGGCGCATATGCAGGAAGTACTGCAGTACCATCTGCTTTTTTTCTGCTTTCCTCATTAATTCTTCTATCCCCCAAGCCTGGACTGCACAGACTTCAAACAGTACTTGGACTGGTCAGTATCTCCTCTTCTTCTAGTTGGGTGTAGCCCCAAATACTGGAGCGAATGTGGTGCAAAACAGCAGCTCTTGTGAGTAGAATGTGTTAGTACGCCCTTCTACAACTCTCTGAGACATATGTTGCATATTTCCCCTCTTCAGTATTCTCTCAGAATGACTTGTAGTAAAATCTGCTCTTGTTATATTTTAAGGCAATAACTAACATTTTAAGGTTTTCTGTATGTGTTAGTTGTCTGTACTTATATATATATATATATATATGTCTTACATGGGTACTGAAAAATACTAAATTCCTCCAGACAGGCATCAGTATTTGTGTTTACTTCAGTGGAAATCTGTAAGCCTTAAGCTACTTGCATTTATGTTAAGTAACTAATGGGAATAAATGTTTAGCAGCTGAAAACTCTACAAGTATCTTTTGCTCCTTGGAATCACTATGTAAACTAAGAAATGAAAAGTGCATATTGTCATTCCTTTGTGGTAATTACTATGGGAAGAGGGAATGTGTGTTTTCAAACTTAACAAAGGAATAGAAACCTGGTGCCTCCAAGAATAGTGTTCACACTAGCACACCAAATGTCTCAAATGTGTATGTACCACACGTGGAGTTTGGTTGTATACCTCATGTGGAGTAGGTTTAATGTATCTCCCACGCCTTGTATTCATTTGCAGTTGTTGGTAGCTGCTCTGTGTACCTGCATTTAGTTGTCTGGAAGTATATTAGGAAAAGCAGTGTTCTCAAAGCAGTTTCTGCACTGAGGGCCATAGTCAGACTGTATTACTGTGAAATGTTTTGTAGTATAGCTTTCTGTTCTAATGCAGCTTTAGTGCATCTTAGGCATTTTTGATTGTCTCAGATTTTCCCTGCTGAATGTAGGTCATTATATAATTTGTACTGTTTGTTCCCTGATTAAAAATGGTACATTGCTGAATCTGACTTTTTTTGATAGTTTATGCCAGGGTGAGACTCATACTTGATGTAACTGCAGAGAAGTCAGTGGAGTAAACCCTTGAATGAATTTTATCCAACTTCTACAGAAGCACCCAAGTTTTAACTGAAGATTGGTCAGTTACAGTGTGTGTATATACATATACACACATTAAAAAGGTGAAAAAGCCTGCTTTGAGATCTGTCTTATTGTAAAGCAAATTCTGTATGTATGTGGTGGCTCCTGGTAAGTGTAAGTCACCCAATTCTGTAAGTTAATGATGATTCACAGAAATTAATGCTAGTGTATAGAGGTAAACCTGAAAAAAAAATCACATTTTAATGAATTACTTTAGTGAGAGAAATGTACACATTTACAAGTCCACTTTTGTGCAAGTAGGTTGGTAACCTGTACTGTATACATGGAGAAATTCAATCATTGTAAAGTCTGAATGGAAAAAGACATATTGATGACAAAGCTATTAATTTCTATCTGTCTGCAAAAGGTAGTCAATTCTAAAAGTGAAGATCTTCATGTCACCTGGGGAACCATTGCAGAGTGAGAGCATGGATGATCTGGTTTTTAGAATCTGGTGACAGTCATTTATTGGAAGAATATTTGAACAACTCTGGGCCTGGAGGATAAATTACCTCTGCAGCCCATGACCTGAGAAGCTGTACACCTCTTGGACATACTGCTCTTAATATACTTGAGATAATTCCTTTGATTAGAATGCTGAAGTATTGCATTTATCCCATTGATCTTACTAAGGTGGAACATTTTGGAACATTTTGTAACATTTAAGGAAAGCAAAGAATGATTATTTAGATTTTTTATTTCCCTCTGCCACTACTATCACAGATGTTTGTTTTTCTCTCTTTTCAGAGTGTGGGGTCCAAGGGCATTCTCATGATCATATTTCTTGCTCTGACAGCAGCTAAAAGACAGATCCACTGTTTCTGTGAATTGGTTGTTTAAATGGGCATTGGAGCGTGATGTAAAAGTGCATACTGTGTCTGCCTACAACTCTGCAGTCCATTTACTAACTTAGCTTATCTCTGTTGTTTTGCTGTTGTGATGATCGTAACTTCAGGGACTGAGAGCAATGATGGCATTTTAACTGTCCCCAGGAGCTACCTTTAGAACAGTAAATATTAAAGTTTTACCAGTGAAGTGCTCACTGCAGACAAGAAACACCTTCAGCATTTCTGTCCCAAGTCTCAGGAAGTTCAGTTCTGTTCTGCCAGTTTGGGACAGAGTAGGGGAAAATAGCAGCACATATTTCGTAGGCAAGACCTTAGTTGGCAAGATGTATTTAGCTTGCCTTTTAAACAGCTCCTGCCTCTATTTCCATGCTGGTTTGACCATGACCACCTCAGTCCTCTTTGACATATTTGCCTGGATAGACAAGTCCCTCTCTTGAGAAAAAGAGCTCATTTTGTCATTGCAGGCTTAAGCCTCTGGTACTGTTTCTGTTGGCCTTCTCTTTGCTTGTGATATGAGGTGGCAACTGTCAGTAGCAATGGTGTTTCCAAGTTAAACGGAAGCAGCAGTTCTCAAACTCCAGGGATCTGTCTTCCTCTTCTCCATCCTCCAAAACATACATGCTAAGTTTTTAAAGATCAAGATGAATCCTTTAATTCTGTAACAGCTGATGCAAGAGCCAACAAAAACAAACAAACAAATGGAAACAAAAGCATAGCTTCAAAAGACGATTGATTCTAGCAAACTTTGAGTTTGAACTGTAAGTGGCTTTCACCCATATAATTTGTATTCTTAGAACAAAAGCAGTTGTTAGACTGAAAACTTTCAATTTAAGAAATTTAGCTTGCATACAGCAAAAGAAAGGAGACCTTTTTTTGCCTAGAATCTGTAGGTCATCACAAGTGAAATAGCCATGACTGCAGCTTCTCTCTGTGAGTCAGGGTTTGATTGGTGTAAATACTTGGAGATGCTAGCAAAGAAGTTCTAATAAATTAATTTGTATTTCTCTACTAATACATGTACATTTTTCTGTCTTTGGTAGAAGAAATATATGAACAATGCAAATACAATTAATGACATTATTGTCTGCTTTAGAGGAGAAAGAAGTCCTACAAATGTGATGTTAATATGAAAGGTAGGGCTCTCTTAATTTCAAAATAAGGTAACTGCTGTGATATGTTATTCAAGTCTGCTGTTACAGGAGCACAGCCTTCAGCAGAACGTCAGAGGTTATGATGCTGTTGCCAAGTTAGTGGGAGGCAAGATGGGTGTGCGAACAGGGGAGGCAATTGGTCAGTGCTAAGCCTGTCAAGAAGACAGAATATGGTGAACTGCTTGAGCCCTTGAACAGTACATGAACTTGTGCTGACTGTTTTTGTTTTTGAATTCTGTACTGAGATGTTTGGTGTTTTGGCAGGAGAGAAGGATAGAGCTTACTTGCATCTGTCTGGTTCTCTGCATCTTGGCAGTATGAAAAGTGCTTAGTTCACAATAAACCATAGATCTTTTAATTGTGAATAACTGTTAATTTTTAATTACATTTGTTGAATATATTTCTTTAACAGGACAGGTAAAAACTTAGTGCCTGAACAGATGTAAAATTGGTTTTCATCTACACTCTATCTCTCTTTGAGCAAGCACTTTCAAATTCTGTTCATTTTCTGTTTCCTTGATATCCTTGACACCTGTCATGATGTCAAAGCTGACCCCTGTACTTTAGATCAACAGTTCATTTCTAAAAATAATACTAGTAATTTTAATCCAGAGCTCTCAAATTATAACACTTAAAGGTGTGTATGTGACTAAGTTAATGTATTAGTTCTGAACATCTTCTATATGAATATAAGCTAATTAGCTGAGATGGATTAGTTAATATATGAAGTATGGAGGACAAGAAATTTTAAACCAGAAGAGGGCAGCAATGCTATGAAAAAAAAAATTTGATTCAGTTATCTTCTTTTTTCTCTCTTGCCAGTAAGTCACATGTATCTGCTCTGCTAATTTCTTGGACAGACTTTAAGATAAGTAGCAGGAAAAAAGAGTCTGCTAATACCATTGCAGGGGTGATTATTTCGGTTATATTTCTTTGAACAGTTTCTTCCTGCCAAAAGGTATTAACTTGAAGTAGTACATGGAGAGGGCCTGCTGACTTTTTTTTCATTAACAAGTATTTCTAGTATGAAAATTGATTTTATGATGTTGTGGTGACTTTTGGTTTTGTGTCTGCCCTTATTCAAAATAAACCCTTTCATTTTTTAGTGGTCACAGTCATACTCGGTTTAGGGAGTTCAGTATCAAACTGGCTTTTTTTTGATTCATTTACATGTTGTCAGCAGTAAGTTATGCTGACCAAATACACTGTGTAGTAGTTTAGCAACTTGATTGTCAGAAGAATGTGACTGCAGAAACGTATGCAAATGTACAAGAGTATATAAAGCAGCATTAAATATTTGAGTATAAGCCGGAGTGGAGACCATATTGAACATGATGTAGTTCTTAGATGTACAGGACAAATATTTAGTTGATTCTTTCTGAGAATGCATTAGTTGTAGGGAAAACAAGAAGAGTGTTTTCCTTTTTTTATTTTGAGTATATTCTAAGAGGGGCTGTAAAGGATAGGAGTAGTTTCAGTGCATTTTCCATGAGTATAGGAAAGTAGGTCTGTTGAGGAAGGTGATGTCCCAGAATCTTATTATAGAACAGAGCTACTCCTCAGCACTCAAAAGTGCTGATAAGAGTTCTGTAAGTGAGGGGGAAGAGGAGATAGACAAACAAGCCTGCATTGCTTATTTTGGTGCTGAGAGAGCAACTGAAGACTAAATGCAGCTATTCTTATGACATTAGAAATGTGTGGGTACTAAGAGTTGGGGAAACATATGTCCTGTGTACAATGACATTTGTGGAAATGTAATTCTGAACCTTCTTTCTTCTCCAGCGCTGATTCAGACAGGGAAGAAACAGCCAAAAGCTGTTCAAGGGTCCACACTGTTCTGTAGTCTGAGAGAATAAACCCAAATGTTCACAAGCTAGAAAAAAACCCAGAGTATACAGAGGGTGTTGCTTCACCATCTGGGGAAAAATTAGCATTTCATTTGTATTAGCCACTTCTGTTCTGGTTTTAGAAGCTGACTCACTGTCTGAACATACTAGAGGGCTTCTCCCAATATGTTAATTTTAAACTAGTCTGCCTGCTGATTAGTATCCTTAATAGTTTCTTGCATGTGTTACACAATGCATGCTGAAGTGCCATTGTTAAGTAGCACCATACATCCCAGTTGCTATTGGGTATGCCCACTGGGTAAAGAAATACACACTTAGCCTTCTGTTGTTTGGATATGTGGAATTACCTCTGTTTCTTCCTGGCTTGTTGTGTCTTAGTCCTGTGTCAGTCTTGACTAGGACATGACTAAGGGGAAGTTCAGAAATCAAGAAATCCTTGAGACTGTTAAGATGATGGCATTGTTTAACAGTACCTGAGCTGTGTTACTAATGTCACAGTCATTCTTCTGATCACTTACAGGAAATCTCCGGTACCAGGTGCAGAAAGAAGAAATACATGCTGGTATGACACAGAAACTCCTCCCAGTGGGCAGCTGCCCACTAAAGATGAAATAATTTTATATTAACCATAATGTATGTACAGTAAGACAAACTGGGCTCTAATACAAGGAACTATTGAGTGGCTGAAATCTCTTATGTTACTACATACCAAAGGCATGAATTATTTTCAGGAGACATACCCATAAATATGTCTTGCAGCTTGTAATTAAATCCTGCAAAGTCCCAGCAAAACTTCAACATTTCTGCTGTTCTCTTTCTCTTGCTCTGACACCAAAAAGAGTGTTCAGGGTTTTTTAATTCTGAATTCTTGCCATTAAATGAATCTGGAAATGCAAGATAATGCCAGTAGGCTTCATCTCATTCTGTGGGCTTCAGTTTTAAAGATGCATTTGCTTGACTTGAGATGTGTAGTTGATGTGTGGCTTGATGTGCATTAAGTGTGTATCTTGCAGAGGTTTTTAAGCTTTTTGGCAAACTGACAGAAAACAACACAAAAAAACCCCAGGATTTCAGACACCCTGGAAGTTGTTTTCCACAGTTTTTTTTTTTTTTTAAATGAGACAGTTTGTTCTAAGAAAGAAGAAAATCACTTTCCAGTTTCCCTTAGTATGCTAGGTACTTAGGCTACCTACCCAAGATAGGCAGGAATTGAGAACTAAAGCCCAGTTTCTGTTGACTATATAGGGAAATCATCTCCTCATTTAGACACCTAAGTGAGATATTCAAAATCAGTGTGACTGTATCTGTTTTCCCTAAAGTAGTCAAACAATTCCCCAGCATAGCCTAGAGAGGAAAGCGTATGTAATCCTGCCAAAATTCAAATAACACCTGAGCTGATGTTATGTTTTCTTATGTGTAACCTGGGAGAACTTTATTTCCCAGAATCACAGAATGGCTGAGGCTTGAAGACACCTCTGGAGGTCCTGTGGTTCCACTCCCCTGCTCAGACAGGGCCAGATTTGGGAAGGTCTTTCTGTGAAGCAATTTTTTTTACTGTTTGTTGGTTTAATCTAGGAAGTGTCCTGGCTTCTGGTGCAGGCTGCAAAGCTTGTTATCTTTTTCAGTTGTAAGAAGTCCATGGTAGGATAACCCCTCCCCACAGCCCTGGCCAGTTTACTGCTAGGAATGTATAAATTACAGTTAATCTTATGTTATTAAGTGGGAGGAGTTTCTCTATATTGTATTACAATACGGTGTTAAGAAAGGGCTAGGTGTTACTACTATGTAAAAATTCATAAATGTAAACCAAACTGACATCATCTGATTTATAAAACCAGACTTTTTCTCTTTGGGTTCCTAAATGCAATGTCCAGGTTTAATTGCAAGATTACATTTGGATTTCATTTCAAATATTGTATATCATGTGTTGATAGTTTCCATATGAACTATTGCTGGATGTTTTGACCATAATTTTCCTATTCTCACTGTAGGAATGGATACATTTCAGTTTATAATTTAAATCACTCTGTGGCAAATGTAATCTGGTCTTAGTCTGATTACACTGTGCCCTATCAGCTGCTTTTGGTTACTTATTCACAATTCTTCATGTAATTGTTAAGACCGTGCTCCATCTAACATACATGTGCTGATTCTTAGCCACAATACTTCAGGCTTGTTAATTTTATATTGTTACTGATTAGAGTGTTTGGACTAAGGTATATTCTTGAACTAGGTAGGTGTCATATTTTTAACACCATGCTGTAAAAGCTCTCCCTTGTGCTCTGAGTGGTTTTGTACAGGGTTTGATTAATAGCGTTCTTCTCACAGTCAAAGTCTTTGTGTGCTGAAGTGAGGTTTATTTACTATTTAGTGCTTCCACAGGTATTTGTGGTCTTTTTTTTTTTTTTTTTTTTTTTTTTTTTTTTTTTTTTTTTTTTGTATCTGCCTGTTTTATTATTCTCTGAAGTATCAAATATACAATTGACTTGCTTGTGTCTTTTGAGTTGGGGACTGGTTGAGGTGGGTACACTTTATAATGAACATACCTTGGAAGGTGATCAGATGCACTGCATGGTGAGATGGGTTTATCATCTCTGTCCTCTTTGCTTTGCCCAGGTACTCCTCAGACATGTGCTGCCAGCTATTACTCCATCCTCTTTTTATTGAGCTCATGAATAGTTCTGAGGGTTGTTTGTAGGAGCTTCATTTTTAGAGTGGCTTTTGCTTTAAAGCCAGCAGCTTCTTTTTAATTTTACCTCTTCCTCCTGCCCCTTGTTTCTTTTTCTTTTTTTTTTCCCTCTTGTCCTGATGATAAAAGTGTGAGATATTAGATCAAAGGACCTTAGGTTCTGTTTCATAATCTGGAGAAACTTGCTATGTGATTCTTCTAGAACAGAGGGCTTTGTTCAGTGATCTGTACGAGAAACCAGCTCATGGACTTTCAGGCAAAGAAATGTTCAAAACTCTGTAAGAAATCAGATTGGTTTAATACATGACATACACAAACACATCACCCCATGAAACTATATGAGAGTAGCACCTGTGCCCTAAGTCTCTGTTTTGTTGGGTTGGTTTTTTGTTTGTTTTCTTGGTTTTTTTTCTTGTTTTCCGCTCTGCTTCCTCGTGTATTGCCTTAGTCCTGCACCTTGTAGTGTTTAAGCCTGGTCATCAGTTTCCCTATTTCACCTTTTCCTGCACATGCCATGGTTTACTGGTGAGAGGGAAAAAAGAGACTGCCAGCTATGTACATCAAGGACTCTTGATCGTGGCTCTCTGGAAAATGTTTGAAAGTATCATAGTATTATCAATAATACTTAACGTCAAAATAGGTGTTTGGGCAGACGGCGAAGGGCACCAAAGTGTGCACAGCATAATGATGATTGAATAGATGGCTTTGAACAAGGAATAGTGGCATCCCCAACCTTCTGACTGTTGTACATAAATTATTATTCCTTTTCCTAGAGGACTTGTTCTGAGAATTATGCTGTCTGTGCACTTCAGGCACAGTAAAGCCAGAACTCTGCTGTGCTTTTTAGCACAGAGCAAAAGCAAATGCATGAGCAGCAGCAGCTGGCTTTCCCTGCCCCCTCCTCTCCCTTCCAAGCAGTGATTCCCGAATGTGTTTTGAAGGAGGCGCTGAAGGGCTGTGCTGGACTGGTCTTTCCTATGTCCCAGTAGCTAGCGAAGTGTGGGGAGATGCGCAAGAGAGTATGTGGGATGGAGGAAGTCCTGATAATAGGCAGTTGTGCTGCGTCCCGGTCCTGTGCTGGGAACCCATGAGTGAAGCTGGGCTGGGTGTCGGAGGCTGCTTCACCAGCTGGTCGGCAGCACCTGGTGAGCCAGGGGCAGTGTGCCGAGCAATTACGGGCAGAGCTCTCCGACTTACAGCCCTGCGATGAGGGTGCTGGGCTGTGCTCCTCAGGCCTGCTGCCAAGCATCTGCTGAGGTGCTGGGTGTTGCCCGGGGGCCTGGGCCTGAGCAGGGCTGGAAGCGGCAGGTGCAGGGCTGTGTGAGCCTTTTGTCCTGCACCTGCTGCACATCAGGTAAGTATAAACAGCTGTCGGACGTAACCCGGGATTATCCGGTAGGTGGGCCTGGCCCTGGCCCAAATATCTGCTGCTCCTCCCGCCCCACTCCTCATGCAGCTCGGCTTTATGCGCTGTTTTGAAGCGGGGGTCTCCAGTGCAAGCAGGCAGTGGGGGGGAAGGGTGCTGGCAATGCCTCCTCCGACTGGAAACGTTCCCACTAACGTGCAAGAGGACTGAAACGCAGAGGCCTGGCGTTGTGCAGCGTTGCTAGGCATCCTGCTTGCTCTAAGGTAGCTGGAAATTGCACCACATTTAAGTGTTCAGATAAGCAGACAGCCTGTTGGTTAACTTAGAAAACATTAACTTCTTTGTGTGGCTTGTGGCGGTGCGGAAAGGTGAAGAGGACAGAATAGAAAGTAATACTGCTCTATTGTTTCTAGAAAGGAGCACGATTGCTGTGTTGTCAATACCGAGTTATTGAGAGAGACTTCCTTGCTGTTACCTACCTTTGTGAAGCAGAAGTACATTAATGATAAACGTTTGCAGTGGAAAACGTTAAGATACAAATATGTCACTGTGCTGTGTGTACTAAGCATAGGAAATACCCCTGTAGGTCAGTACCGTGGCTCAGTAAATGTTTACTTTGAAAGGGCACCCTATTTTTACAACTTTTTTTTAAGGCATAGTTGCATACAGAGTGTTTGTATATTGATAGTACTGTTTAGGAAAGAGTCCAGTGAAGAGAACAGATAAACCACAGGAGAACCCATTATGCTTCAGCTTTGTAATATTAGTTTGTTGATCATTGGCACTTTGTTAAGTTTTTGTGCATTGTTAATATGGTGAGAAAACTTTAGCTACAGTGAGAACGCATTTAAGTGACATCAAACTGCTTCTTGAGCGTCTTTGAACTTCTGAGTGCACTGTAAATGGAGGATTTTAAAGCAAGCAGTAGTGAGTACTTAATTATTAAGCTTGTCTCTTTGTTACATCTCCTTCAGAACGTGCATAAAATCTGAAGGAAACTAGGATTCTGCATAGACTAAGTCCTAACAACAGATGCAAGTAAAGAACCCTGACAGATCAGTATAATGATCTGGAAAATACAACAGCTCTCCTGGAATTTGAAAGAGAAGTTTTTGAAATTAAGAGTTGTTACTGCTGCAATGAAGTTGGAACCTACTGCAAATTTGATTTGGTTTCTCACTGCCCATTCAATAGCCAAACAGATTGCGGAAGAGTGATGCAGTTACTTTCAAAGTTGATGGGCTTATATGTAGGCCTACTGGAAATAGATCTGAACAATAAGCATACAGTAAAGATGTTTCAGGATGCTTGAGAGATTCAAATAGATTAAATCAATGCTGCTCTTACATTGATTTTTTGGGGGTTTCTTTTTTGACTTTGGGCAACAGTCATGATGGAGAGAGAGTACCCAGAGGACGTTGTGGGGGAGGGGGAATAGAAAGTGAGGGATAGAGTTAGGGTTTCCATTTGGGGTTATTTTGTCAGTCACAGTAGAAAAGGAAGAACTGGTTGAAGTTGCAATTGATTTTTATTAGCATAAAAACAGGTGCATTCCCAGATGTGATCTACTCTCTGAGGAGGAGGGGGAGAGTGAGCTTTTTATGTGAAGAAGCTACAGTTATGCCGGTACAGAAAATATTCCATTTACAGAGTACAAATATGCAGCAGATTTGAAGGTCATTAAAATTTGCTTTTTCTGAAAATCATTAAGCAGTTTTAAAAATTGAAGTAAAACAGAAACTAATGATCTGACACTCATGAGGGGTATGAGAATAGCAGTTGGAGATTGGCATTTCTCCTTAAGCATGGATTCAGAGTACTTCTGACCTGATTATCTACTTGTTACTTCAGCTGCAAAGGACCCCTGGGAATAGAGGGCAGTTGTATTTCTGACCTGTTGAGTTCTTAGTGCCTCAGCCAGGCCTACTCTGGTTCAAGATCATTTTAGATTCACTAACAGTATGTGATCACAGGTTCTCAGTGTCCTATTGAGAAGTCCCCCATTTCAAGTACTCAGAAGAAAGTGAAACTCTGCTAAAAGGTGGTGGTCATGTGTAGTTCTCTCCTGCAAACTTTCAGTCTCTTCCATGTGTAAAGGAAAAATACACTATGAGTGAGAAAATAGGGCCCCTTAATTATGACTTTAAGTAGAAAATCTGTTTAACTCAATACCTTTTGAAAGATCCTGGTTTTTCTGCGTTGCCATTTGCAGTGAAGGATGTTCATTTTACTTAGATTTGCTTATGAAGAAATACTCTTTGGCTCTGTGTGGGTTATTTGGTTCCTCAAGATCAACTGAAATAAGGCATTGTGTAACAAAGTGTGTTTCCTTGTTCAGAGTATAGTAGCATGTGGCAATATAAGGTAACAGAAACATCTAAAATGAAAGTAATGGCACTGTATTATGTCTCATTCTACATACATTAATGGCCTTAAAGATTACAAATGAAAACGAATTTTAGTCAACTCCCTGTACCACATGAGTTGTCAAGGTTTATTGTGACCAAGATAGTAATTTGCTCACCATTATTTGTGATCTTTTGTGCCCTGTTGCTTTAAAAATGTACATCAAAATGTAGAAGTGTAACATATTCAAGCACTTGCAGGTGCAGTAAATGCATGTGATGCCAAAACCAAGTAACTTGTGTATTTAAGAGGAAGACAGTTGCTTTCAAATACAGTAGTAAGACTGATTATGGTGCCATGTGCTTACTTGAATTGTTTCTTTTCAAGCATCTGCTCCCTTACTGAAAATGTATTTCTGAACACCTGCAGAGCACAACCATTTCCCACTTCCTTCCCATATAATGGAGTTGTATTTACTAATGGTTCAGAATCCAACACACCCCCAGGGAGAGGGGGAAGGCACGTTTTGTTTTTTATCACTGTGAGCTCTGCTGTGTCAAGGAGCATACTGTGATAATCTCCCTGTGCAAATGCTAAAACTCATTGTGAGGTGTTTGTTGGCAGTAGCTGCAAGGCTTAGCATCTAAAACAATCCATTTGTAGGTGCAAATTTATTTTATTCAAACTTTAAAAGGTATGAAGCTACCCAATTATCATACACACTGTCTAACGTTAGACACTGGGAATTGTTTGAATGTATACTGAAGCTCTGTTGTGTCTGTATGTCTGAAAACCTGAAGAAATAAACAGAAGGAAGAGGAAGGGGAAATGATCTATAGTTGAGTTCTCTAACTGCTGGAAAATATTTGGAGATCAAGGATCTTCTTGTCTTAGCAGCCAAGTAAAGGGGTTTACTGCCTAGAGTATGTTATGAAAGATTCTGGTGTAGGTCAGGCGGCAACAAGTGTGTTTGTTTGCTTTGTAGTATGACAGTATTTAAATTGCTGAGGTTTGGGGTGCTCCAAAGTTATTAGCAATTTTTTTGTGTGTTTATTTTTTGTTTGTGGCTTGTGTGTTTGTGTTAGGTTTGGGGGTGGGGGTAGTTGTTTGTTTGGCTTTGTTTTTAGCTGTCCTTGAACTTTGACTTTAAGAACATGATTTCAGTGAAAGTTCTGTGGTCTTTCTCCCCAACTCCTGTCAGGCTTTTCCTGACTGTAGTCTTTGCTACTACTGCAGGTGGTACCATTTTGACTTTTTTATTCCACTGCCGTTGGTATGGCAATGGGAAATGTCTTTACCATGTAATTTGTCATAGTGAATGACAAATGTAGTGATTTGCAAAAACATTTTTGTTAATACTTCTTTAACAGAAGACATCACTGCTTTCCCTACTTAAAAAGTCTTAGCAACTTATTTGAAATGTTTAGATTTTGTACAGTTGAGATTCATGGTAAAAATATGTGAAAAGCGTTTAGATCTAAAATCATGGCTATCCAATATTTCCCCCCTCCCCCCCCAAGTTTTCATATGAGAAACTATTTATTACTGTTTACTTGCAGCTAATGCTTTTGGTTTAGACAAAAGAATCTATATTCTCTAGAAGAAGGTAGGGCATCTAAGACTTAGATTTATCATCAGATTTCTGTAATAGAGTAAACTTCATAATGCCTAACAGGTTTTCCGTGTACTATTCTGAATGTCCAGGGACAATCTGTCTTTACCTGCCTTTCAGTTTTAAAGATTTTATTGTCTTTTGGACTGATAAGTGCTTGTTGGTCCTGCGTTTACACCTTTGGCTGCTAAAAAAGCCCCAAACTTACTGATACAAAAATGTCATTTCGATAGAAGCAGCAATAAAAAGCTTCACCTTCACTAGAAGCCACTCATAATTGTTGACTTCGTTCTTGCGTCATCCTCTTAGTCATTTGTGTAGTTATTAGAGTAGATCATACTTTTGTGAGCTTGAAGTATTTGATTGCAGTTAATATGAGACCTTATAGACATAAGAAAAGCACAGTGTATGCAATACGTAGTTCCTTCCATTTTCCAATACTACAAACTTCATGTTGGGCTTTAGTAGTAAATCTATAGATTTAACATTTCTGATTACATAAGAAGGGTCTTTTATAGCTAGGACTGAGATGTTGACACACATATTACAAATATCTTGGTGCTTCTTCATAAATACATGAGTTTTACATCTGTGAATAGGCGAAGAAGTTCACTGTAGTATATAGGCAAATAGAGGATTCAGACTATCCTGGTGCAGACTAATCTAAATTGAATTATCTTGTGTCTGCCTTGGACTTACTTCTCACAAATGAAACTTCTATCTGATGAGGTAACTGATGTTTGTCTAAGTCCTGGCAGAGCGTGTGCACTTTTGATTGCATGTATATGTATACTGCATAGATAAATGAGTTCCTTTGCTTTGCTTTATCATTTTTATACATTTTGATGGGCATATTTTTTATAGAAAGGATGTAAAGATAATTTGTAAACTCCCAGAATTGCAGATACTAATATCACTTAGTAGTTGCTCAGTTAACACAGAAAATCTTACAGAAAGCTTTATAGGGTGTAGCCTTCCATACTTATTCAAAATATAAACTTTTATTTGGGGTAAGTAAATACTGTTTTTTATAGGACTGTATAGAACTGGTGACAGAAGCCATCTTTTGTGGCAATAAACTGCTCGAATAAGGATCTGTGGCTGCTTTTTGCAGGAGTGTTTATTTCCATATGTCCCAAGTTTTTTATAGGCATTATTTTCCTTAGTTTTGTGCAGTCTTCCAGGACTTTCTGAACTGTGTATAATGCATGGTAGTTGTACTGCTGTCCAGCTTATTTGGTTCATACTTCAAAGTGCAATTTTCTGTTCTAAACAGTTTTTTTCCAGGACATTTTTGTTCTCTTTTCTGAGTAGCAGAAGGAGAGCTTCTGCTATTGGGCTGTGAGCCTCCTCTGCCTGAGGATTCCCTAGCTCAGGAGATCTCCTTCCCCACCACAATTCCAGAGGTTTTTAATTTAAAGTTTCAGTAAAATAATTAGGAATTCCTGTGATTATACTACTGATTGTAGAACTCTCAGCAATTCTGTGGGCTTTGCCTTCAAGTATAAAAGACTTGCTAAAATGACTTCCTTTTCTGCGGTTTTCCTCTTTCACCTGTGTAATATGTCTGATGTGAACCTGGTAGTTATTCACTCTGCCAGGATTAAAAATGCTTGAGGGATAAGTATGAAAGGCTTTTTCATATAGATCTGCTGAGCTATTAAATTTTCTGAAATAAGTATTTCTATAATTCTGCCATATTTATATGTAAATTATGTCAAACTTTAATCTCATTCAGTAAGAGCCCTCTTTAAGACTGGGTATCCACAGGCCACTTTTCATATTGTTTCTATTGCTTATACTGCACAGATTTCCTTTTGCATTTAGCTGTTGAACTCAGTATGCTCTTGCCATGCTGGTTCAGCAGTTTCAGAGGACTCTAAAAAAACTCTAATGAGGCAAGTATATCAATTGTATAGGGGTTTTCCCTCTCCCCACGTGTGCCCTCAGGAGTGTAGACCTGTGTTCTCTTCATCTGAAAGGCAGAGTGGAAAACCAATCTCCTCTATATTCTCCTCCATCTGGGCTTTAAATTAACAGTTTGGATGGGCAAGCAAAGATTAGACAGTCAGATACATAATTAAACTAACAGTTTTACTTACCTGTCAGGCCTATACCATTTCTGTACTTTAAGTGTGAAGAAATCAACCTAGCTCAGTTTTGGGCTCCCCAGTTCAAGAGAGACAGAGACCTCCTGGGAAGAGTCTAGAGGAGAGTCATGAGGATGACTGGGGGACTTGAGCATGTCCCCTATGAAGGGAGACTGAGAGCCCTGGGGCTGTTTAGTCTGGAGAAGACTGAGAGGAGATCTTACCAATGTGTACAAATATATGAGGGGTGGGTGTCAAGTGGGTGGCGCCAACCACTTTTCACTGGTCAGCAGCAATAAGACAAGGAGCAACAGCAACAAATTGGAACCTAGAAGGTTTCGCCTCAACATGAGGAGGAACTTCTTCACAGTGAGGGTGACAGAGCACTGGAACAGGCTGCCCAGAGAGGTTGTGGAGTCTCCTTCTCTGGAGACTTTCAAAACCCACCTGGATGCGTTGCTGTGTGAACTACCCTAGGGCATCCCTGCTTGGCAGAGAGGTTGGACTCCATGATCTCTGGAGGTCCTTTACAACCTCTGAAGTTCTGTGGTTCTCTGTGTGTGATATAGAATCATTCAGGTTGGAAAAGACCCTTGAGATCATCAGATCCAGCCAAGTTCAGCACTGGATGAGGCACTTAGTGCCATGGTCTAGTTGATTGGTTAGGGCTGGGTGCTAGGTTGGACTGGATGATCTTGGAGGTCTCTTCCAACCTGGTTGATTCTATGATTCTATAAACCATGCTGCTAAGTGCCACATCTAATTGACCTTTAAACACAACTGGGGATTGTGACTCAACCACATCCCTGGGCGGTGTGTTCCAATGCTTGACTACTCTTACAGCAAAAAAATGTTTCCTAGTGTCTAACCTAAACCCTTCTCTATTGCAGCCTGAGGCTGTTTGCTCTTTTGCCAGTTATTGCCTGTGACAAGAGACCAGCACCTACATCTCTGTATTGTCCTTTCAGGCAGTTGTAGAGGGTAATAAGGTGCCTCCTCTTCCTCAAACCAAACAATCTCGATTCCCTCAGCCACTCTTCGTAAGACTTAACATTTAGGCCCTGCACTAGCTTAGTTGCTCTTGATGACTGTTTACATCCCAAGTACTTTTTAGTTTCACTGAAGATAAGGTGATGGATTACCTAAAGGAAAAGGATTGGTCCTTGTGCAGTTTGACAGGGTTTTTTACTAGCCCCACCATAAAAACCTTCTGTGTATAGAAGTAAGATACTATGCTAAGATTAAGTCTTGTCAAAATGTACTTTTCAAACACATTTAATACTAGCAGAGCATCGGGACTTCTGGTGGCCATATATATCAAATAGGAGAATTTAATTTCATATTGAGTCATTGACCATGCTCTACTTTACTGACTTAACTTGGATATTTATTTGCCAAAAGTTGGAATAGGCAGAGAACTGTTTGAATAAAAATGTTTGATTTGCCTTTCTTTTTGTTTGATTTTGTTTGTTTGGCTGGGTTTTGTTGGGCTTTGTTTAATGAAAAATAGTTATGCTTACCTGTCTGCAATCTAGTATAAGGAAATTTTTCAAATTCAAGAATCAATTTCATTTACCAGATTTTCTCTGGAAGGAAGAGTTTTGAGAAGTGGCTTCTGTTTGGTCGTTTTTACTCTCCCGATGCATTAAGTAAAATACAGGCACAGAAATGGCAATTGTCTTTTC
Source organism: Pogoniulus pusillus (assembly GCF_015220805.1). Classification (NCBI taxonomy): domain Eukaryota; kingdom Metazoa; phylum Chordata; class Aves; order Piciformes; family Lybiidae; genus Pogoniulus; species Pogoniulus pusillus. The sequence goes on from NC_087284.1 coordinate 15,211,605, forward strand.
AGCTATTTCTTAAGCTCTTAGATTGACTTGCACACTGAAGTTTGCTCTCTCACTTCACTGTAGGCATAGAAGGATTCAGGACCAGGGTGTTTTTTTAGACTCCTTGATCTAAAATTCTGGTGGTCACCTACTCTGGGTAGCAAACTTCAGGGAAAGTCTCAACTTCTGTTAAAAGATTGCAGCTTTGCACATCACACCCAAAGCTTTGCAAATGTACATTCTGATCACTTGTTTTTTAAATTCAGCTGTGCTTAAATTCAGCTGGCAGAAGTGACTGCTGCCAATTCAGGTTTCTGCTCAAAAAGTGTTCTCTCATCAGAAAACCATGGCCACTTTCTTACTGAAGTCTAACAGTTGTATTTTCCTGCTTCTAAGAAATCACTGTGCTGTATTCTGCTTTTCAGCTTAGAAAAGTAGCATCCAGGAGAAATCTGTTTTCTTTGTAGAGAAAACATACAGGCTTAGTTGAAAATATATATTGTATATGTTGTTTTTTTGATGTTGAGGGATTTATGTGGATTTTTTTCCTGACTGAAATGGACATTTAAACCCAGAAGATGATTTTGCCTGGAAACTAATTAATGACCAAAGAGAAACTATTGCCATAGATGCAATTTTAAATCTTAATTATGGTGTCAAGTTTATCCAGTTTATAGACTTCTGGGCATGGCAAAATGAAATCTGTAGGGTTTTTTAGGCACTGAAAATTAGATCTATAATTAGTCTATCAATGTAATTATTATTAAAACAGTATTTTCTTTTCCTTACTGGTCAATGCTAAAAGCAGAAATTCCTGCTTTCAAATATAATTATGATGGTAGCATTTGTGATCCAGCATTTTTAATGTTAAATTTGTCACTCAGTGCCACTGGAAAGAAACAATTATCCTTGGGGAGTATTTTTTTGGACTGGAAAGTTGTGTGGCTTTGTGCTTTATTATTTTTATAGGGTGGAGAAATTTTCCTGGTCTGTTTCTGAAAGAGAGAGAGAAAAAGAAAAAAAAAAAAAAACATCAAAGTGAACTGCTCTGCCTTTTTTTCCTGAGAAATGACCACCCTACAGTTAGGTTTTGTGTTTCTCTCTCCCTTGATGATGGATGATTCTCTGGCACACTGACGTGTGTCTCAAGGGTATAAGAGTAAGGGGAGGATGGTGCTAGTATTACCTATCATTTGAAAGTACATTGTGTAATCATTTCAGCACTTTTTATTTTTGTGCCTATTGTTTACAGTGTTTTTCTGAAGCTTGGAAAACTCTCATGTTCCACAGGGTGAATATTTTCCCTGCATTTTTCTCATTGAGTTGAAACAAGTTGTCTAGCTAGTTCCTCATCTATCATTCTAAAGTATTTCTTTCTTGCTGGTGGTTATTGCTCCCTGCTGCCATGCAGGCCTCTGAGGAATCGTTTAACATATCTGAAGTGACTCTTCAGTGCTAGGAGCTATTTGTGTGTGTTAGCAAAAGTGAATGATTTTTGTATAACAAAGTTAAGGAAAATGAGGTATTGGATAAAAGTTTCAAAACCGTCTGTAATGACTTCCCAATTTACACCACTAATAATTGAGAAGTGTGCAAGTCCTAGAGAGCCTCTCAGACCATCATCCTGTGTCCTGCTTTGTTCCTCTAGGGTTCAAAAAGCATCAGACAATTGTTTAGAACGCTCTGTGTATGAAGAATAATGATGGAAAAATGATTACTACAAGAACAAAAACCACAGTCAAGATAACACACATAATGTAGCAAACGTAAGAGCCCTATATACAATTCAGTGATTTTGTTGTAGGAAGAAGTTTTCATTGCTGGTTGAGATTTTCAGTTTTGCATTACAGAAGAAAGTTTGCACCTCAGTAAAAAGCTTGACAGCATTTTGAGATCTGAGAGGTTCTACTGGCTCATCTAGTCTGTTTCGTCCAACTTCTTTCCTTCTTACTGCATTAGTAGAAACTGCACTTTCTGTTGTGGATCTGTGAGGGTTTTACTCTTGCTGTAGGTGTCCAAACTCCCAAATTGTGAAAGTATCAGCAGTTCAGGTTTGTAGAACTGAGTAATAAAAATTCATCGGAAGTCAACTGTAATAAGAGTTGATATGTAAGAAAATACTTGCAGAGTGTACATCTGAGGTGGGTTTCTGTAGGTTTGCTGATCGTCTATCACAGATGAATTTTCATGGGTATGGATGAAAGATGGAATGGCCAGAGAAGAAGAGGCAGAGAAATGACAAAGAAGGCTTGATGAGTGCAGGGGAAAAGATTGTGTTAGACAACTTTAGTTTCGTTGGGTTAGTGAAAGGAGCGGGAAGTGAAAATAATTGAATCTTGAAGATTCAAGAAGAACAAGGCAAAAAGAATCTGGTCGCTACAGTTGCTTCAAATAGACAGAAAAGGAAACCACCAGAGGGAGATGCAGGGTAAAATTAGGTCACTTTTTCACGTGAGTGAGAAATTGAAGCCATTAATTGAAAAGGAGATGGGAAGGGAGACTATGCTCAGAAATTCTTTATGATATTTCAGAGAAACCAACAAGTTAGTGGCAACTGTATTAATGAAGAATTCTGTTCTGTTTCTGAAGATAGTGTGTTTCAGTTGTGTTTATTGGTGATTATTCCCAAGTCTTTTGGGAAGTTGATTTTATTAGCATCACTTTAATTTACAGAATATAACATTTCCCAGTATTGAGTACTGCGGATTTATAGGTCTGCTGAAGTGCTCCACTACTCTACAAATCACATGAAACAATTCAGTCCTGGATATTAACCTGAAGGGAAAAGATAAATTTTGATTCATAAGTAAGCAAAATTTAATAGACAGCTTATATTATTCAGACCAGAAATGTTTTCAGAATTCCAGTTGCTGTGGGATAGATACAAATTATTTCAGATGTTGAGAATAGCCACAAACAGCTTTGTCCACAATATTTTTGGTATTTTACTGTCTTGTTCTTCAGTACCATTTAAAATGTTTATCAGTATTGGTGATTTTTTTATAAATAAACATTTGTTAGAGTTTTGTGGAGGGTTTTTTGTTTGTTTGTGGGTTTTTTTGGTGTTTTGGAAGACAGGTGCAGCAACTTTGACATGGCACTGCATATATCGGTGCTTTCTGTCCCCAGATTCATCACTGATTGTGTTTTTTCCTGACTTCTATAGAGAGAGTATTCACAATATGTGATCTAGAAATTTTTGTCAAATCTTTGGACTGGTAGAATTGCATAAGAGTACAGTCATAGTATATGCTCAGTCATGCTGGCTGTGTCCTAGTAGAAATAACATCCAGCTGATTGCCTGTAGTTTGTAAAATTAACTACAACTTAGCAGTTCAGCATCACTTACTTAAAGCAATGACCACTGAGCATCACTTTTTAACTGGCCCATAGTGGCAGCTGTGAGGTTTGTAAACTTTGTGCTTCCACTGTCAGTCTTCATCTCCCTCAATGCAGAATATTTCTACCAGAAAGAGAATCAACCTACTTTGCACTTTAATGCAAGTCAGTCATTTAGGAGCCTTGTTTGGATTGTTTGTTATTTTTTTGTGAATAGTATAAAGTTTTAATTCTCAAAAACTATGTTTCTATATGTCACTTTCAAAGAAAGGAACAGTTAATAAGTATTTAGGCAATGTAACTTTTGGGGTTTTTTCTTTCCTTTTAAAGAGTAATTTGGTCATTTCTGATATGTAAAACTACTAATTGTTTTAGAACTATCTTGAGAAGGAAGTAACATCTATGTTACGTTCTTTGGTGTTAAAAACTGATTGTGTTTTCTGAATGTCAGTATATTGGTGGTTGCAGCTCGATGCTTGCACGAAGCTCATCCCTGATGAATGTAGCAAGATAGATTCATTGGAGCAGATTGTTAGGTTTAGAGAAGAGAAAAGCAAGGGTCTGCTCCAAAAAGAAGACATTAAACAGAAAAAAAAAGTAACAAGGTAATGAAATAAGGAGTTGTATCTGTTGTAAAATTAATGAGTTTTCTGGATCTTCTTGTCAGTGATGCAAATTAAGTCACTGGTAGCTAATAGTGTAATCTGTTCTTGAAAGCAATAATTTCCTAATTCATGGACTTCTTCAAATATTTGGAATTAATTGCAGTGAAGAAGATAAAGAGCAGTTGCCCTTACAAGTAGGAGCATCTCTATAGATCTTAATTTTTATGATCTTCTCTATGACTCTGAACAACAGGAGAACATTTTTACTCGCCAGGGTCAACAGTTAATTCAAGTTTAGTACTCTGAGGCATTCTGAAACACCAGAATCATAACCCTTGTAATTCTGTGACTATTACATTCCTTCTACTCTGTATCCTCTTATTTTTTGCATGTTCAGAGTTACTCTTTTTATTATTTTCCTTCTTCCAAAGATTACTATGGATACCTTCCTTTCTCCTTTATCCCTCTTGTGACCAACCTCCCATCAAGAAGTGCTTGTGATTAAAACTGGAAAGAACAGACATTTCCAATCATTCCATATTGCTCTTTATTAGAATCTACCTCTGCTTCTGGCTGTACTGAGATTTGGAAAGGGATTTAAAGTGCTGCCTTGATTGTCATCTTGGGCCCTGTCACACATTCATCTGCATCCCATCAACTGCAGCTATAGAAGTTCTGTATAGTCATACATGTGTGTTGTGTTGTCTATAGAAATGTATATGTAAGGGAACTGGAAGACATTTAAAAAGTGTGTTTAGTAGGAATCTGTTGCTTGGTGTGGTGGGTTAGGAACTTCCCCCTTCCCCCCACTGAAATTTACCAGACTTGCTCAGACAGTTTGGAAGTAAAATTAGGCTGTATTTACAGCAAAGCAAAATTTACAAGCATTTATACACAATGTATTTACAAGTATTTACAATTATATACAAATTAGAAGTAGTAGAGAAATCCAAACTCCCTTCCAGACAAGGAAACTGCTCAGAAGGGGCTCAAAGCTACCCCCTCTGCTTCTTCCTCTACTTTCCCAGACAGGCAAGCAAAACAAGCAGCAAAGCTTACATTGTTTTCTGTTAGCCAAGATTAATGGAAAGATATTAGAACAGAGTTAAGAGAAAGCAAATAGATTCAGTGACAGAACAGACTGACTGAAGCTGTTTACATTTTAGCTTTTTCTCAGCAAACCAGTGAATGATATGGACCTTATTATTTTCTTTTCGCAACCGATGATCTAATTTCTCTCATTAAAATATTCCACTTAGCCTCAAGCCAGCACGCTTGGCTATGTGTCCTTGAACCAAGAGCAAATATAAACATTATTATTTGTCCACCTAATTTCCAAGACTCTCATTTGCATACTGTACAGAAAATACAGGTATGTATGTGTCTAGATGAGTGTGGAGGAGAAAATTCTTGTACATTTCTGAGAAAATGGAATGTTCTGGTGTTTAGAAGTGTGTCTAAATTTTATAATGAATTATAAAGGATTTAGTCTGGCAATCATAGAATCAAACAGGTTGGAAGAGACCTCCAAGATCATCCAGTCCAACCTATCACCCAGCCCTAGCCACTCAACTAGACCATGGCACTAAGTGTCTCATCCAGTCTTTTCTTGAAGACCCCCAGGGACGGTGCCTCCACCACCTCCCTGGGCAGCCCATTCCAATGGGAAATCACTCTGTCTGTGAAGAACTTCTTCCTAATATCCAGCCTAGACCTACCCTGGCACAACTTGAGACTGTGTCCCCTTGTTCTATTGCTGGTTAGCTGGGAGAAGAGGCCACCCCCCACCTGGCTACAATGCCCCTTCAGGTAGTTGTAGACAGTAATAAGGTCACCCCTGAGCCTCCTCTTCTCCAGGCTAAACAGGCCCAGCTCCCTCAGCCTCTCCTCATAGGATTTGTGTTCCAGGCCCCTCACCAGCTTTGTTGCCCTTCTCTGGACACGCTCCAGCACCTCAACATCTTTCTTGAATTGAGGGGCCCAGAACTGGACACAGTACTCAAGGTGTGGTCTGACCAGTGCTGAGTACAGGGGAAGATATCCAATGCTTGGGTATCAACTTCATCTGTAACTTTTTTTTTTATAGAAATTTGATTACTTGTTTATAGATCATTAATGTTTTAAGGTTTACAAATGAGAAAAGGAGCTTCTACTCACATTGAAGGCAAGCAGGAATCCAAACAGTAAAAAGCAAAACAAAACAAAAAAACCCAACAAAACAAACAAAAAGAGGAGGCATCTGGTAGAACAATTTGTTATCCTGAAATTCATATGCTTTAAAATTAACATTTGGTTCATTTAAAAAAACAAGTATATAAGGTTGCTATAAAAATTAGGATTGTGATTACAGTATTTTACTGTAATATGTATGGGGTTTATTGATATCTTGACAAAATTTTGAGGCCCTTTATTTGTGTAATTTCCCAAGCAATTAATGTATGTACATACCAGTTGAACATACACAAAATGTTGGTTTCTTCAGTGAATTTCACTATTTGACTTCGTCTATGTAAGCCTTATCTAGATTCACATTTCCACTTAGTATTAAGAACTGTTTTTTAACATGTCCTGGGGTGCTTTTTGTCTTCTAAGAAAGAACCTTTGCAAATACTCATTATTTACTGATAAACCAACAATGTTGGAGGAGGAAAGTGCATTCTGATGTTATGTGCCACAGATGTATTTCAAGAGTCCTTTAATGTAATTTTGGGCTCAGAGCATGCAAATACTTTTAGAATGGTTTGGGTCTGGAAGGGATCTTAAAGACCATCATTCAAGGCCCAGATGGACAGGGTGCTGGGCCATCTTATTTAAGCTGTATTCTCAAAAGATTGGACTGGATGATCTTAAGATACTCTATGAATCTATGCAATCCACCACAGCCAGAGGCAGGGACATCCTCCGCTAGACCAGGTTGCTCAAGGCCTCATCCAACTTGGCCTTGAACTCTAAAGGGGGGGGGTATCCACAATGTACCTTGTCAACCTTTGCCATTGGAGTGGGCTGCCTAGGGAGGTGGTGGAGGCACCGTCCCTGGAGGTGTTCAAGGAAAGACTGGATGAGGCACTTAGTGCCATGGTCTAGTTGAGTGGCTAGGGCTGGGGGATAGGCTGGACTGGATGATCTTGGAGGTCTCTTCCAACCTGGTTGATTCTGTGATTCTGTGAACCTGTTCCAAAGTCTTACTACGCTTTCTGTGACATATTTCTTCCTAACATCTCATCTAAATCTCCCCTTCTGAAGCTTCAATCCACTCCCCCTCATCCTATCACTTACAAGCCCTTGTAAAAAGTCTCTTCCCTGCCTTCTTGTACCGTTTCAGGTACTGCAAGGCTGCTACATGGTCTCCCTAGAGACTTCTTTTCTCCAAGCTAAACAGCCCCAGCTCTCACAGATATGTTGTTACACAGCTAATACAGTATGCAAACTTATTATATGCTTTAAGATCATTTACCTGAAACACTCAAATATAACTAGTGAGTGTAAACTTAGGTCTTTTCCTGTATCTATACCTGTATATCAAGCATAGAGCAGGCAGCATTCAATGCTAAGCTCATTGTGAATGTTTAGGAATTTTGTGAAACTCATAGAGGTGGTTTTCCAGAAAGCTACAGATATGTATGGAGAAAATTTGTGTTGAGGTGTGTGTGGGGGAAGTGTGTTAGGGTGTACTCTGTTGGCAGATTGGCTAATGCAGTTATGTCAGTGTGCATTGGTTGAAGCTGTTATGTCAGGCAGCCTGCAAAACATTTGGTGTGGTTTTAGTGTTGCTTAGTGTTTTTCAAAATTGGGTCATTTAGTTATGCTATCTTTTAAGTCCCAACTTAAAATCTTGGGCAGAGCTGTATCACTGTAGCTGTTTGAGAAGGCTGAGGAGGAAGACTGGACTGGCTCGCAAAGAAGCAGTTCAGAAAGAAGGAAAAGACTCTCTGTGTGTCTTTGCTACAGCTGACAGGAAAATGCCTGCTGTATGGTCATGCACACATGAGATTAGGAACATGCTTCTATATTAAGGTTGTTGTACAATCTTGCTTTATCTTTAGCATCATGAAATTTGTCTTCACATTCCTCTCTAATTTAGCTGAAGAGCAGAAGAAAACTCCATGGCTCTGCCTATGGTTTCTTTACCATTGTTTACTGTGTATTATATCATGTAATCCATCAGCCAACTTTAATTTCACAAGCTATTCATTGTGTTTAAACAGTGCATTTCTTATATTAAATATTTATGGAAGTCTTTGGGAAGAATACATTAAAATGGCAGATGGAGGTCGTTTCAAGCATTTTCTTGATTGAAGGCTGGGGACCCCTGTGAATTTGAAGTCTGCTTTCAAGGAAAGTTCACAATGTCTGATTATAACCCAGGCAGGCAAGAATCCCACCAATTCCCTGCACTGTGATTTCAGAAAGCAATGGCTGCCTACAGCCTTCATGCTTCAGCACCTTTCATTTTGAAATCATTTGCAAGTGCACTGAAGAATGGTGAACAAAAGCATTTACAGTTGTATTGCTTATTAATAATTCAACAAACCTGCAACTTTTGCACAATGGGATTACTTTACTCATTGATTTTTAACTACTAAAGCTAAGTGGACAATCTGGGTTTTGATGGCAGTCCAGTTGAGACACGTACATTCAGATTCACACCACTAACCTGGGATTATTACTAGTCAGATGTAAAAAGAGCCAGGCAGAAGGGACGTTGTCATGTCAGGCAGATAAGGTGTCCCAGGTCCTCAAAGGAGGGGGCAGATGATGGTGCTCATTGCCTTGCTTTGCCCAGCTAATCTTACTGCTTTGTATTGCTTGTTCTCCAAAAGATGCCATGAAGATCTTTGCTAATGTGTGAAGACTGATTTACAGAAGCATTTAACTTTTAATACTTGTGATTTTTACTAGTTTATTGTACAGCAGCTGATCATTTTAATTCCATGACTTGATGTCAAAATAACATTTGTCTGTATTTTTCCTTGTTGTTTTTTTTATTGTGTTTGATCAGGAGCAACTTCTAGTGATGACTGCAAAACCAGAAGCTAGATTTTTTTCTTGCCAGAAGCTTGTACTCCAACCCCTTTTCCTTCACTCTCGTTGAAATATTTTCAGTACTTGAACATGAGAAAATAATTCTCAGATTATATTTTTTAGAAATAAAAACTTGATGCAGGAGATGCAGTCTTTTAATCACACTTGAATTCATGTGCCTGGAGATATATTTGACATTGTCTCTTTTTTAATAGCAACTTTTTCTTTTCAAAGATGTTTAAACTGTTAAAATGATAGAGAACTGTTTAGGGAAGCATGCAGCAAGGTAACATCTGCTGAACCATTTTTAATGTGTTTATTCTGTTCATCAATTCACAGACTTATGCAAACGTGATATGAAATTGATGGTATCTGAAATTGACGGTAACTGAAATAATAAGGTGGATGACATCTTGCAGAAGTACTGCAAGATGTTGTGATGTTGTAGTGTCTTCTTCTCTGAAGACTTTCAAGACCTGTCTGGATGTGTTCCTCTGAGAATTGAGCTAGATGTTATGGTCCTGCTCTGATGGTGCAGGGGGGTTAGGCTCAGTGATCTATGGGGGCTCTTTCCCCCCCCTAATCCTGTGATCCTGTGGTATTCTGAAAGACAAAGTCCTCTAGGATACGTTCCTCACAGTTTCAAACAAACAAACAACAAACCAAACACACCCACCCTTGAAAAAACCAAACCCCAAACAACTCTTCATTATAGAAGACATCTTCATCACACTTCATGACAGTAGCACATTTTACATAGTTTCTTGGGGTAAAGTGAAGCAATATGTTACCATCTAGAGGAACCTAGATTTTTATTTTTGCCTTTTTTTTTTCTCCCCAGGAATACCACCAGTATTTTCCCATTGGCAAGTGTCTATTTTTGCCATTTGGACTTTGTAATTTTCTACTTAAACTGAGTTTATGCTTTTGCTATTCTTAAATTCTGAAAAGCCCAAGCATGAAAATATTAGTGCTGTCTATATGCATTACCTTATAGAAATGCAGAGAGTGTGTAAATAGTTAATATATTACATAGTAGGAGTATTGTATCCATCTCTTCATGTCTTGAGAAAAAGATAAAGCTGTTGCTGCAAAGAGCCTGTTGTTAGAGCGAAAAATCATGTACCACAGCAGCAACAACTGTAACCAAAACACCTTAAAATGCAAGCACAGTGTTTCTGTTTCACACAGACAAATTAGATCTTTGTAGTTGTAGAATTAATAAGAATTTTATTTAATTTTAAAACTATTATTCGTTCTCTGCCCATGTGAATCATCCTACCAGCTGTCTACTCTATGCAGGTTGGGTGGCTTCATCATATGTCTTGATCTTAGCTGGTACTGAGGTCAAAGAGGACATGCTTGTGATGGATGCTATTACTGATAACAGAGCAGTTTCAGTGTCACTTTTATGCACTCAGAAGTTTTCATATCTTATGGTCTGATACATGTTTATAAATCTCATGCATTTCTCTGAAAAAAAAAATACAGTTTTGCCTATTTTTTAAAGGAATATTGTTTATTTTATTTTCGTTGTCCAGGAACATTAAGTTTTTCTTTTAAATTACTTATTAGGTGTTTTGGAACTTCTGAACACATGGTTAGTAAAGTTAGGTCTGAATTCAAACCAAAGAAATTAATTTCCATAGAAAATTGAGTGAGAACTATCTTATGCATGAAATTTCAACTGTAATTCTAGCATTGTTTGGCCATGTTGCTATAATATATTCACTGTAAAAACTAGAAGCTGTGTAAATAAGTGAGTGGCAGTTGCCCCAGGCAGAAATTTTTACTGATGCAATGAGATAAAAGTAATTAAGAAACATGTAGACTGATGGGTAATTAAATTCATGGAAAGCATTTTGTAACTAATTACTATGTTCTAATCACAGATTGCTTTCTATTTGTCAAGGTAAGTGTATATAATTATACAGTTCCCATTTTCTTTCATCTAAAATCATCCCAGTTGGATGGGTATTTTTCAAGCAAGCCCAGGCCTCTTGGTTTTTGGCAGTTCTTTTTCCTCAGAATAAAACAAAGTGGTGGTCATCTTACTGCCTGAATGCAAGTGGCACAGCTGTCAGCAGTTACATTGATGCTCTCTGCCATGCCTGATTCACGTCATGCCTGTGACTCATTAAACTCATTGGTTTTGTGGTGTTCATTTAGATGCCTAATGGCAGTCTGATAAACCTCGCTAGACCAAATTCAACCACCAACATTTAAGCATCTTAAGTGCTGACCTCTGCAGGCCTCAGCTTTTCAACTGTAAATATTTTAATACTTGAAACAGAAAAAAATTGCTTTTGTTAGGAAGAGTGATATACTTTGGATGGTTTGGGTTGGAAGGGACCTTAAAACATCGCTTAGCGCAACCTCTCCCCTGCAGTGAGCAGGGGCATCTCCAGCTACATCAGGTTGCTCAGAGTTTCATACAGCTTGACTTGGATTGTTCTCAGGGATGGGGCATCTACCACCTCTCTGGACAATCTGGGACATTGTCTCACCACCTTCAGTGTGAAAAAGTTTATCCCCATCTTTCTTATCAGTCTCTCTAACTACTGAAAAGCTGCAGTAAGATCTTTCTGGAGCCTTCCGTTTTTTAGGCTGAATAACCATGTCTTTCTCACCTTCTCATAGGAGAGGTGTTCCAGCCCTCTGATGATTTTTGTGCCTCTCCTCTGGACTCAGTCCAGCAGGTTCATGTCCTCCTTGTGCTGAGTGCTCTGGAGATGGATACAGTACTCCACATGAGGTCTCACCAGAGCAGTGAAGAGGGGCAGTCACCTCCCCGACCTGCTGGCTGACACAGTGCAGGATACAGTTGGCTTTCTGGGCTGAGCACAATGTGTTGGTTTATGTACAACTTTTTGTGCACCAATACCTTTAAGTCCTGCTCCTTAAGTCTCAGTGCTGTCATTCCCTAGTCTATATTGATACTGGGCTTTGCTACTATGTGCTTAGGTAGAGCTCACCTACTCAGTGATTTCTAGTTTGCAACTTCAGCTTGACTTCAATTTAATTGGTTATTTTGTCTTGACAAGGTCTTTGAGGAAAATTTAATTCCGTATTTGTCTTTAATTTTGCCTTGGAATACAGATTCCCTGGTAAGTCCAAATTTTCCTTGAATCACGACAGAAGCATGGGCTAGCTAAGGTGTGAACATTGCAGCCATCTTTGGGATGGCTGTTCAGTAGGCTGTCCTTTATTGGAAAACCATAGATTCATCTGTAACCAGGAGAAGCTTTTTATTTTCTACCTGATGTACACCTTAACAAGTGACTGAAGTAGTAACATGAGTAAGTTTTGCTCTATCATGTCAGGGAACCACCATGAATATATAATAAGCTTGTTCTGTTTTTCTGTAGTAATAGTGAGTACTGGATGCTTTGGGAGCAGTAAAAGAAGCAAGGTGAGCCCTGCATAGTCTCCTAGCATACGGGGCCCTCCCGTGACAGAGGCTGGAGCCTGAAAATTGTATTTAATAGTCTCTTCCATAAATCTGACTGTAGGCTCTTACAGTTCCAACTTCTGCAGCAGCCTGTAGCAGTGAGTTTCACAGTTTCTCTAATCAATAATCATGTGCTGTCTAAAACCTTTTCATTTGACTTGAGGCCACTGCCTGAGAAACTTGCCGGTTGGATTGGGTTTTGGATTTCTAAGGGCACAGCCATTTACCTGACCACCTTTTCCTCAAGTTCATGATTTTAGAGATCTTTGCTTCTGTCATTCCCAAACAGAGCTGTAGATTGCAGTTGTGGAGGCAGGGAATTAATGTGGCTGAGTCAGGAAATACAATTATTTTCTTTTCCAGAAAACCCTGCTCTAAACTATATACAAAACTAGTTCAGGTTTATTTACAGATTCTAATTAGATCAGGAATTCTTCAAAGGATGTTCTGGGCAAATTTAGAGATGTAGCAAGTCAGGAAATGGAAAAGGCTAATCTATAAACACAGTTTTACCCCACTATCAATAAGACTGAGCAGAGGATTAAGGGAACAGCAGGCTTTACACACAGAGGTGAGATAGGTATTCGGCAATGATCTCTTGCTGGATTTCTCTGCTGCTCAACTGCCTTCTGGCACTGTAAGCAATATCTTATAGTCTGGATCCATGCAGCAGAAGCCCAAGGTGAGTGGCAAAGCCACCAAACTCAGAAATGTCTCAAGACATGGCTTCCACAAGACAGGAATTTGTGGAAGCAAATCAGCTGTGAGATGGTCTGAGAGTAGCCAGGTCCAGGTGCCACCGGCACCTCTCAAATGGACCCCAGGACTTGGCAAGCTTGCAAGTTAGCATAGAATGGTGCAAAAATGGGGAGAACCATCCAAAGGCAGGGAGAGTATAAAACTGAGAGGTGTGTAGAAAGATAGGAGCCATCCAAAAGCAGCTCATGTCGTGAGCTCTGTCTAAGACAGGAACTCTTTCAAGGTGGGAACTCCCTTGTGCCTTCTTCCTTGCTCTATTTATGCTTTTCTAGACAAAGTGTCCATTTGCCACTTGATGCTGGGTGTGAAAAATCAGCCAACCACCAGCCCAACTCCAGCGTGGGCTTCTGCATGGGTCAAGACATGTGCAGAAAGGCGCCTCCTGCTGCTCCCCCTTCAAGCCTACAGTGCAGGGAAGGGAAAGCAGTTTCATGCCTTCTCCTCCTCCCCATTCAAACCCACGGGACGGGAGGAGAAGAAAGTAATTTGGAGTGCTCCAGAACAATCACTTAGTCTCTTGTGTCAACTTTATTGCAGCCATCTTGATGATAATTCTTATGAAACAATGTCACTATGGAATCCAGAACTTTGGAATACCCAGGATGTGTGAAAAGACATAGCCTTGGCATACTCTTAGTTCTGTATTCCTTCTTTATTCAGTGTTAACATTCTGCCAGCTTGTTTTGATTGGTGCTAATTAGTCAGATAATGCTTTCAAAAAAATCGATCTCACTTATCCACTCTGTCATTATCACTTTGTTCAGTATAGTTTCTGCAAGTTGTTACAGTGAATTTAGCTTTGTCTTCCCATGGATAATTTTCTGTTACAACAATTTTTTCTAGCGTTCTTGATAGCTTGTCCATGTTGTAAAAACTAGCAAATTACTCCTGATGTTTGCCTTCTATCTGGAGCAAGGTAATCCATGAAGGCATCAGTCCCTTTGTCTTGCCAGTGTTACTATCTCTAAAAGTTATTGCTGAAGAACAGTTGAAAACTGTTTGGAAATCCATGTGTGCTGTTTTGTCTCAATGCTGAAAAAAACCCAATAGCTGTGTGCATTCACATAGGTGTAAATAGATGTCATTATCACTGAAATAAATGCAAGTTGTCTCAAACGTGGCGGGCTGTTTCATCAAGAGTGTAGATGTGTTGTTGCCAGAATAAAATCTAAGCCTCACCTACATCTAACGTGCAATTTTGGGCTCAAAGGTATTTAATCGCTCATGTTTTAAATTCTTCATAGTATTTTAATAGTTAATTTTGAATACTTAGTTTAAATACTTAATAGATGCATTCTTTATGCAGAATGTTTTTTGCAGCCCATCAATTATTAAAACGAATCACATTGAAACTCAGTATAGCTTCTGCTTTTACATCAGAAATGGAAAAGTTAAATACCATTCTCGTTCTTTGACATGGCATAGGTCTGGTTTAATTTGCACTGTCCTGTGTTTGAACTTGGAGCTGTGGCTGTTACAGAATTTGCCTGGATCCTGTTTATTTACTCTGTATGTTGAATGAAAATTATCTTGCAGTAGCTGCTTCTGTTGTTGAGCTGCTACTGACCTGGTCTAGGAAAGTGTGAAGTTGATTTACGGAGAAAGAAGACCTAATGTGAACAGGCCAAATGTGAAGTTATACTTTAAAAACAAGAAGAAGCTATCAGTGAGCTCAGAAAGATAGCGTCATTCTCTTCCTGCTCTGGTCTCTTGTGCTGGCTCCAGTACTGCCTTCTGCCCTGAGAGGTTGTGAACACTGAGAGAGCTAGTCCAGATTAAAAATTGCCTTATGGCATGAGAAGAGGTTAAGTTCTAGTCTTGTCTGCAGCAGTTTACATTGTTCAGTGTCAGGACTGTCTGTTGTCACATGCTCTTCCTTGCAACTGTCTGCTTCCTTTGCTTATTGAGCAGCCAAGCAGAAGGCCACTTCAAAATGTTGGCTTCCAACAGAAAATTGAAATGCAGCAGGGTGAGGGGCAGGTTTTCAGCTTGCCTTTTGGCTTTGTGGAAAGGTAAAGTAAGGGACCGAAACATGTAGCAGGTAGGAGAGTGGGAACGTTGTAGATCCAATACAGATCCTGTTAAAGGACAGGACCCTTAGAAACAAAACAAAGGTCTTGAAAGAAGCAGAATGGACTTTGGCAGTGCAAGTAGACTTTATTGTCAGGCCTTGTCTGCTAAGGAGTGGTGGTACTTGATGAGGAGGTGTCTGCTAAGGAGTGGTGGTAGTTGATGAGGAGGTGTCTGCTGAAACCTGCCTTCAGCCTGAAGCAGAACTGAAAGTTCCATCATAATTTCAGTCCATAAAGGTGTCTTAGAAGGAGAGTGTGAAGAGAAATCATCAAGTAACTACTCCAGACAAATGTGTCTGAGAGCCATCATCTATATGCCTTTCATTTCCAGTGTCCAAACTGATGACTTGAGTGAGATTTTTAGACAAGGTGCCTTGGGTTGATGTTTATAGAGTACCTGGCACTATGTTGGCTCATGTTTACACCAAGTTAGAACTGATTATGGGAAGAGGAAAACTTATCTTACAGGGTTTTTTGTTTTGTTTTAGAAACAGAAACAAGCTGAAGTGCACTCTTTCAAAAAAAAAACCCTAAAATGCATTCATTACTTGAAATAAAAAGCATATCTCCAGTGTATGACAGCCATGGAGTGTTTGCAATTTAGAAGAGAGCTAATTAAGTGCTCTTTGTGGCATAAGATGAATGTTATTTATTTACTGAGAACATTCAGGTATCAACAAATAATGTTACAGAGTGTGATGTGGCTCTTTCTAAACCGTTTTAATTCATTATGACTGCACTGCTGGCACTGTTTAGTCTTTATAATTCCTGTAAAATGACTGTTCTCTAGTAAGATTTCTCTGGAAACATTGTGCCTTGTTTTATTTTTACAATACCTGTCTCTTGAATGCCAAAGCACTTGTATTTGCTAGAATATTAGGAGATACAGCTTTATTAGGAAATAAAAATACAACTTCATTAGGAAATAGAAAAAACATGCGCTGTTTTACTTCTGTTTGCTGTTCAAGGTGGGTGAAATAAAAACATGCTTCCCTTAGTTCTTTTTCTGACAGATAATTCAGTGATCCTGAATGTTTCTGTTCTTGCTATTAAAAGATTTGAACTGCAAAAAATTCTTTAGTGGCAGTCTGCACCTTGGCTAATTGGCACTGAGGATGTCACTAGTCATGTCTGAGCGACCTCCTGCTGCTGGTTTCCCAAGTTACAAATCAGCATTAGCTGCTGACAGCCAGCCAAAAAACTTCAGCAAATACTTAGGACAATGGGCACAGAAAGGCACCAAGTCTTGTGAAGTCAGTCAGTGGTTTATAGACACTGAAGCATTCCTGAGGATCTCTTAAGCTGAGCCACATGGTGCTGAGCTAGGAAGTTGATTGATGGTTTTACAAAGAAAAAAATGTTTATGAAAGAATGCTTTTCTTACAGATTATCCTGCATTAATATATATCTGATGTGCCTGGCAATGCTTCAGCAACTGGATGTTTGCCAAGACTTGACACTCCTGCAAGACACAATACACAGTTTGTGTCTAGCAGCGCAGAGCTTTTTGTTTTATGATCCTGTTTTTAACGAGGCAGACACTTTGATATGAATTGTCCTTTGCTAAATCAATAACACTTTTGCATTGTGTTCGTTACAAGTTAAATTGCTTATCCAGGCTAAAGTGGAGCCCATTTTTGCAAGTGTTTGCTTCTTAACAAAATTTCAGTCTTATCATTATGTTGCAATGATTGGAATAAACACAAAAGGTACCAAAAGCTCTCATGTGAAGATGAAGAATTACAGACTCCACACAAAATGTACTAACCAGGTTCCCTCCAAAAAGTAAGCTCAGAGGTGCTTAAAATACCTTTGTAAAGATCAGTGCTTAGGATATCAGTGGGAGCTGAGAACCTGAATCCATTTGTAGATCCGTCTGCAGTCCTTTCAGAGTACTTGAGAAAAGTTTGATATTAAATGTCCTCATTGGCCTTACTTTTAAGTGAATTTTATGACTTTTTGTGTGTGTGTGTGTGTGTAATTTGTGCTGTTAGTTTCATGTACTTTGTGTGCTGTTGGGAAAATGGCATTCGTGTGCAGTGGGGAGAATTAATAGGACCTTCATCTTGATCTGAGAGAGCAGCAAAGCTTAGCCATTCTAAAACTGCAACACAGAAATTACTCAGGCTATAATTCCCTTATGTTAAATTTATAATTAAGGACTGGAACAAATAAATTAGGTTACTCTGGACTTCAAGTCCAGCCTCCCTAACATCCCTAGTGAATGATTTTTAAGTATTTTTTGCTTTAAGCTTAAAGGTCCTTATATGATTCAAAATGATTGAAAGGATGAGTATGTTTTCTTTTATGAGAGAAGATTTAACAAACCATCAGTGAGGCTGAATTATTTCTCGTTACCAGCAGAGGGTCATTCTTTTAAATTGGGCTTAAGGTCATTGACGGGGCAGGTTGAAGGGGAGGAAAGAGAGGAGATATGCATTGTGGTTAAATGTGTTGGAACTGACCTGCAAAATAAAATGGAGACTGTCAGATAGTCTGAATATTTGTTCTGTCATGCATAGAAACATACACAGAGAGAATATGCAGGAAAACCATTGCTCCACTGGCTTGCATTCAGGCATACGGTGTGATAAATTGCTTGGAGTCCTGGTGAGGAAGAATAACAACGACCTGAAGACAGAGAATCATTTCAGTGTCCCATACTATTGGTTATTGTTGCATAGTATTCTTTAGGTGTAAGTAGAGGTAAATTGAAGTGGTTGGACAAATAACTGTAATTACAAGTTGGAAATTCTTGTAAAGCTGTATTTATACACCAATACTCGCAGTATTTATTTGAAGACCAACTCTTTCATGATAGGGTAAAGCCTGCTTTCTTAAAACTTGGTGCTTTGTGATGCTGATATTGTTCTCTACCACTATGAACCTGATTTCCTTCCTCATAGAGCCTGTGATCGCCTTGCCATGACAGAGTTGCAACTAATCCAGCCTGATGGTTGCAGCCAAATAGACTGAGTAGAGGCAGAGCCCTGCGTGCCTTCCCCTAAGTGGGACACTCATTTCGGCCACTCTCTCAGTGGTTACTAATGTTTGTGGAGCTTGTGGAAACCTGCTGAGTTTCCTATCAAATTTGATTGAAGTTCAGAAGTTATATAGTATATGTAAGTATAGTATATATAAATATGTATGTTACAGTATATGTAAGCATAGAATGAAACATACACAGCATGATCTTGCAAACCTTGTTTTCTTAAGTATTCTGATTAAAGAAATATTTCTTAAAGACAAGTGTAAGGAATTTGAGTACACACTGGAGACTTGAATAGGAGGAATCAGTTAACAATAGTGAGATCTGGTAACTTAATTAGTAGTAAATGCAGAACATAAGTTGTTGTAAAAAAATAGAAGCTCAAAGTTTTGCATTCTTCTCTATTCCTGCTCAGCAATATGATTGATTTAAATGAGATATTTCATAAGAGTGGTAGTAAACCTCTTACTGAAGGAGTTAGTCAAAAGTTACCTCAGAGGGCAAAGTTCTTTGTAATCCCAGGATGACATGATATTTTCTTCAACTGGAGGAAAGGAATGGATTTCTTGTTAAAACTTTTAATATGTTTCAGTTTATTTTTCTGTGCCAATCTGCTGTTAATACTGTGTGGTATTATTTAACACAGTTGATTTTACTCATTCCCCTGATTTCTGTGTGCATTCATATGTCCACCCTCAAAGCTGTCTGAGAGAGTCATTGGCTACTGGAATGGAGAGTCAGTGGCCACTGGGAGGTGGTGGAGTCGCCGTCCCTGGAGCTGTTCAAGGCAGGATTGGACGTGGCACTTGGTGCCATGGTCTAGCCTTGAGCTCTGTGGTAACAGGTTGGACTTGATGATCTATGAGGTCTCTTCCAACCTTGGTGGTACTGTGATACTGTGAAAGAGTTCTTCCCCATGGCTGACCCTCAAGCAATATCTGAGCTAAGATACTGCACCTATGTCTAGAGGTTCTCTGTTTCAGGACAGTGCTTTCATCCTGTCTTTGGTTTTATGCTTACATGTTTCATTGCACCTTTGTTTTAAATTTACAGCATCCTTTTTACTTTCTTTTGAGTCAATATACTAAAATAGGTAATTGCCTTTTGTATTTTACTAGAGTGTGGAGATAGGAGAAAGGAAATACTAGAAAGAAATCTTTCTGAAAATATGATTAACACAAAAAGCCACTTTTATCCCATTTCTGTGAACCATCCCTTTCCCTTCAAAGGAAAAAAGTGAAAAGATATTCAACATGTTATAAGGTGCAGCCAAATTGGGTTTATTGTTGTGTAGGGAGAAAAAGATGTTATGCTGTGACTTAAGAGGCACTATAAATATTTATTAGACTATTTGAAAATTACAGCACATGACTCAGGGCTAAAATTCCTGCTGTTAAAAAGGAATTATTGGAAGGCAAATTATACTATGCAAGAAATGTCACTTTTTCCATTTCTAACACAGAGGGTGAAAAGACCTTCCATTAAATTACTTCTTGTTTCTAGCAATGCTAAAGCTTGGTTGCATACATAGAAGTGAAAATGGCATGTGTACATGCAGCCTGTTTCCTCTGCAGCTGTGTAAGGTGTATGGCACCATGCTTTTTTTTTTAGTATGTCATACTTTAGGTTAGATATTTCATGACACTGTGGTGCATTCATTGTCTGCATTTTGTTTCTTTATCCAACTTGGCAATTGTGCTAGTTTGAGCCTAGCTGGGATATTTTGGTAAGAATAATTAGATTGTAGGCTGTGAAAAGGAAACAGTGGTGATGTCTACTTCACTCATAGGCTTGCTGAGATGTATAAAAACAAGAACACATACATAGATAACAAAGTTGCTCTCTGGGCTTTTGGCTGCCACCCTTCTCTCTCTAACTTGCTAACTAATCTGTCTGCTTCCTAACCCTGCTGGTCAATTCTCCAAACTCACCTTGAACATAAGGCAAAGTCTGAGATGAGGTAGAGGGGTGGAAAGGAGGTGGAAGGGTGGTTGGGAGGCCCTCCTGGGGACTCTGGTTTCTGGGAGGGCTGCTGTGTTTCTGTATTACGTTTTAACTTTAATAGATCTGTATATATATATATTGTAAATACCTGCTTGTATGTCGTGCTAAGCTGTAAATACAGCTTCATTTCTTTAATTTCCAGCAACTGAGTCTAGTCTAGGTGATTTTCTTAAGTGTGTGGGCTAGGTAACACCCAAACCATCACAGCAATACACATTTTGGCATTTTTAATAAAACTGCTTGTAATGCATTAACCTGCCTGTTTCCCAACAACACAGAAGGGAAGGAAAAGTAACATAAAAAAAAGCCAAACAAATCAACAACCCTCAAAAAACATAACTTGAGGTTGAGATTAAAATAAAAGTTGAATGAGGTGATGTAATGTGGAATTACCTTTAGCCTGTTTGCAGAAAAGCAGCAGCATAAAGCAGGAAACAGAGAGCTAACCAACTTACACCTGCCCTGCTGCCATCCCCATGGAAAAGCAGCCAACACCTGAACCTGGAACCCTAAAAGCAGTAACCAGAACAGGAAGCCTCTCATGTTACGATCTGAACTTCAAGCCCCATAATACTTTGCTTCAGCCAGCACTTTCATTTTGAAGCTGGCATAAGGCAGGATGGTTTTGAATAACAGCAGCAGATTTTTCAGCTCGACCCACAGCACTGCTCTACAAAATACCCCATCTATCATTATTAGAAAACAAAAACATATGTAAAAAGTACTCCTTTAACTATCAGGTCATATTTCTTCCAGAAAACCGAGAAACACTTTGGAATAGTATTTGTGTGTGATTTGTGACTCTGGAAAGTTTAGGCTGGAATTTATATTCAGGGCTCGTAAGGATCCTGAAAGAAAATTATTCTTTCCTCTAAAGATGATTTGTTTGTGGAATTATGGACCCACAAGTAGTCCAGTCACAGAGTTGTGTGCAGTGCTGCTCTTAAGTGGATTAGTCATCGATATGCTGTGCTGATGTTGTTGTAAGTGGTGAAAGGCTAAGTATTTTAGATTTTGATACCACTTCTAAAGCAGAATGTACAGATTCTGTATTTTCAGAATATACAAAAAGAGATCTCACTAGGTTATTTTAGTGATGTTTTCAAAGGTTTTTTTCCAGTGTCATTTACTTGGTATGTTTTTTTTTAATGAGTGGATTAGGAACTGCTTTTCTCAGTGACTGGGCTCTTGTTTGAATTCTAGTCTTGAAAAGATTAAATGATTACACTTTGGATATTCTTTTGATAAAGATCCCCAGACAGAAACTTGCCTCTCTTAAATTCGATTTCGTTCATGTTCCTATATTGGAATATAATAAGTTCATCAAAAAGTAAATTATTGTTTAGAATAAGACTTTAATGACCATTAATCTGGGGAAAACACGTGAATATCCTTCAGAACTCTTGAATCGTTTCACTTTGGCCTCCCTGCACACATCTCCAACAGATTTATGTTTTGGTGGTCTATCACTGAGTACTTCAGATAAATTTAGGTTAAGGTGATTGTTCACCAAAGAGGCTCTGGGTGCACGCTGAGAACTTAGTAGATAAATGACTTCAGAATTGGGAAGCTATGCTACTGCTGCTGTGCAAACATTCTCCTTTTCGGTCCACTTGGCCCATTGAAACTTGCAGGGAAAATACCATCCGCTTGAGAAAGTATTTTAAGTAATGCTGGGCATTAAGGTGGGGGGAGTGGGTAGGGGGGAGGTTGACAGGAATCTATTTGGTGTTATTTCTACTTGTAGCCTATCTGTGCATTTTAATGTATATTTTTAATTATTTTTTTCTCTTAAGAGACACCACCTTAGTTCTGAGCTTATTTAGGGACTTGCTACTGACCTGTTTGAGCAGGCACAGCAACAAATTGACATACTTGCAGGTAAAGGCTGTATTATTCTTAATGAATGAATGGTGTTATCTATGCTGTTGTGAGCAAGTAATTCTAGATAAGGATTGTCATCCTCAGAAGCTGTTTGCATATATCCCTGCTGCATCACTGGTTCATGGAATTGGGGTCCACCAACTGACCACCTTCCCCTGCATTTACTGGCCGTTTTCCCTGCTTTTCTTTTATTCTGTGATGTAGCAGTTTGCCAGACTCTTGAGCCATTGTCTCATTTGATACAAAGCATGATTGTAAATAAAGTCAGTCTTTTCCTTAGAATTCAGTACTTAAATGTAAAATAAGAAAGGCTATGCTGTATAGAAGAAGTGCTGAAAAACAAACCAAACTAAACCTTTTTTTTTTTTAATTGATGTATCTCTGTACTCTGTGTTGACACTTGAGGTTTAAATTAGATCTTGATTTTTATCTTAAAGCGAAACAAAGTATTTGACACTTTGCATTTGTCATTTATGATAGTACCTTTTTCTTAATTCTTACATGCTCTGATCACAAAAAAAGAGCTTACACTCTGAAAGACATCTCTCCTAATCCTGGGATATGTAGGAAAACAGAGGTTAAGTATTTGTTCTCGTTAGTTTTTCCACTCAAAGGCAGATATAAGCTGTCTTCTTTCTTTGGTTGTGTTTTAAAATGTCAAGATTTTATGATAACCTAAATTATTTTCAAGTGATTTTCAGGCATTTTTTTTTTCAAATTAACATTTAAATAATTTCTATTCTTGCATTTCATGTGTTTTTGTTTGATGTGGTTGGCATTTTGGGTTTTGGTTGGTTGGGCTTTTGTTTGTTCTGTATTGTGTTTGTGTTTTTTCTTAAAGTCAGACCCACTGAATGAAATAGGACTGTAGTTTTCAGCTCTTGAAAATATTTGCATTTAGGCAGGACAGTGCTTTCTGGAGGATGAGTTTCTATGTCAGATACCTCTAACACACCTTGTAGCTTGTTTGCAAGCTCCTGTTGCAGAATTTGTAAATTATTATCTTTCTGAACTCAGACTGAGAGAATTATTTAGCTTGGCTACAGACATTTTTAATGACTGCAACTTGGTATGCTATGTCACTTCCCAAGAATTAATCAGTTTCCATGAAAACATGTTGTTTAAATTAATCCAGACTCATTAGCATTACAGAGATGGATACTCAGTAAAAAAAAGCCTCCATTAATTAGCACTGCATCCTGTAATATGCCTACAGCTCATGACCATTTCCTTGAATCTGTGCAGTGTGTGACCCTTTGCATCTGATACTTCATCTGCAGCAGACCGCTCGGCTATGTTTTGGTTTTAGAACAGCGAGCGTATGCTATAACGAGTGGCACGTTGCTCCTCTTTTCCCAATGAATTCCTAACTCATAAACAAGATTGCTCATATGCTTCATTCTGAATTCAGAGTTCAAAGCGCATTTCTTGGTGGTGTTTTGACAATAGACATACAAATAATACATCTTAGTTCTTCAGTTTTTAAGTTTATGGAAGTTTTACTCTTTCTCCTTTCAGCAGATAAAGTATTTCTGCAGGGTGCTAGGCTGACCCTTCCAAAGGAGGGTCAAGTTCCATCTGCTTATAGGACAAGAACAACATGAGCATATCAATAGTTCACAAAGTGTGCTTGTGAGGCATAGAGCTGGGTAGAGTAATTCCACACTTCAGGGGTTTGTGTAGTTGGATGCTGTATACAGGGCTGAAGAACAGCATCTCTAAACTCAAGCCTGCCTGTTTTTTTCTGAAATAGCTTTACTGTGGGTTTAAGTCTCTTTTTGCCAATCCATTCCCTGTGGTCTCCTAGTCTATTATGCTTTATTCTCTTAGTGCATGTGCCATTGCCCATCATTAAACTTGCTTCTTCAATGATGTTCTTAGTTCAACAAAGAACTAATTAACATCAGCAAATTCTGTCCCTGATCATTAATGCACATAAGACTTTTATTCTGTTAACTTGGGCAGTAGATGTGCTCCCTCTCTGAAAACAGACTTAACTCTTGTAGGATGCCTGTATGTGAAATGGCAGATTTCCATTCTGTGTTTTTTTCAGCTGACAAGTGTAACGATTAAGTAGAATTTTATTTTTTGTGTGTGTATTTCTGTAAGGACTGAACTTACAAGACCAATGTGTAGGTAACACACATTCGTGGAAAGAGAGTCCTAGGCAGGTGAGCAGAGAAAGCACATTCCCCCTTAAAGAACAACTTTCTCATCCCTCAACCTGAGAAACAGGATCACCTCTTAAAACTCGACTATACTTTTTTCCCCTCCATTTTTTTCAAAATTCTTTTCTCCTTTGTCTCTCCAAACTGACTATAAAACCCAATTTATCATCGTGATGTATGGTATCATTAATCCTCCTTGAAAGCAAGATGCATAATGCTGCAGTGTTGGCACTGAGCAAACTTCCGTGGCCTGTCTTGATGCCCTTTTGAGTCTCTCGTTCTAGCAGAATTAAACTGGGACTCATAATAACTTCAGCTCTCATGCTGTTTGCAGCAGCAAGTGACCTATTATACTGTTCCCTTTCCTTTCCCCCCCTTCCTCTCCCCTTTGCTAATGCACTATAGCTTCAAAACGAGCAAGATAGGGCTGCCAGTTTATGCTCTAGCAGTAAGCTATTAGGAACAGAGGTCCCTATAGGGGTAGAATGACCTCTTTTATAAGCAAGGACAAGGGTTTGCTTTGTGGGAGAGAGAAACCTCTTGTGCTCTCTTTTGGGATTTAACGATCAGTTTGCCCTATCTGCTGCATGATTTTTGTTGGAAACTCTTTTAATAGCACAGAAAGAAGGAACAATTTTCACTAAACTTTTACAATTGTCACAAGCTTTCTTAGTCTGTGTTTCAAAATATTCCTTGTATCAAAATACTTTACTTACCAATGTACTTAGAGAAATGAGCAAAAGAAACAATACTTGGTGTAAATTGTGAAACTGCTGACCACTTCAACAATTACAGGTAGTAAACTTCCTCTGTAAATGTAATGTGAAGCATTTTGCTGTAAAAGGAGCTGTTCTGGTTTTGAAGTGCAGTGAATTTAGGTAAATAAGCAAATTCAGTGGACCCATGTTCTAAACAGTTTCATCTTCCATATGCATGACTTTTGAAAAGGAAAAACTTGGATGAATCCGTTTGTAGCTTCCACTTTCAAAACTACAGAAGATAAAATAGAGAGCCACTGTTAGCCCTATGGCTGTGAAATTCTTCTATTAGACCTCACAGCTAAATGTAAAGCAGTTGGTAGAGTGTCCTTACATTAAAGTTACCTTGATGTCATTAAGCAGTAGATAGGTCAGTGGGCCAGAACTCCGTATTTCAGCGTGTGGTTGTTTTGGTGAAGTCTCCAAAGTAACCATAACATTTTATGTGAAAGGTATAAGTAGAATTGTGTGTGTGTTTTGTTGTTGGTGGGGAGGGGGAGTTTTTGGGTTTAATTTTGTGCAAAGGCAGAATGTGTTGTTATTGCAACTTAAAATCAGTTAAGAGAAGTTCTTAGTGATCAGTCCTAATGCTAGTTGTTTGATTTTCATGTGGTCCAGCACTGATTTGACTTTGTAAGCTACATGATGCAAGAGGTATGAATGCACTTTGAGGGGAAAAAATGTATAAACCATGAAGTTTTAAAAAATACATTTGCATATTTTTATTGAAATAGAATCAAGCTGTCTCTTGGGCTCTTTTGCACTGAACTTTGTAGGGTATTTCTTCGGGTCTTTTATTTCAGAGTTCATTTAAGGTCTGATTACAGTTTACTAAGTGAGATAGGATGTTTTACCATTTGGAAAGAGAACTTAATCTAACTAGAATTTAAGTGATGTTTCATAGTTTTGACAAAGCAATTGCCAAAGGAGTTAACAGGGTCCAAAGAACAGTTACTTTTTCTGGTTTGCGGTTTGCAGGATCAGGAACCTTTTTGTAAGTGTCTGTGCCACATGGGTGCTAAATGATCCTTTAAATCAGGTTCCCTGTGTTGGCTTCACATAGTTTGGAAATTTTATACCATGGATATATGCTAATGTATGACATGTATGTAAGTACTTGAGAACTTTAATCATTTGTGTATGCAGACATTTACCTAAATTAAGTATCCTGGCATGAAGAAAGAAAGCATTCATTTTGTTAAGTGTAGTAAACAACAATGCCCAGCAGAATCTTCCAAAGTAGTACTGTTGAGTTACTCTACATAAGTTGGAACAGTCTGATACAGTGTAACTTAGTCTGCATGTCACTTCAAATCAGATCCCAAGCACATCTGTTCTCAAAAATAGAGAGACCATAACAGTTTGTGTGCTCATTCATTTCCTGAGCACTCTGATGTATGTGTCACTGTGTGGGTAGTGGAAACCGCAGCCGCTTTAAAGACTTGTTCTGAACCTAAGTGCTTGCAAAACATAGTTGTAGCTTTTGAAACTGCAGACGGACATCCAGAAGTGACAGAAATAGTCTTGCAGTGAGAGGCATCCAAGTGTGCTGAGAGTGCTGGCTGATGTCATTGTGAGGCTGTTTTCTCTCATTAGTCAAAGGGCATGGCAATCAGGGGAGATTCTTGATGACTGGAGAAAAGGGAAATGTCATCCTGCCCTTCAGGAAGAGCAGGGAGCAACAGGGCAGCTGAACCTCACTCTCTATAGGGATGACTTTCCTGGAAGTGGCTTTTAGGCATTTAAGGACAAGAAGATGTTTGGGAACAGCTTAGCAAAGCTTTGCCAATGGTAAATCATGTGACTTACCTGAGTGACTTTTGAACCCTGCCCCAAATGTATCTAGGTCTTCAGCATAATCTACAGTATTCCTAGACTGATGAGATACGGAGTGACTGAGGGGGTTGTAAGGCGGCAGGAAGAATTGTCTGCGCTACCAGGCTCACCTGGTGGTAATCCATGGTATAAAGTCTAGCTAGCAGTTACTAATGGTATTTTGCAGGGACTGATACCAGGACCAGTTTTTTGTGTCTTTGTTAACAATGTGGGCAGTAAGACTGTGTGCATTTTGAGTGATTTGGGAGGTGATACCAAACTGACTGGAGGATGGGGCTGTTGCAGAAAGATACCTCATCCGTCTGGAGAAATGGACTGACTCTAACTTAAGTTCAATAAAGGCAAGTAAGATGTCCTGAATCCTGGACAAAATGACAACATGCTGCAGTATGAACGTTGAGAGCTGACAGGCTGGAGAACAGCTTTGTGGACTTCAGAGTTCCTCTGTGCAAGCTGACGACCATGAGTCAGCAATGAAATCCCTTTGCAATTACCAGCTGTCTCCTGGATGCTATTAGCAAGAGTGCAATCGCAGGCCCAGGGGGATGACTAGTGCCTTTTATCTGGCAGTTAGGGGACCTCACACAGTGAGTGTTCTGTCCAGATTTGGGCATCCCAGGACAAGGGTTAGTGACATACTGGAGCAACTCAGCAGAGGGCACTGAAATGATTAGGAGGCTGGAGCACAACTTAAAAGAAATGTATTGAGCTTTTGAAGAGAAAATAGGGAGAAAATCTTATTCCTGTCTATGACTGCCTAATCAGAGGATATAGAGAAGGCAGAGCCAGTCTATCTTGTAGTCAGACAGGTCTTGAAAAGGTAGGATGAGAGATAACAGGACATGTTCGAACACAGGAAATGGCAATTAGGTGCAAGGAAAAATATTTTCCCCTGAGGGTGGTCAAATATTGGAAAAGATTACCCAAATTGGCTGTGGTATTTCTGTCCTTGGAAACACTCAAAACACAACTGCACAAGAGCCTGAGCAATCTTGTCTAATTGGACCTGATTTGAGCAGGAGATTGGATTAGGTGACCTCCAGAGGTCCTTTGCAGACTAAGCTATTCTGTGATCCTATGAAAACAATTTTCATTATGTGTACAGAATTGTCTTTACCTTTTGACTTTCTTGATGACCACATAAAAAGGACTTTGTTCAGGCTTTTAAAATACATCACTGTGTGTGGCTAGTCTTTGTCTTTATGTATCATAGAATGGTTTTGTTGGGAAGGGACCTCAAAGATCGTCTAGTTCCAACCCCTCACCATAGGCAGGGACACCTCCCACTAGAATAGGTCACTCAAGGCCTCATCCAACTTAGCCTTGAACACCTCCAGGGAGGGAGGTAGTCTTAACCAAAGCTACAAAGCTATTCATGCTGTTAAGAATATAATAAAAAACTACTGATGATGACCTGTAATAGTAAAAAGTTGAAGAAGTGTATTTTTGGTCCTCACTTGAAAATGCACTGAAGTGGAATGGTCTTTCCTGGCCCCTCAACCAACCTCCTGGGTTAGGAAGAGTTGATAAAGCAAATCATCCTTTTGCAAGGCCCTCTCTCTTCTAACAGGATGTTTGAGGAACTAGTAATTTCTTCCAGCGTTGCATTCCAGTACGTAAGCCAACATTGATGATACTATTCACATCTTCTGCTATGCATGGCAGGCATTAAGAAAACAAAAGGTGGACAATCATCTTTTATTTCTTTAGATAGAAGAGTGAGAAAATAGATATTTTGGAAAGAGGACATATGTTTGGGGACAGTAATGAACCTCTAATATGTCTGTACTGGTTTGTATGTAGTGTGACATGAGCAGAGCTACAGTTCTGCGTTCATCTACGTGACACATTGCTGGTGCATAAGCTGGCTCAGGCTTTTAAATGTACAGAAAGAACATTGATCCTTTCATCAGTGCCATGCCTCTTTTCCAAGCGTTATATCTAGACATGTCATCTTTCTCATCATCTGCTTGCCAGATATGCTGCAATTTCTGATTGTTTCTGGTGTCAGTTACTTTCTGAGTTTAGGATAGGGTGAATTTGTACAGAGTGCTCTCTCTCCTCTAGAAGTCCTGTGTGTATATGGATCAAATAGGAATTTCCTCCTAAACTGGAAACTAGTCCTGCAAAACCTCCATTAGCACCTGTGAGTTGCTCTCAGTTTGAAATACTCTTTCAGGGAGTCCCTGCAATGAGACCTTTCAGTGGTGATCCATGTAGCTGAACTATCTAAGAGGAGGCCTGGACTCCAACATGGTAAATCATTGCTTGTAGGTACTTCAGAAGTATAGGAGAAATTTGCTTCTCCAAATCTCAGTTTCTCTTTTAACTTGCATCATATTCAGGCTGTTACAGGGATAAGGTGTGCACACAGGTGTCTTTGCAGTTTCTCAGTTAAGGCACTGATTCACAAAGTAATGCAGCACACGCGCTGTGTCAACTATATAAATAGTGCCAGCAAAATCCATGCTGAATAAATAAGGAGAAACTCAAATAATTGAGGAGAAAATAATTTTAAGTAGGATAAGCTCATTCTGAACAGTGGATTAAATTAATGCATTTTCCAAGCTTTTCTTTTAATCTTTGCCTATGATTTGGAGGAGGAACAGCAAAGAGGTCAGGTGGTTATTGGTTGGTTATTGCTAAGCATATACCTGAAAAGGTCACAATTGGGATGTCTCCCACCCAGGT
The DNA here is from genome assembly GCF_015220805.1 of Pogoniulus pusillus. Taxonomy (NCBI): domain Eukaryota; kingdom Metazoa; phylum Chordata; class Aves; order Piciformes; family Lybiidae; genus Pogoniulus; species Pogoniulus pusillus. The sequence goes on from NC_087284.1 coordinate 15,241,162, forward strand.
AGCCAGAGCAGAGAATTGTGCTGCTGGAGAAACTGATCCTGTCTATGTAAAAAAAAAAACTTACCTAAAAGAGAACAACAAGAAGGGGAAAAGAAAAGAATAATAAGGGGATTTTGTGATTGAATTTCATTTGTACACTGGTACAGCAAGTTAACAAATAGGAGAATTTCATCAGGATTAGTGTCTGATATCTTAACATTTTCAGCTGTTCTGTAGATTGAAACAAATTCTTCAGATGGAGTAGATTTCAATTTAAAAGATGGTTGCTACTGCTGAAAAGAGTGCTTACAATAATGGAATGAAAATGGAGCAAAATTAATACATTTTAAAAGCTAGATTAGTTTTTTGTTTATTTTTTTTAATTAAAGTGAATTATTTCAATTGGTTTCTAAATCCAAAATGCATATCTTGAGTGAGTGACAACTGTAGGATTTCTGTTTGTCTATGACAAAGAGTGTTTAGGCTACCCCACAAAAAGGATGCTAAACCAAATATCAGATAATCTGTGATGAGTATACTTTATAGTGAGACTCTGGAGAAGAAGTAGGTTCAGAATATCTGTCATTTACTTGGAAGCTATTTTTTCCCCAGCATTTTTCATTCTTAGTCATCCTCAATTACAGCAGAACAGAGATTGGAAGCCAGCTATTGAGGTTACACTTTTGTGCTGGGTAGTGATGGCAGAGCAAGGAAGAAACTATGAGCTGTGACCAAAATAAGACTTGTAATTACTCAAATATCATGATAATTGGCCTTAACACTGTAACAAATGCCCTGAGTTTGCACATCTGAACTCTGCAGGTTGGATCAATTTTCTTGTTTATGAAATCAGCTTGCTTTTATTAGCACTGAAATGACCCAGTAAAACAATGGTGAATGATCAAGTGAGTTGACTGGGGGAAAAAGAGGAGGAAGGGGGGAGGAGAAAAATGGCTATCTGTGATTACACAGTGGATTTAAATAGGTTCCAACATAAGGCTGGAGTTTGGAGAGGAAGGGGATAGATTAAGAATAGGAAGTGTTGCCTCATTTTTTTAATGCTCTTTGAGAGGGTATAAGTTTAAACTCCTAAACTCAGGATGCAAATTATTAGTATAAACAGCCGAACAATAGTTGGCAGCAAACCTGTGTCACACATAGTTGTGTACAAAGTTGATTTACCCTGGTTGTGAATACTGAGCATTCAAAACAGCTTTTGGTTTTGAAGATTCATTTTTTTTCAGCCTGAAACTGGGATATGAAACTTTCTCCTAAAATACAGGTGTCCACCCCCCCCTCCATATTAAGGCTACATCCTTGGCTCTCTCAGCATGAATTATTCCCATTGCTTGTTGTTCAACACCCTGATCGGAGAGCAGATGAGACAGTTATTCCTGTTGTTGCTGATTTACTGTTACAGCTGCTTCCTCTTCTTGTGATTGAATTGAAAGTTGCAACCCACCAGGAGGCTAATGGTCCCCACCTATGCAGCTTTCAAAGCTCGCTGTTTTCCACCGGAATGTTATTTCCGTTCCTAGCCAGTAATTTTTTTGTTTCCCCTCGATGTTCATCTGGTAACTGTGAGGCATTATTCCATTAGCCATTTTCAAGAATAAAGCCCTCTACCAAACCCCAAACTTACGTAACTGTTTAGACTGAAAGCTTACAAATGAGAATTCCTCTGTTTCAGTAGAAACTGGGCAAGTAAATTCCTCTCTTTTGCAGTGTTCTAATGACTATTGGAGGAAAAAAAACCACCAACAAAGCAGGAGATAAGCCATTATTTGCATCTTTTATGTTTCTCTTGGTTTTAAAATAGAATACAGATAATTTACTTCTGTTTTCCCTGTGTAAGGAAAATGTAGGGCAGGCAGCAAATCCTACAGTGTGTGTTCATGGTGTGCTGCTGCCTGTGGTGAGATGAATTCCAAAACCATTAGCAGCTGCAGTGGAATCTAAGGTGTGATTGTGTACTGCTAGCAGATTCTGCGTACCTCGTCAAGCATGGAGGGACTCAAAGTTGTGAATGCAAGCTGCATAACTAAATACTTTGGGCCAGACTACTTACAAGAACAGAATTATACAGGTCTCTCGTTATCTTATTCCTGAAGAAATCCTTAAGTACTCATTTTCTTGGTTTGCCTTTAAGTATGCTTAGTTCTAAATAATAAATGATCTTGAAAACTTTTCTGAACAACAAAGTTAACTCTGGTGCTGAACCCAGGCTCCTGTCCACCCTTATTGTTGAGATGTGGTTTAGGAGCAGCAGTCTTGAGTTTACATTTTGGTAAAACTGATGCTTTTCTAAAATGTACTGCTTTTAGAGTCACTAAAATCTGCATATGTGTTTGTGATTTCCTCATCTTAAGTACAAATTGTTAATACAGACATGTACGTCTTCTGATAACTTATCTGTTGGTCTAATTATTGCTTTAACACTTTCTAGTTTTTGGATATTTTCTTTGCTGGTTCATCATTTATATTAGAAATAAAACAGCTCACTGGGAATCGTCCTCCTAGCCACTCATTCTTGAACAGCCTATTTCGTGCTTTGGGGTGGTGAGGAAGGGGTATGAATTGCATTGTCCAGCTGATGGAAGTTGGGCAGACTGACAGAGGTGGCTGTGTGGAACTTCACAGTTAGAGGTGGCTGCATGAAACTTCAACATTTTTTTGAGAGGGTTGCAATCTTTCCCCTCTTTGAGCAGTAGGATATTGTTACCAAATATCAGTGCTTAAGGTCACAGCTCTTCACAATATAAATAAAATATACTGCTTCCTAAGGCCTTGATTGGTGGAAAATAAGGTATTAACTGCCAGGAAAAAGGTTTTCCACCACTATTACTCAGTCATGCAGCGGTCATTAATCTTTTCAGTGTAAGCTTAATACTGCATTGCTAATTATATAATTTAAAGAATGCAAGTTTTTGATAGTTATTCTGAGAGGAATGTTAATCACTATGCTTTAGATAATTTTTTTTTGCTGATCAAAAGCTTACCAGTTAATAAATAAACTACTGGTAACAACGATTGGTGCAAAGTCTTTCCTTGGGTAGTGTCACTCACAGCGTTTAATGAGTTATGCTCAGAGTACCAAACTTCACTGACTTGCTGTAGAGGCAGCACAGAATTAGTCATTGGCTGTGAATGTTAATCACTTCACAGCAATGATAATTTACATCATTGTTGTAGCACTCTTGTGCTCCTAAAATGAACTTAATAACCCACTGCTACCCATATGATAAGCCTTCCTTCTCCTTCCCTCCCCTTTGCGATTGAATACCCAGTCTGGCTGCATAATAGCCTCGCGAAATACTGCATTAAAAAGAGTGAGCAGCTGTATGATAAAATAAACAGCTCTAAACCAGATTTGTTCATTATCTCTTTCTTTTATTCACAGAGGGTGTTTGTGAGATATGGCTGACCAGTGAAGACACAGGGGCTTATGGCAAAGACATTGGCACAGACCTCCCTACGCTTCTGTGGAAGCTGGTTGAAGTTATTCCTGAGGGAGCTATGATGAGGCTTGGCATGACAAACCCTCCATATATTTTAGAGCATCTGGAGGTAAGGAATAAAAGAGAATAATTTACAAGCTGACATAGATGTTCACTGAGTGAATCAGCATGGAACCTTGTGTGTAGTGTGTTTCATTCTAAGTGGTAGCTTAAAAAAAATTACATATTTCAAATAAATTTATAGAATTGGACTAATAGTGTTAAGCCATTTGCCTGGCACGGGCAAGTTATCAAGGTAATATAGTCAATTCATTTTGGAATTAGGCTGTTTCTGAGATCTGACCTGTGGAGCATTGTTATAGCAACGTGGCATTTGTGTGCATGGTTAGTGTTTTCAGGAATTATGGTAATGCCATCAGCAGGTGATGGACTGTGGGGCTGAATTTGTCTTCCTGCTGCACCTCAAAGGAATATTTCCAGAAACACTATATGCTGGTCTCACTCAACCAAGTGTTGTCCTATGTCAAATGCTATTCTGAGAGTGTGATAAGAAATGGAAATTCTCAGTGTTTATTTGGAGTTTAAAAATTGCAACTAAAAAGTTTGGTGAGATTGGAAGCAACGAAGTGTATGGTGAGAATCTGACAGAGTATTGGATGTATACGGAGCAGAAAGTGAGAGTTGTGTCTCAAAGATTTAAGCTGGTTAGGTTGGGTTCTGTCAACAAATGAATTTATTGACATTTTTAGGAACTGTTCATAAAAAGAGCCTGACTTAAAAGAGAAGATAAAAACAGGGAAGCTTAGGGTAAATTTTGTAACCATATGCATTGGCAATATCCACATAGAGATGGTGTCCATGCTGCTTTGCCAAAGATGCTGTACAGTGAAGACTTGCACTTAGATGTCAAGGACAGTATTTCCTCATGAGAGTGCCTTAACTACACTTCTCCCTTTTGAACTACATGAGCTAGAGGAATCTCATCATGATAAGAATAAGCAGTTTTTCACTCACCCTCTAAAGAATACAAGCTGCAGAGAACTGCAAGAATTCTCCCAGGCTGTTTATTTATTTGGTTTAAGATACAGTACACTAAGATAGAGTCTTAATAACACTGAATAGAAACCTTCAGCAAGTGATTTGGTTGTGGTTTTTGGAGCTTCACAACCTGTCTCAAAATCTCCTATCTGTCACAAGTTTGGGTTTGGGTTGTGTGGTTTGTGGGTTTTTGTGTTTTCTTTTGGTTTTGTTGAGGTTTTTATTTGTTTATTTGGGGTTCTTTGTTGGGGGGCTTTTTGTTGTTTTTTTGTTGTTTTTTTTTGTGGGGGTTGTTTGGGTTTTTGTTTTGGGTGTTTGTTTGGGTTTGTTTTGTTTGGGGTGGGGTTTTTTTTCATTTTAACATTTTTCAGCGTGCAAAAGCAAATGAAGCTTTCAGCAATTTTCACAGTTAGTGTCTCTGCTTTCAGTTTTAACTTACGTTATTAAAAGTGTTTTGGAGTAGTGCTGCTTTTGTCATGGCTGCTTATCCTAGGAGTACTTTCAGCAGCTTTGTTTTTAAAAAAAAAAAGAATTACTGAAATAAAGAAACTGCTAAGGGACACTGTAGTAGTCTTAATTTGCTATAATCAGAGTCAAGTGGGAAGCTTATTGCTTTCCTTCAGTCAGTAATGAGTGTGAGCATGTCACAGATCTGTGAATGTTTTTGATTTATCATCTCTAATCTTCCTGTTTCTAAATGCTCTGGAAAGTGCTGTAGGTAGGATTCTGTTTGAACTGACTCGTATTCAGGAAAACTCCTCTAATCTCTTTAAAATGGAGTTTTAAGTGTGATGGCAGGAGGAATTAATGAAAGCCTATTAAAAATGTGCGTCTTAATGGTGCTGTGCAGCACATGCATTGTGTGTACGCTGGCCTTTTTGGACAATAGCAACATCTGCTGTTGCTTCTTTGCAGTGTTTCACATAATTTCCAGTGTAGGTAATGTTTTCTGAGGATTATTGTTAGCCATATTTCTGTCTAATTCTGTGTAACCTATATAACCAAGAATTTCTGAGTTTGTCATTTGGTGAAATCGATGATTTCTCAGACTCAATTTGTAAAAAAAAAATGTTTTGCCTTCTGCATTTATGCTTCAACCTCTCTTCCAGACTTACCAGTCCTATATCTGAAAGATCAGGAGGGAATGTTGCCAGTCTCCTGTACATATTTTCACCAAACAAAATAAACTTCTTGTGGGAAATGTGTTTTTAACTTTCCAATTGAGGAAAGGGTAGAACTATTATTTCTTTAAAACCCAAAATATATTACATGAGAGGCAGATTAACCTTCGTGTTACTGGATTAGGATAAAATCCAGATGTAGTTACCTCTTAAACTATGAAACTGTGTTGTCAGTTGCAAACATCTTCCATTAATAGTTTATAGAGCAGCTGTATTTTATTAGTTTTCCTATATTTTGTGTTGCTAAATAGGATGTTTGTTGTTCTGTAAAAGAAAACTTGACATAGGAAGAAAGTATTCATTGTGTGTCACTTTTTATATCCAGTGAAAAGGAAAAACTTGTTCCAGTTGTGTCTGTCTTTTAAAACTCAGTATTTTCATACAACTATATATATACAACTGCTAGACAAGGGTTTATTTCACTTTAGTAGCGGGCACACCTGATAAGTGGCATAGAGCAAGTCATGTAGAAGACTAAATTAATTTTATGCAGTCATGTAAAAGCATAAATTAATTTTAAGATCTGGACTGACCTTAACTAGAGAATCAACCTAAAAGCAATGATTTTGATTCATTTACAGTTTTTGCCATGTTTGTTGCAGTTTGCCTGCAGGTAAAAAAGATTTGGCCAGTTTATTGCTGTCTTACTCTTGTAACCTCCAAAGCTAATGACAAAGTTTATATAAATACATTTGTTTTCTCTGGTAACACCCATGTGAATTATGTGTTTTAACCATACTATTTCCCAAAGACATTATGCACACTTTTCAAACACTGATTTGTTGCATTGCATGAACTCTTTCCTCATTAGAACTGCTTTTGTACTTAAGTATGACTTAAAATGACGTTCCACAAATACATGTTTTCATTCAGATAGCCACATATTTTGATCTATGATCATTCAGAGAACCAGGTTACTGGCTCAACTGTGTGCTTGGAATTCACTGCTTTCTTTTACTCTTTGGAATTTTTGTACCTTTCAGTTTTCAGATTGGGAGGAGACTGGAAATAAAAAGAATAGAGCTGTTCAGATTATGCTTTTGAGGTGCATTCTGACAATTTAGTTCTTCTAGGTTTTCTGTTTTGTAAATGTGGTGGTAGTAGTGCCATATGCACTTACAGATGAATGTGGCATGAACAATTTTGAGATGAGAAGCAACATACATTTTTAAGCGATACATTCTGCATTTAGTCGAGCCTTCTTGGTTGTAAAAAAAGAATTATTTGCAACCATGCAGTGTTTCATAGTCATGCAAAATATTAAATGCTTTTTGATATGCTGCATACTGAACTAAATCAGTAGAAAAAGAGCCTTTATCACAATTATTCTGACTAGAATCTAAAATAGCAATATTTTTATCTGCTCTTTTCTTCTTGTCTGCAGTTGCATTAGCAAGTACTAGGGGGCAATAAGAGTAGACCAGGAAATTGCAGAATTTGGTAGTGAAGCTGCTGTATCTTCATTATAGGCATTTCATAGAATGGTTTGGTTTAGAAGGGTACTCCAAAGGTTATCTAATCCAACCCCCCTGCAGTGAGCAGGGACATTCCCCACTAGATCAGTCTTGTTGAGCCTGCCCTTGAATACCTCCAGGGATAGAGCCTCTTCAGAGTCTTTACTTCAAAGTAAATCTACTCCCCTTAACCAAAATTTCCCTCTACCCACGGTCTAAAGCTGTTCCAAAGGCAGATTGTTGGTTTGAATCTCTCTGTTCCACCAAGGGCTCGGAGCACATTCACTGTGAACCTGGAGAATGGCCACTGCTCTGATTTCCCTGGAAATTAGTTTGATTTGCTCAGTCCAAAGTCACCCTGCAGGCTGAACCAAACCCAAGACTGATAAGGAAGTGGGAGAAATTACACTTCACAGTTTCACTGCTGCTTTCAAAATCAGCTCATTAATGTCAACATAGCCAATGCTGGTATGGCTCCTGTATTTGTTGGTGTTAGAGAGATGGCTGTTTGGTGTCCTTAAAATAACTGAAGAGAGATGTTGAGATACTGGAACATGTTCAGAGAAGGGTGACGAAGCTGGTCAAAGGCCTGGAACACAAACCCTATGGGGAGAGGCTGAGGGAGCTGGGGGTGTTTAGCCTGGAGAAGAGGAGGCTCAGGGGGGACCTCATTGCTGTCTACAACTACCTGAAGGGAGCTGTAGCCAAGTGGAGGTTGGTCTCTTCTCCCAGGCAACCAGCAACAGAACAGGGGGACACAGTTTCAAGTTGTGCTGGGGGAGGTCTAGGCTGGATGTTAGGAGGAAGTTGTTGCCAGAGAGAGTGATTGGCATTGGAATGGGCTGCCCAGGGAGGTGGTGGAGGCACCGTCCCTGGAGATATTAAAAAAAAGACTGGATGAGACACTTAGTGCCATGGTCTAGTTGGTTGGCTAGGGCTGGGTGATAGGTTGAACTGGATGGTCTTGGAGGTTGATTTTATCATTCTATGACCTGATACTCCAGCATTGTTTCTCTTAATTATGGTACTAAGACTGAGAAAGGAATTGGGAGTTTGCTGGTTAGCTGAAGAATACATCCTCAGTTTTTCTGTCAGAGGAACCAACAGAGATACAGTGTTTTCCAAAGTCCTGTCTCAGTCTGTTTGAATATGTACACAATGAAGCCTGCGGTCTGCTTCTTTCAATCTTAGATACAAAATAAGATTTTGAGACACATGCCTTTGTCCAGCATCAGTCCTCTCATAATCTGCTGATGCCACATGGCATGAGGAAAGATTGGGAGATTTTAGTAAGTGGACATGAACTTTGGTCAGGGAAAAATGCTTTAACTCAATGTTTATTTTTTTTTTCTTTTATACAATGTTAAAGGCGAAGGAAAAGGTCAATTTTAGGATCCATTTTACAGTCTTACAAAGCCTACTATGAATGCACCTGTGTACAGTTACCTTGTGTGCTCTTGCCCATCTGTATTTGCACAGAACTACTGTTGGAATCACACAGGCAGATGGGAAAGATGTTATCATCCTCCAGTATCAACATGTACCAAAAGTGACATAAGCTATACATCCTGCTTCAGAAGTAACCTCCAGGCATTTATTATGCAATGGCATTACACAGTTATTTGCTGGGACTATTATGTCTTGCATCCTCCTGCAGTAACTGATCAGAAGGGATGGTTGGGAAGAGTCCGTTAAAATGGTGTAGAAGAGAAATGATAAACAAAAAGTCAAAGACGAGATTAGTTGTATAGTAGGATGAAATAAGCTAATGTTGGAAGCTTAGTGTTGGAGACTAATTTTTGTGTGGAATACATTTCACTTTTGTTTGGTTTTTTTTTTTTACTTCATTTTCTTGCTCTGTGTCTGGGGTTTGTCCAAGTCAGAAGGGAATGCAGATCATCCAGACTGCAAAAGGGCAGGGGCTCATATCGCAGCCTTAGCTTACATCTCTTGCAGATTTAACAGTAGCTGTCCTTCCAGAGTTGTCTGAGATTTTAGTACAGCACTTCTGTGAGTGATGGGATGCTTCCAAATCTGTATAAAGGAGGCAGTTCACACCTGCCATTCCCGTAAGTGCTTAATTTCACATGACTAGATGAGTAGTCATCTTTGTCACCTGTCAAAATGAGTCTGTCTCAAACCATACCATATGCCATCTGTGGGCTTTATCTCCGTTATTAATTCAGGACATTTGAGTGATGCACCAACCATTGAGATGGAGTCTGCATGGCGGCAGCATCTTTAAATGCATAAGGAGTGCCAAGAGTACTGTACTGCGAGTCACAGTAGCGTTTCTTTGCTCTTTTGCTTTGGTTTTCCAGCTCAGCTCAGTGTTATTGTTCCTTAACCTCGTTGAATCCGATACCCTACACACGGCTCCCTCAAATGTGCCCTGACACAGCACATAGATATACATTATGGTAAAATAACTAATTCACTTTTGCTTTTTCCCATACTGTTCTTTTTTTTTCCCCTCTGAGTGCACTGAGTGTTTTTGAGCATTGTGTTTTGAATAGCTGTTTTGAAGCTCAAGTTTTGAATAAGCTGGAGTGCAAGCTGATTTGAAAGGCATTTAGAATGAGAGTAATATGCACATACTCTTCAAAGGCAAATAAAAGGGCAGCATGATTTCAGGAATTAAAGGAAATACATGCCCTAAAGGCCCTTTATTTCCACTATTATTTTTGTCGTTTTCATAGACTGCTGCATTTGAAAGCACCAATTAAAATCTGTTGATTTGACCAGAAAAAATGAAAACTGTGGCATACATCTGAATAAATGAATAGTTAAGCTCCTGACCTCTTATTACTGTGAGTTTTGTAGTGTTTTGTTGTCAGTGGACCATGCAACTTAGCCTTGCTGTAATTACATATTTTTCTCTGTGCAAACTGTGCTTGTCTGTCTTTCTAGCAGTAAAACAGAAAGAAATCTCAGATACTAAAAGGTGGTGGCAAGGAGAGTCTAAAAAAAAGGGGGGGAAATGGGGTGGGAAGGGATGCTTACTGTTGCCATTGGTGTTATGTTAAATGCTTATTTTTCCTGTCGAGGCCTTGTGTGTAGCTTTCCTTGCCCTCATGTATTCCAGCTTTCAGTTTTCTTTATTACAAAACAGTCTGTCTCTCTGTGCTTCCTCTTAAAATGTTCTTTGTCTTTGGGATTTCCAAATATAGCATGCTTCCTTGAAATTAATCCTTAATAATACATGGTGTCATGGGAACTTGTCTACAACTACCTAAGGGGTGGTTGTAGCCAGGAGGAGGTTGCTCTCTTCTCTCAGGTGGCCAGCGCCAGAACGAGAGGACACAGCCTCAGGCTGCACCAGGGGAAATTTAGGCTTGAGGTGAGGAGAAAGTTCCTCACTGAGAGAGTCATTGGACACTGGAATGGGCTGCCTGGGGAGGTGGTGGAGTCACCGTCTCTGGAGCTGTTCAAGGCAAGATTGGACGTGGCACTTGGTGCCATGGTCTAGCCTTGAGCTCTGTGGTAAAGGGTTGGACTTGATGATCTCTGAGGTCTCTTCCAACCCTCATGATACTGTGATACTGTTGATACTGAACTTATTCATAGAATCAACCAGGCTGGAGGAGACCTCCAAGATCATCCAGTCCAACATATCTCCCAGCCCAATCCAATCATAGAATCAACCAGGTTGGAAGAGACTTCCAAGATAATCCAGTCCAACCTATCCCCCAGTCCTGTCCAATCAACTAGACCATGGCACTAAGTCCCTCATCCAGGCTTTTTGAATTGATGTCTATTTGGATATTATGGGGTTAGGAAAAGGATGAATCTTTTCTGTGGTTTAGATCTATGTTTTGTCAACCAGTTTCTTTAATAGAAACTTTTAAGATCTGGGAATGAACGAGGTCTAATGTCTACGGTGATGGTTTTGCTGCCAACTGGTGGAACATGATTTAGCTTAATCGTGTCAAAACAAGCACCCATCTTACTATTGTCTAAGGTGTTTTGTATTTGTGAACCCTGGCTGTTCTCAGAAACCTTAACAATGTATTAGGAACTTTGATGAAAAATGAAGATTTGCTTCCAGATAATGCAGAAGGGAATATTTGCCAGAATGAGAATGATGTTCCCATTCTTGGTAACAGTAGAAAGGAATACATTGAGAAATGTGAAGGGAAAAAAAGCTTTTCTTTATGCAAGACTGCATTCTCCATCAAGACAGAATATTTTGTGCATATCTTTAGTACTCTGCTGTATTTTATAATCTGTGCATAAAAACAGGTGTTGCAAAAAGTGGTTAACATTAAGCAGTGCACTACTTGACCAGTTAAAACTGCATGTTAACTGTAATTAGGATTTGCTCCTATGAATGTTCCTGTTGCTCACTAGGTATCAAAAGGATAAGAGTATGTAAATGCAGACAGCTCCATCCTCAGTCTTGCACTGAGTGTCAGTTTGCCTGTCAATTACTTTGGAGCTGTGGACCTTTGGAGCTGTGGCTTACTTTGTTGGTGGATTACTAGCAGAAAAGAAAAATCGCCATCAGATGAGTATTTTGTCGAATGAACAAGTAGTGCCTATATAGGAAACTGCATTTTTGCTAAATGAAGGGGGAATTTTAGCAGTTGCCATGTACTTCAAGGCATTGGGGTAGATGCTACTGTCAAATTTATAGCTTGCATAACAAACTGTGCCATCTTTTAATGTTTGTGCCTTGACTGAGAAATAAGATCCCTCTTTCCTGGTTAACTATAATAAGTAAAGTTATACTCCCTACTTTACATGCTGTTCCATAAGCTTCTGCTTAGTTTAGATTCAAACTCTTGTTTGATTTGATAGATGAGCTGTTGCGTTGACTCTGCTTTGCAACATTATCTACTTAATCTTCGGTAAAACTGCTTATTTCATTGGGCTTTGGCCAATTAAAAGCTTGATTTTTGTTTTGAGGTGATTCTTCTTTTAAAATGAGAAAAAGGAAATACAAGGTGTTCCTTTTTAATAATACTGCACAGTGATACTGGGTTTGGGTTCCTGTACTATTGTGAATTAAGGAAAAGGTGTTCAAGTTCTTCTGCTCAGTCTTGGAATTCAGTTAGCTTAGTTATGTTAAACATGGAAGAGCTGCTAAAGAATATAAATGTTGTGATGCCAAATGGTTTTGAGTATTTTTGTTTCTGCCATGAAATGCATCTCAGCAGCTTGGATAGCTACAAAAGAAAAGTGATAGAACTTGCCTAAAGGTTTAGGTTTTGATTAAAACCTCCCACTATTTTCCTTCCACTGCAACCTGCTATAAAGCAGATGCTGATTTAGGTATTGTACTTGCTTGTTTGATGCAGAGGGAAACAATACAGAGACTTCTGGCACTGCTTTGTATTGGTGCTTCCATCTAGGCAGAAACCATCAATTCTTTTATATCGTATAGGGTTCTTACTTTTGAGGTGGTGAACAAATGCAGACTATGGATGGGGGCTGGACTCGATCTCCTTGGGTCCCTTCCAGCCACTGACATCCTGTGATCCTGTGAAACTAGCAATCCATTTCTCATCCAGGTTTCTGAAGACAAAAGATGCTGTGACAGTCCTACTCACCTACTGTATGTGTGTGCTTCTTTATGCTTTAATTATTTTAAAGTTTTGATTAGCATAAAATACGATTGAGAACATTATTTAAAGTTACAGTTTGCTGCTGCAATAAATCACCTTTTTAGGGAACTTCCAAATGTGTGATTCTAATACATACTACAAAGAGGAGCATTAATTTACTTCTGGAAAAAAATACTTCCTTTGAGGAGTGCTTAGTGATGAGAAATTAGAAAGTACCATGGACAAATAAGCACCTTTTATTTCGTATCAGAAGCAGTCATTTCACAAGGAATTACTATTAGTTATTTGCCAACTGGTTTAAATGTCACTCAAGTCATTAATTAAATATACATTTTACCTTAAAGTGAATCTGTTTGTTGAAACTGGTCAAACAGTACTCTGAAGCTTCACAAAGTGTCTTTAGGGTTTTGATCGTGGCTGCAGCATCAGCAGTAACAGTTCTCATCTCTGAAAGCACTGAACCATTTACTGCATGTTTCCAGCTGCACAGCTTCCATCAGTCTGTGTGGGATACCTTGAGGAAATCTGTATGTTACCATTAGTGCTGAACGTATTCCTGGATCAGCACTTCTTCACTGAGTAGGAGAGTTCTTGATAATTCTGTGTTTGAAAGTAAAAACAGGTAGTGGGTGTTTGTTGCTTTGTGTTTTCTTGTTTGTGGGCTGAGACGGGGAAGTGATGCTGCAAGTATTGACTGCAACTTTCAACTGTAGTGCTTGAATTGTAGTAGTGTTACCCAAATGTCATTTTTCTAGCAAGGATTTGTGCTATCCTGTCCTCACTTTTATTTAATAAAAGATGTCGTGAGTTTTTGAAGGCATGTAGATGTTTTTGCTATGGCTTAGTTTGGTTTTAAAGTGAATAGGTTTAATATATAGCCACAAGGGAGGAAAAAAAATAACTGCTGAGCTAGCTTGGGTTATCTGTTTTCTGAGGCTGGAAGCAGTGGAGAGCTTCTACACCTAGGAGAACAGCTGGGAACAGCTAGGGCTGAGCATATGGCTCTCACAGATAGTTTTCCTATCAGCAGATCACAGCTTGCACTCTGGTTTATATCCACTTCTAAGGGTGGCCTGAGCTAATACCAGTTTTCTGTTTGGTAATGTGGAAGGCATTTTTCCCATGTGACAAAACAGATTTGTGCCCTCCATCTGGCAACCCAAAGATCTGATTTTAAGGTTCAGGTTACACTGATCAGAATTGTGGGGGCTTCTAACTGCTCCAGTGTGACCTCCCTTTATTTTAAAGAGAGGATAAAGACCTGGGCATAAGTCATGTCATATTACATGGGATAGAGTTTGCCGCTAAGCTTGCTCATCATATGGCTTCATTGCATATCATCCTTCATATACAGCTGAGGGAGAGGCATTGCCTTCCAACTGGTGTCCTTGGGGAGGTTTGCAATTATATGTCTTACATGTTCATAGATTTTTACAGCCCCATTACTCATGGGGGGTAGGAATCTGGGGAAAGGTTCTCTCTTCATTAGTTTTAACAAAACTGTTACATGCTTTCCAGGCTCAATCATACTGTGTTGTCGTTGCCATGCCTGCATTGCTAGGCCACATCTGTTCCTGAACAGCACTGCAGCAAAAGACTTTCTAAAATGGACCTCAGCCACTTGGTTTTCATCCAGACCATGCTAGTGGTGGCACCACTGGGCTTCTGAAATACAGCATTCAGTCCACGCCCCTTGTGCCCTATCCCAAACTAACATGTGCCACAAGGGAAGAGGAGGTTTTGAGGAAATGCCATCTTGTCACGTTTCCATATGGATGAGGGTTTCTTTGGACTTTACTCCTGGCAGAGTACAAAATCCTCTTGCTAGGAAGCAAGTTAGTCAAATCATTGTGGCTCTAACATGGGGCAGAATTCAAACACTGGGCTTCTGCCTACTTTAGGCTAGGGAAAAGAATCCCTGTCTAAACAGATTGCCAGTACTGACATAAAGATGCAGAGATACTGATGCTTATTGTCTCTGTAATTCTCTTTGGTTGCTCTTGGTGTCATTACAAACAGAAGGAGTGATTTTCTGGTTAGGTGGTTACATTTGTGTGCTGTAATTGCTAGGGGAAAGTATACTGACTAAATAAAAGTCTTGCTGGCAATGTGCCGCGAGTTCTGATGTACTCCAGCTGCTAAGAACTGTTTCCTATACAATCAGTATCCTAAAAGGTTTTTCACATATCTTGTTAGATTTTCAACGTAGATGGCTTATTTTTCGTAAAGTCAAACAAATTGAGCTTAAAACAAATTAAGCTTTGACCTTTTTGTTCCTACATAAAATGTCATTTTTGTGTAGTGCTTCCCTTCATTCATGAACGTATTATTAGATTCCAGGAGATGGGGGAAAAAGGCAATCAGCTGTTTCAGTCATGATTAAAGACAGAAATTTTTGTTCACAGTCATGTAATTTCTTAAAGTTGTTCATTTATTGTTTCCAGATGGAAATAAAATTCTATATTGCATTTTTGCCTTCTAACTGAAACACGTAATTGTGTCTAGTAATGCAAAGCACTAGGTAAAAAACCCCAAACTATATATACATATATATATATATATATGTATGCATGTTTACAAAAAACTCAACAGGAAACAGATGTTAAGCTTAGAATGTTGAGACACTGTAAAGTACAGTTGTGCATTAGCCCATGGTGTCCTTCAACTTCTCTCTGGGATGTTAACTAAAGAGTTTTATTAAGTGATGAAATCCAGTATTCTGTGTGCAATCTGTGGTGCGGGAATATCTGTCAGCATTGGCTGTGACTGCTCAGCTTCTAGCTGTAATTTCATCAAACCTCTGTGGTAAAGTGCATCAGCAGAGTTTTAGGGGTAAGATGGATAACAGGTGAGAGTGGAACAATCTTACCTTAAAGCTCTGGCTTATAACTTGATTTTTATATTTGAACACTTGCACAGTTTGGAAGACAGATTTGCCCAGATTTCTGATGTAATTAGGAGAAACTTCTGTTGAGTTAATGATTCTGTTTCCTGCTGAACTGCTCACTCCAAGTTTATGGTTATGAAAGGTAAATTTAAGAATACCAGTTGTCCTTCATGTATTAAGTAAAAAGAATCACAGAATATCTTTATCTGGAAGAGAACTTCAAGGTCATCTAGTACAGCTTTCGACCCAGCAGTGCAAGGTCACCACTATACCACGTCCCTAAGCACCAGGTCCACGCACCACTTAAGTACCTCCAAGCATGATGACTCCACCACTGCCCTAGGCAGACCATTCCAATGTTTCATAACCCTTCTAGTAAGGAAATATTCACTAGTAGCCAGCCTAATCTTCCTCTGGCACATCTTGCATCCAGTGTTAGGGGTTGAAAGGGACCTGGAGAGATCATCTAGTCCAACCCCGCTGCCAGAGCAGGTCACACAGGAATGCATCCACGCAGATTTTGAGTGTCTCTGGAGATGGAGACTCCACAAACTCTCTGGGCAGCCTATTCTGTCACCCTCACACAGTGAAAACTGTTTTTCTTTGTTTCTGCAAAACCTCCTATGCTTCAGCTTGCACTCGTTGCCCCTTGTCCTATCATTGGACATCATTAAGTTGACCCTAATGACTGTGAGTTTTCTGGTGTTTGTCTTGGGTTTTTTGTGTAATTCATGTTCTACTAAATTCACCAAATGAATAAATATGATCCTGAAGTACTTGGCAGGTGATCAGTTTGTTGGTAAGGCCTTTAATTCAGATTCATATGCTCATTAGAACCTCAGTGCCTAAACCACAGCATATTTTCTGCAGCAGAAAGAGTTGTCCCCAACCTCCTCTACTCTAGTAGGATCTTTGAGTGTCCAGAGCATACCTGAAATCTGTGGCAACGACAGCTGGGCTGTATTAGGGTTTCCAGACTGATAATGTGTGTGGTGTATATGCATTTTCAATGCATATGATAAGCTATTTACTTTCTAAAGAAAGTAAGTTCTTTGCTACTGAGAGACTGATGTTACATCTTTCTAGTACAAAACGATGCAGTGGAATTATCAGTAATATTTCTGAGCTTATGTTCATGGCTCTTACTTCATACAGGGACTTGGAGTGACAGTTGGAATGTTCAGGTAATTAATGACAGGCATTTTGTGTGTTATTAGTACAGAACCAAGTGAAACTACTTGAAATGACAACAGTCGTGCTCTTAATCCTAAAAGATACCAAGGGCAGTGATTGCAGAGGCCATGTGATTTCTTTCATTAAGTGGGGAATAACTAAAAGAAACAGTTCTGACTAGAGTCTTGTTTAACTCTGGATGCAGGATGCAAAAAGAGTGAGTGAAAGTTCCCTCTTGGCCATGTTCCTGCTGCAGGAGATCAAATGCAAGACCAGCAGATTTCTGCATGTTACTGTGAGATAAGCAGCCATTGGGGTTAGAGTTGGCTGGGGTTTCTTTGGGTTTCACATTCCATACTTTGCAGCAAAATCTTCATTTTAAGGCAAAGAGGAGAGGAGGACAGATGAAACCAACATTTTCACATAGCTGCAGAATTTCCTTACTTGTGATGTTAGAAAACAAACCCTCATTATGAATCAAAGTAGTTTCTCATTCTTTATTATATATGGCGTCTTTTATCAGGTAAATTCAAGGTAGTAATGCCTTTTTAAAAATTATTATTATTAGTTCTTGTTGGCCTGCAATGTGTGTCTAGTTGTATACACAACTTGAAAGTAGCTACTACCATGGAAAGAATTCATCCCTATTTTAGGATTACAAAGCAACCCTTAAAAAGTATTGTTTAGTACGAGTGCAAAGGCAAAAAAGAACAAAACCTTCAATTTTTAAACATGATATTCCCACTGTGTGTATTTGGGATAGAAATCTGTTTGGGTTGTGGTGGGGTTTTTTTTTCCTATCAAATGATTCTCAGCTTTACAAATGCTGGAATAAGAATCACACTTTTGTAGCTAGAAATTCTAATAAATAGTTTATTACCTTCAAAAAGAATTCAGAAAATGATCACATATTGCAGAGGATGTTGTTCAGAAGATGTCAAATTTGAGAGGAGTGAGAAAGAATTTTTTTTTTTCTATGTTGTAGGGCGAGTTATTTTTAAGAACTTGGCAGATTCAGAAACATGTTATGAAACTTTTATTGGTTTCTCATATCATAAATCTGGTTTTGAAGATTGAGCAAAGTGCTCTGAACAAAGAGATAAGCAATATAATAGCTTAGGCTCTAACCTTTTAGGAACATTTTATTACTGATAAGAAAAAAAAATAGAATAATAAAATCATTTAGGGTGGATCACTATTACAATGCTTCATATGAACTACATTGAGAGTATCCTGTAAAGCTTAAAAAATAATGTTTTCCTAATTTTGTTACTTTGTTTTATAGGAATTGTTCTGTGTTGTTTAGTGTTGAAAATATATTCTATCTAGATGTCTGAAATTAAGAGCACAGGCAAAAGGTTCCATTTGAAATAGACAAAATTTGTATGGATGCATGGTAGCCTTTGCTCTGCTCTTTTATTCATGAAGCCTGCTAACTCCAGCTTCCACTGTGAGCCAGGTTCACTGCACACAGCCTTTTCTGTGCATCGAATTGTATATCCTCCATTAGCAGTATAGTTATTACTATGGCATTTAGCTTATATACCTGAGATAGCTGTTCCACTGAATAATGTAGCTACTTCTCTTACACATTTGTGTAATCAAATCTTGGGCAGAGTCTTTCAAAACTGCTTTCAAAAGTGATTTGAGGGATGCATATGTTTGTTAGATGAAAGGTGTGTGCTGAGAGTGCATTTTTTTACTCCTGTCTAAAAGCCAGTCCTTTTAAAAGATGGGCACCTGGAAGTTAAAAGGTACAAGAGTGCTTACCTCTTTTTGAGATGCTTGAGAAGGTGAGTCATCTGGAGAATATCATATGAGGAGCAGCTGAGGGAGTTGGGATAGTTTGATCTGGAGAAGGCTGAGGGGAGACCTCATTTCTCTTTACAATGCCCTGAAAGAAGTTTGTAGTGAGATGGGGATTAGTCCCTTCTCACAAGTAACTAGCATCAGGACAAGAGGAAATGGGCTTAGTTGTGACAGGGGAGATTTAGATAGGATTTTAGGAGAAATTCCTTTATTGAAAGAGTGATCAGGCACTGGAATAGGCTGCCCAGGGAAGTGGTAGAGTGTTCAAAAAATGTGTAGGGTTGGCTCTTGAGGACTTCATGACTTTAGTGGCTATGGAAGTGTTGGGTTGGCAAATGGGCCTGATAACCTTGAAGATGTTTTCCAATCATAATGATTCTATGATTCTTTGAAGAATCTACTCCAGCCTTGTGGAAACAGAAAGAACATAGAATCATGGAATGGTCTGGGTTGGAAGGGAACTCTGAAGATCATCTAGTCCAACCTCTCTGCAGTAAGATGGGTCATCCTCAACTGGATCAGGCTGTCCAGAGCCCTGTCGAGGCTC
Organism: Pogoniulus pusillus; assembly: GCF_015220805.1. Lineage (NCBI taxonomy): Eukaryota > Metazoa > Chordata > Aves > Piciformes > Lybiidae > Pogoniulus > Pogoniulus pusillus. The sequence continues at coordinate 15,260,255 of NC_087284.1, forward strand.
ACTCTGAATATCTTTAGGAGTGGGGTCTCAACCATCTCCCTGGGCAACCTGTTCCAGTGCTCCACCACCCTCACAGTAAAGAACCTTTTCCTAACACCCAATCTAAATCTACTTTTCTCTAGTTTGAAGCCATTGGCCCCTGTCCTGTTACTGCAGGCCTTTGTAAACAGTCTCTCTTCACGTAGGTCACCTTCAGGTACTAGAAGGCTGCTATTAGGTCTCTCCGGAGCCTTCTGTTCTCCAGGATGAACAGCCCTTGCTCCTTCAGCCTGTCCTCATAACAGGGGTGCTCCATACCCCTGATCATATTCATGGCCCTCCCCTGGTCCTGCTCCATTAGGCCCATGTCCTTCTTATACTGAGGGCTCTAGACCTGAGGTCTCACCAGAGCAGAGCATCTTTTGGAGCAGTCCAGGATGGGATTTGCCTTCTGGGTTGCAAGTAAACAGTGCTCATGTCCAGCTTCTCATCCATCAGCACCCCCAAGTCCTTTTCCACAGGGCTGTTTTAACATCTAGATATGTGACTAATATTGCTGATTAATTATCCAGAAAGTATTTGTAAATAGTTGCAACTGTAGTGACTAACTCTGGCAGCAGAATGTGTTGGCAGACAGAATGTCTGTGTTGGCAAAAAAAAAATGGCAGAAATGGTCTGAATGAACCTAACTGAAGCATCCAGAATACACAGGGTACAGGAGTTGGCAGTGCAGCACTTGGTCCCAGACTGTCCTCTGTGCTCTTATTGGGGAGAGAGGGAAAACCTTAAGTGAAAACCTAGTTGTGCATGTAGTATGTAATATGGTTCTTTGTCCAAGGTCCCTTGTTTTTTGCAGGTTAAGGGTTAACTGCCATATTGTACTATTTTGCACACCACCTAGATGCTGGTTTCTCTTTCAAGGTGTTTTAAACTTTCTTGCTTTCCTTAACTGTGTAAATAAAAAAATGAAAGGAATCTGATCATCCTATACTATTCTCTCTCTTAGGTTCCATCACCCTGCCAAGCTTCAGTCAGTGGTTTGGTTTGGGGGTTTGTTTGAATTTTACTGTTACCTTTACTTTTTCTTTCCAATTTGTAGGAAATGTGTAACATCCTGTATTGCCCCCTTCAAGCATTTATGTTTTAGCTGCCCTCAATTAATTATATCAATTTTATATCAAAGCACTTTAAATTTCTTCAGTCTTGTCTCTGAAGTAACACAGGTGATACATTTCAGCCTAGTGTGGGAGCAGGTTTGCCAATGGCCAAATATACCTTAATTAGCAAATGTCAAAACTTAAGGATGCTCCAATTAGTGACTTTCTCATATTAGTATCTGAGAACTTGACTCTGACATGGAAGCAGCTGACCCTTGCCATCTTCTGAAAGGGAAAACAGCCCCTGTCTGAAAGCACTGACTTTTACAATACTCTGCCTCTAAAATTTTCTCTTAATTGGATGAGTACCATGTAGGGGCATGTCACCTGTAGCTCAAAGGAAATCCAGTCCCCTAGCTTCCCTCTTCTTTTGTTTAAAAACCAGATTTGCTTCAAAATAATCTGTACCCATTGTTTCAATCTAGAGTTTCTGAAGTATTAGAGCTGACACTCATATATTATTTTAAAGATGTCTCATGTGTAATTGCTTTCATAATGATGTAAAATGTTTTTCCTTTTTCAATACCTCTTAGGAAATGGCGAAGATTCTCAATCACCCAAGAGTCTATGCCTTTCTGCACATACCAGTCCAGTCAGCTTCTGACAGTGTGCTCATGGACATGAAAAGAGAATATTGTGTAGCAGACTTCAAACAAGTAGTGGATTTCCTTAAAGAAAAGTAAGTCTACTAATATTTCAGAAAATAACAGTGTTGGCTTTTTGCAGTGTCAAGAATATGTGGCTGAAAACACAGTTACTTACAATTTCATAATTAAGGTATGGAAAAGAATGAGCTTCTTTAAGTGTTCAAAGGCTTTGAATTTTCCATAGCCCCCTTGATGTGGTTTGCCCCTTGCTTGAGGTTTTATAAGCATCTTAAATCTCTGCACGACATGCTTTTAATTTGTCAATATATTTGTAATCTTTTTCAAATAATACATTCCTAAATTATTTTTTTTTATGCTTAAACTACTATATATAGACTGCTTGAAGTTGAAGTTATTGAAGTTGTCTTTTAATGTGGCTTTTGAGCATTGTGTACTCTGTGTGCTGGAGGTGATCCAACTCTAGCAAATGAGACTGGGTTGGTTTGGGTTTTGTTGTTTAATACACATCTTATGTCCTATAGCTGATATACATTTACATCAATATAGTAATGCTCCAGTCTTATTTTATGAGACTGATTATTTCTAGAAGGAGTTCAAAATTATCTCTTAGAGCAGCAGAGCTAATTGTAAGAAACAAATGTGAGTGTATTGCGAGGTGCCTATTTATCCTGACCTAAAGATGAAGGTTACATTCACCTTCAAAGCTTTTCTAACTACAAGTGATAACTTGATATCTGATGAAGTATTTTCTTAGCATTTAAAATTAAGTGACATATTTTGATGAATATTTCTGCATCAATTGTCCTAAAAACGGGAGTTTGGAGAACTATTTCTATCACCTTATTTCCCAACTCTCTCTCTTTATCTGCTTTTCTGTTGTTTGTGCACCCATGTTAATGAATTAAAGGTGGTTGAGTTTTACCTTTGACTCTTAAATGGCATTAAAATACTTGGACATAAAAGAATAAAATTGTAATTATCATTTTCCTGATCAGTTTTTCATGATAATTGAAAAAAACCATTTTTGTAGCCATGTAAAACATTTCATGTTAGAACTGCACAACAATTATATAGGAGAAAGAAAAGCAAACTGCAGCACAATAGAATCTGTTTTGCAAACCATATGTGTAATTTTTAGGACATCCCTGTGCATCTGGGGCAGCTGATGGGAACAGAGCTGCTTGTCTTTATGCAAGTTGATTGGGCATTAATTTTCCATCCTCAACAATGCACATGATTTCTTGTCACTTAATTTTCAGTGGCTATAGGTCAGTGTTACTTTTTAATTAACAGGTGTATTGTATTCCCATGTATCTTAAGTGGGAACTGTGTCAGTTTGTCTTAGCTGACTTGAAGCTGATTCATTATTCTCTTCAGTGGTTGTAGCATTGGCAGCTATTATCCTAACAGCAGCTGGTTTTTTGATAACCTAGTATAGCTGGCACATGTTTGGGCATGTGGGAATTTATTAAGTCATTCAGCTCTTGCACAGAGAAAAGAGTGAATTACTTAATATCTGAATGTAAAACAGCTGGGCATTGCATACACCGTGATCTATGACATACGTCTTTTTCCACAGGCTTTTTTGTAGGGAACTTTACAAGGAGGAAATAAATGGTTTAGTGTCTTAATTTTAAATAATAGTAAACTTTATTTATCCTGATTATTAAGAAACTACCACATTATCTCAGAGTTCCTTTTAAAAAGCAGTCTCCAAATATTGAGGTAGTAAATTCTGTGTACCATGTGGCAGCAGGATGAGGAAGCTGTGCAAGGCAAGGAAACTGTTTTGGATGTTTGAACATGTGCACATCTGTAAAATTAGTATTATTTTTAATTTTGCACTTCAGAGCATAGTGTGTTCGTTTGTAGCCACTCCTCTCCTTGCAGCAGCCAGCTATTACCTTCCCATACAGATATTCCCATAAAGATCTTGGCACAAACTTTGCCAGGACTTAACATTGTTGCAGACAGCTCCAGAACCCAGAGCCAAAATAGCTAAAATTAAATATGTGTTTGAACTACTTTAATAGCCAAAAGGTATTATTTCCATCTTCTCTTTACCAAAAAGGAAAAATAAAACTTAAGTAGAACCCCCTACATCTCCTTTCTCTGTTGCTAAGGCCATAAAGTCATCTAGAGGCTTACTGCATGAAATATGTGGAGTCTTTATCATAGATTCCAAATGGCACTTTTGTCTCGAAGACATAACAGCTACTCTGATAGTGCCTTCACATGAAACTCTATTAAACCATAGTATAGGCTGGACTGCTGAAGAAGTAAAGCCATGCACCATGGAATGAAGTTATTATCAGTTAGGTACTTAATAACTTGAGTTCAAACAGCTAAGCAAATGGAAATTAAGTACAGCAAGTGAAAAATTAAAGGGGAAATGATAGGAATGAGCCACATCATCTTTTTTTTTTTGGTTTTGTGACCCGAAAGATACCAAGTAATTCCTGAACCTTTCATTTTCCAATCAGGCCAACAAAACTCTGGGACTTTGTTCTCCCAGAAGAAAGAGCAAATGCCTTTCCTCCCACTAGAAAGTCAGGAATGATTGCAGAGGCATCTCCTTCTGAGAGGGGGGATTTATTTACATCCTGCCGAGCACAGAAGGCCTTGCAGAAGCTAGAGTTCTCCAAAGCACTTACTTTTTGTGTTGAAACTGTCTTTTTTAAGGAATGGAGCATTGTAGACCCGCTGAGACTGTGAAGTTAGACATCTGACTTCTTTCTTAAGCTGGGGGCAGATGTGACTGAGCTGGAGGGCAGAAGGGCTCTGCAGCGGGACCTTGACCGCCTGCACAGATGGGCAGAGGCCAATGGGATGGGGTTCAATAGCTCAAAGTGCAGGGTGCTGCACTTTGGCCACAACAACCCCATGCAGAGATACAGGCTGGGGTCGGAGTGGCTGGAGAGCAGCCAGACAGAGAGGGATCTGGGGGTACTGATTGATACCCGCCTGAACATGAGCCAGCAGTGTGCCCAGGTGGCCAAGAGAGCCAGTGGCATCCTGGCTTGTATCAGGAGTGGTGTGGTCAGCAGGAGCAGGGAGGTCATTCTGCCCCTGTACTCTGCACTGGTCAGACCACACCTCGAGTACTGCGTTCAGTTCTGGGCCCCCCAGTTTAGGAAGGACACTGAGATGCTTGAGCGTGTCCAGAGAAGGGCGACGAGGCTGGTGAGAGGCCTTGAGCACAAGCCCTACGAGGAGAGGCTTAGGGAGCTGGGGTTGTTTAGCCTGGAGAAGAGGAGGCTCAGGGGTGACCTTATTGCTGTCTACAACTACCTGAGGGGTGGTTGTGGCCAGGAGGAGGTTGCTCTCTTCTCTCAGGTGGCCAGCTCCAGAACAAGAGGACACAGCCTCAGGCTGCGCCAGGGGAAATTTCGGCTCGAGGTGAGGAGAAAGTTCTTCACTGAGAGAGTCATTAGGCACTGGAATGGGCTGCCTGGGGAGGTGGTGGAGTCGTCGTCCCTGGGGCAGTTCAAGGCAAGGTTGGATGTGGCACTTGGTGCCATGGTCTAGCCTTGGGCACTGTGGTAAAGGGTTGGACTTGATGATCTGTGAGGTCTCTTCCAACCTTGGTGATACTGTGATACTGTGATACTGTAAATATTAGTATTGATGTTCTAGTGTAGTCTTTTCATATGCAACACCTAGTTTCTTAGAGCCACTCTTCCCAGCTAGTTGACAACATTTCTGGTTTATTATGAAAACCATCAGCAAAATGTGCAAAATATAAAGCCAGAAACACAAATCCGTTAGCCTAAAAGCCTGCGCTACAACAGTTGTGTTTTATACTGTCTTGAGAAATTCCTTGTGTGACATCTTGCACTTCTTTTTTGTGCTTAAATTTCAATAAATTCCAGTGTTCAGAACCAAAACAAAACCAAAAAACCCAAACAACTCTTGTGCAGTCAGTGTGTCTGTAGCTGATTTACAGATACAATTGAGGGCTTCTTTATAAACTACAGAGCAACAGTAAAGAGGAGATGAGGAAGCGCTGATTAACTTAGAAAGTGATCCTGTGTGTGCTAGTTTGAAGACCCAAACCATCACACTGTGCTACTTGTGCACTGGCTGTGGGGACTAGGGACTAGTGCCCCAGTCAGTAGCCTTAGGATCCAATAAAGGATTCTGGAGGCACCATTCATTTGCCAGACCAGTTCCTGGATGAGTTGCTCATTTCAGTGTGTTTACAACTAAATATAGCAGCTTTAGAAAATGCTGCTTAGTAAATTTAATCCAGAAACCCATTTATTCCTGTATCAGAAAGTCTTTGAATTGTGCTGTCATTATATTGAAATGTGAGTTGTTTTCCAAGTGGTCTCAACTTTCAAGATTCAGCAAAAGTTATATTTCTGAAAGGTGGAGTTTCTAGTTGTAGAAAGAGCAAGAAAGCTTTAATTATCTCAAAGTTTTGAAACTTAATCCCCTGAAATTTACTTTTGATGATAAAAGCAAACAATTGGAATTTATTTTAGTTAAAGAAACCTGAGATCTGAATGTCATAGTCTGTAACTGCAGTGTGAATGTATACCCAGTAAAAAAAATCTGTAGATTTGTAGTGTGTTTTCCAAATTTCTTGTTTGCTGTCATTGACCAGACTCTTCTGTTTTTTTTAAGTGATTATGATGTTCATCAAAGTTTATATTAATCTTTCTCTGTTAGTGCTGCTTGAGGAGAGAATTGCAATCCAAAATCTAGGAGAATAAGAAAAACAGGGAAATTTAGAGCTAGGCTAAAATACCCTGCCTTTCTGCCTTGGGAAGTCGTTGGATTTGCTCACAGTTTGTTTTTGTTTGTGTTCTGAGATATAAGTGTAGTACTAGTTTTGAGCAGCTGCTTCTGTGTACTTGAGATTGTGTCATAATTCATAATGGAAGCATCTGAGCTTTACAGTATAATCTTGGGCTGTCAGGGTGGAGAGGCACAGTTCTGTCACACAGCAATTTTGCACTATTTCTCTTTTGTCCATTAAATCACACCTTACCATTAAGCCTGTCTTAGCCCCTGTTACTTTTAGGGAATATTGATTTTTTTCAGCATATTTAGATGCATAATTGCATGCAGTTGTTAAAATAAGTAGAGGACCAAAAGTAAAACGAGTGCAATTTAGGATGAATGGCAAGGTTGGAAGGAAAATAGTCACACAGGTGTAAACTCAAGTCTTAGTTGACCAATTCTTACAGACAACTGCTGAATGTCTGAAGAAACTGGATACTGTCCAAATATTGAGAGACTGCCCAAATTGAGAGGTGTATTATTATATATGTACTTTAGGACAACTAGATTCAGGGAGGCTTCTTTCTTCCCTGTTGCTTTGCAAAGCCAGCAGTTGGTAATTTGAGCAGCTTCCTAGGCCACCTCTTAATTTGTTCCTTAAGAATTTGGAGAGATTCAGCAGTGACTGTCTTGTGGGGTTTTTTTTGGTCTGGCTTGACTTTTGTCTCTTGTCAAAGTCTATCTCCTTGGATGTTCAGACAGGCTGCTTTAGAGAGAAATAGCAGAGCTGAGGGTGAAGTGGGCTCAGATAGTGTCTTCTCCCAATCATGCTATGTATCCATGTTAATCTTAGTACAGCAGTATTTGAGTGTCTGAATGACAGTTCCCATAGCCAGCTTTCTCAATGTAATTTTGTCCAGTATGTTTCAGAGAGTCTGCTCTTGCCTTTTTGAGCAATTTTACAAGCAGCAATTTGTTTCCCAGGTTCTAGTCTTCTGTTGTGACCTTGTTCTTATTCTGGGCATCATGACAAATATCCATAAAAGCTTATGTGGGCAGTCAGCTGTTTATCATCATCTCTCTCTGTACTTCTCATGTAAGCGAGTATCTCTCCACTCAGAACTGTCTTCTGCTTGAAAATTTTCTCTGTTTTCTTATGGTTCTGTTTTGGTTTGGTTGGTTGATTTTTTTTCAATGGAAATAGTGATCAGGGAAGAAATATCTTCTGGAAAGCTTGTTTCTAAATACTCTTATTTAGAGAATCAAGGAAATTCCCAACACTGTAAATAATTTATAGCTGTAAATAACTTCTTCTGAAAGATGTTGATATGCTAAGCTTCTGAAGATAATTATCAAGTCCACACTGGAAGATAAATGGCAGAATGAGTCCTCATCAAATTTGCAGCTATTCTAGACAACCTGCAATCTTGAAATTATCCCAGGCCTTGTAGCAGTAATACTGTCTTTATCACATCACCATGCCAGTTATTGAAACTGGAATTTGAAGGCAGTGAATAGAATAATTTTTAAATAGCCATTTACAATTTTTATATACATTTCTCTAGTCGCTTCCAAAATGCAGGTAGTTATGAAACAACTCTTAACAGCTTTGTCACTTATTTACAGCATGAGTAAGTTTTCATTTTCCTTCTGAAAATGCAGTTTTGTTTCTCGGAGGGAGGCATCGTCGAGCTCCTTCTGCAGCTGCACAAAACGTGGCCCTAACAAACTGTGACAAGTCTTTCTGTTTTAGGCTTTTTTTGGGGGTTGTTTTTCTAGTGGGTTTTAGTACATCTGTTCTGTCAGTCTAACTACTGCAAATACAGATGTCATCCGTTTGAAACCCTTATGATGTTTTTCTGTGAAGAAATTGCTGAGTGTATTTGGTATTTATCTGTAATTTTATACCTCAGTCTCTGGACACCTTTCTTTACCCCCCCTTTTGTCTGCACTTGGGGTCTGAACTAATCACTTTACCACATGTGCCATCTTTTTTGGTATTTTAAATGAATAGAGTGTTTGTGAAAAAGTATTGAATTAGCACCAAAAGCTAAGGTGTGGAGGTTTTCACCAGACAGACACAGCACAAAAGCAGATTCAGCTTTGTGTCTAGACAAGCAGTGGTGTAGTCTTTGATGGACTACAAGCTCCTTTTGCCGTAGGATTACTTGTCTTTAGGTGTCATGAAATCTAAAGTTGAGCTTACAAGAGACCAGTTGCTAAGTTATAAGTTTTCCTGCCTTGCATTTCATTCACAAGATCTAGTAAAGAGGTAGAAGTAGGTGAGAGTTTTCAAAGATGTTGAACAGTAACAGATCCATGAATTTCATTAGGAAATTTTGAATATTTAGTGTTCAACTACATGAATTTAAAAACTGGTGTTCTTTGGTACTGAATGAGGAGAGTCGACTGCTAGGCATACCAGAATATCTTTGTATTTTGTTTTGCCTTTAACCCAGCTAAATGTCATTTTAACACAATAGTCTTTCCATTTTGACTTGTATAGCACTTCTTTGCCCTTTCTCAATAAATGCTGCTGCACCCTTATTTTCTAGCAAGGAGCTATACTGAAGAGATTTTCTGCTTGAGAACAGGAGAAGAGAAGGAATATCCCTTATGAGTATCTGCATCTTTTTAATCTCCTGTCTCTACTGTTCTGCAGGTTGTTGAATCAGATTGCAAGTTAGTTCATGGAGAGACCTCTTAGTGCCACAGTTCACATAATTAGATCTGTTGCCACTTTATAACTAGTCATGATTTTATAGCCTAGATTTTCATGTCAAATACATCAAGGACGTTAGAGTTTTCTGGACTGCAAGCTCTCATTCTGTGTCTATGCATCAGAACGGCAGCTGAAGAAGTGTGTACTCTCTTCTACATTTGCGGGTCCTGTGTCTTGCAAAGCCTGACTATTAAATTCTTCCTGTGCTGGGGCAAAGCATCATTTTCTGGAAAATGAACTAAAACATGTAGCTGGAGCTGGGGTGATGTGGAAATCACATTAGACTTGTGGTTAGTATTTGTAAGACTTTTTACAAGCACTTAAACCAAAAATCTGTTAATAACAACTTATTTGTGTCATCTATATTGAGCAACATGAGTGTTTGTCGCATTCACTTTACAGCCTGCACTTTCTTATGTGTGTGTATATAGATAAAGTCTTTCTGTCCATATGGCTGAAAATAACAGCTTTATGTTCGTTGGTTAGAGCTTGATTGGAATCTTCTGGAAACAAAAACCACAGCAACACAGGGTGCACTAAAACTTTTAGTGACAGTGATCTCTAGAGATCAAGTTTTCTTGTTTTAGAATCTTAAAAGAGCAGCAAAAATTCTTTACTTTGAAATAGTGTGACTTTTCTCTGCTTGGAACACAGGTTTGTGTCTTAGTTTACAAGTTATTTACTCTAAAGAGCACACAAATAATGATGTCATGAGTTCTTTGAAGTTTTGAAGGATGTTTTCATAAAAGCAGTTGCTTACGTTTTTGCCTAGACATGTGCCTACAAGAAGAGCTGAGAATAAAGCCTGTGTAGTCTTTTTACACTAGATTCTGCACTTCATAACTGTAATTAATATAAAAGACAAGATTTTTGTCTTTTTTTTAACTCAGATACTTGATGTCTCAGTGTTGTGCTCATCCTTGCTTACATCTTCCTCCCACTTGATTCTTATGCCCAACTGAATTCAGCCTCAAATGAGATTGTAGAATTCTGTTGCATAGAGAATGTGACTGGGTCACCTTGGGGGACTTAGAGAACACTTCATGGTATGGGTGTAACTAATGAGGGGTAGCACAAAAATGAGAAATACAGGACTGGATTTACACATGCCCATCTCTTTCATGTGTGTGGTAAAATTATGCTACAAGTCCATACGGACATCTCTTTGACCGGTCACAGTGCTCACTTTTCAGAAGTTGTCTTTCTTAAAGAGAATTATGCCTGTTTTGAGCAGGAGACTTGAAGTTTCAGTACAGGACATGGTAACAGTATAGTTTGTAAGAAAGGGATGTTTCTCATCTGCATGTGCATATGCTACAGCTACAGTATGTTACCTGGAGAAGAGCAGGCTCAGAGGTGTTGCTGTCTACAATTGCCTGAAGGAAGGTTGTAGCCAGGTGGGGGTTGGTCTGTTCTCCCAGGCAACCAGCAACAGAACAAGGGGACACAGTCTCAAGTTGTGCCGGGGGAGGTCTAGGCTGGATGTTAGGAGGAAGTTCTTGCCAGAGAGAGTGATTGGCATTGGAATGGACTGCCCAGGGAGGTGGTGGAGTTGCTGTCCCTGGAGGTGTTCAAGCAAAGCCTGGCTGAGGTACTTAGTGCCATGGTCTAGTTGACTGGCTGGGGCTGGATGATAGGTTGGACTGGATGATCTTGGAGGTCTCTTCCAACCTGGTTGATGTGCAAATACTGAAGTCTGAGTCACGTCACTCAATGACATGTTAAAGTGACAGGCTGCTGTAAAGATGGTGCTAAATGTAGCTTCAGTCATCTATTGTGCCATTCCCATAGACAGGTGTAGAAACTGGAGAGTGAAGACTGGGAAAAAGCAGTATTCAGGATGAGATGAGCACAGCTCGTTGAGTTCAGGCTTGGTGGACATGCACAGTATTTTCTGCTCTGTATACTTTGCATTGGTTTTACTGCCCAAGTTACTTTGCTACTCTAGTATTTTAAACCAAAATAACTCAAACTTCCTGATATTTTTTTTTCTTTTATATAATTATTGTCATTGTGCTTCAGCAGCTGAGTCAGAATTTAGAATGGAATTTGGGAGTGGGTGGTTGTCTTAATTTTTTGTAAAAGCACTAATAAGTATAATTTGTGTTTATTTGCTTAATAACAGATGGTATTGCCATTTAACTGTCAATTCTAATTTGCTCCTGAGCTTTTAAACATATCCAAACATGTGTTAAAATACTTCAGTATTTCTTGTGTTAGTATATGAATACATTCAGAAATCCAAGACACACATATGTACATCTTGTAGCTCTCAAATGTGAACATTTTTGAATCTGCTGGAGTTGCTCAAGAAAAGCCTGGATGAGGCACTTAGTGCCATGGTCTAGTTGACTGGGTAGGGCTGGGTGCTAGGTTGGACTGGATGATCTTGGAGGTCTATTCCAACCTGGTTGATTCTATGATCAAAAGAAGTACCTCTTCATCTGCGTGTGTCGTTTTTCTAGCATAGTGCTAGGTATTTTGTAAGCCATGTTATTTTGATCACATTAAATAACAGAAGATATTTGATGAAGGTGATAGTTGGGGACATAATAAGCACTGATTGAAGTTACATCTATGTCAAGCTTTCAAGAAAAATTATTTAAATGAATTATTGAAGAAATAAGAGATGTAATAATTCTGTGGCTGATCAGTAAGTACCTTCAGCAGTTATTTATTCCTAAGGTGTTTAAATAAAGAAATCACTAAGTGGAAATGCACAAAAGTTGCTAAAACTGTAGCTATACAATTATACAAGAGACACAGTAATTCTGCTATCCAATTTTCTGTATATGTTTGTTTGGGCACTGTGATATAGATTACTTCATGTACTCATGTGCATCATATATTAGTCTGTAAATTGTACTCCTGAGCTCATTCACCTCTTTGTAATGAGAATGAGATTTGTTGTTGTGTAGCATGGCCAAGAGATAAGAAAACACAACATTTTGAAAGATTTCTATGAGTAGAGGATATGACAGATGAAAGTTTAATATTCATAACAAAATCACTTATCTCTTTCACTTGGAATTTTTTGTCTTTATATTTTCCTTCTCATTGTGCTGTATAACTCTTTGTTTAGTAGGACAATTTGCTACAATACAGTTGTTAAATTAGAAAGACAGCATTGCAGATATGGTTGCAAATAGATGCAAGAAGCAATGAATGTAAATTCTTCTCAGTCCTCTTACCAGAAAATTGTGATTCAGGTGGAAGATCAATGTGGAAAATAAGTTACTGTATCCAAACAACTTACACATAGGAATTTATAAAGGCAGTGTCTTGCTCTTTCTTCTTAAATCTGGAGAAAATATTTATTGGTAAAACCTCAGAGGTCGTAGAAATTGCTTGGCTTCTTGCTTGCTGTGTCAGATGCCTCCCTGCTTGGCCTTTGACCAAGCTGTGACCCTTAGCAGGAGAAATGATGAATGCAGTTTCATACACTCTCGCAGTCAGCTTTCTGGCAATAATTTTTGGACATTGCTAACCCTGATAGATTTAAATCAATATCCTACAAAAAGCTTTGTATTAAAACCAAATATTGATCTCTTTGAAGGTCTAGAGAGGTTTTCCTTCCCTGATGAGACCATACCTGGAATACTTTGTCCAGATTTGGGCTCCCCAATTTAAGAGAAACAGGAATCTCCTGGAGAGAGTCTAATGCAGATCTATGAGGATGATTTTTGGACTTAAACATCTCTTGCATGGAGAAAGACTTGAGAGATCTGGGACTGTTTATTCTTGAGAAGGCTGATAGAGAATCTTATAAATGAAGATGATCAGAGGGCTGGAGCACCTCTGCTATGAGGACAGGCTACAAGAGTTGGGGCTCTTCAATCTGGAGAAGAGAAGGATTTGAGGAGACCTTATAGTGGCCTTCCAGTATCTGAAGGGGACCTACAGGAAGGCTGGGGTGGGACTATTTACAAGGTCTTGTAATGACAGGACAAGGGAGAATGGGTTTAAACTGGAAGAGGGGAGATTTAGACTGCATGTTAGGAAGAAGTTCTTTACAGTGGGGGTGGTGAGACACCACAGGTTGCCCAGGGAGGTTGTGGTTGCTTCCTCCCTGGAGGTGTTTAAGGCAAGGTTGGATGAGGCCTTGAGCAACCTGCTCTAGTGGGAGGTGTCCCTGCCTACAGCGTGGGGGGGGTGGAGCTGGATGATCTTTGAGGTCCCTTCCAACCTAGACCATTCTATGACTCTATAGTATCTGAGGGGTGGGTGTCAAGATGACAGTGCCAGTCTTTTTGGTGGTACCCAGTGACAGGACAGAGAAGAATGGGTACAAGCTAGAATACAGGTTCCACCTCAACACAAAGAAATGCTTCTTTGCAGTGAGGGTGACAAAGCACTGGAACAGGCTGCCCAGAGAGGTTGTGGAGTCTCCATCTCTGGACACTTTCAAAATCTGCCTGGGTGCATTTCTGTGTGGCCCATCCTAGGTGATGCTGCATTGGAGGGGGGTGGGGATTGGACTTGATGATCTCTGGAGGTCCCTTTCAACCCCTGACATTCTGTGATTTGCAGAAGCAGTAAACACCACCGCTCAAAAATAGATTCTGTGATTGGTTAGAGCTGTACTGCTGAATCTGTGTATGTGTGCGTGTACATGTGTGTGTGTTTATGTCCCACAGGCATTAGTCTGTCCTTTTTTAGCTCTGGTGCTTGGTGAGAGATCTCCTGTCTGTCGGGGAATGACTGTTTCTCAGACAGCAGAGACATGCAGATGGACTGTGGCTTCAGGTCTAAAACAATGCACTTTATTATTCCATTGCAGTAGTGGGGTGGCTCCTCCAGCACTTTACTCACATACTCAATCCTAAAAATTGCTGAGGCAGACATCTGAACTCTGAGCTGTGGCCAGCAAACTTTTTCCTTGGATCTCCCCCACCTCTGTTAGACTATATAGCTAGCAGCACTTGAAGAATGAGACTGTTTCATTTCGCTTATGTCTGTTGCTTTTTGTGTAGCAACATATTTTAGAATGGAGGAAAATAAAACCCCAGCTTTGTTTAGTTCTGTTAATTTCAGTTTGTAATTCTGTGATTGTTGGCATTCACTGTAAAATCCTTACAGTTGGGGAAAATGTAGCCATAAAAATGTCTCTTTCTTAATGATGTTATACTTCCAAATGTTTGTTGTTTCAAAACTGAGGCAAGCAAGTAAGGGTTTTTCTTAAATCTCCTTTTCATCTTTGCTTCCTTCCAGTTTCCTTACCTACTTAGATATCTTCCCTTAACTTGTTTTTTACTACTAGGCTGTAAGCACTATGTAGTGTGATGTATTTTACAGTCAGCCAGGAATGTTGGCTTGGGAATTTTACCACAGCCTTATCAGCTGCTGGAGTCTGCATATGAATTTGAGTCTGAAGCTTACTTTCACTGTAGTTTGTTGTGACGGGGTTGTTAGGAGTTTTCGTGGCTCCATTTAATAAGTACAATAGATATGTCTAATTTTGTCCATGTCAGTGCATAAAATCAACATTGTGGGTGCAGCAGTGCATTGTGATTTAGAGTGATTTGCCACTGGAATGGGCTACCTGGGGAGGTGGTGGAGTCACCATCCCTGGAGGTGTTCAAGAAAAGCCTGGATGAGGCACTTAGTGCAATGGTCTAGATGGCTGGCTAGGGATGGGTGCTAGATTGGACTGGATGATCTGGAGGTCTCTTCCAACCTGTCTGATTCTATGATGATGATGTTGTGGCAAAGAAAGTTTCTAAACAATATAGTTATCAGCAGAAAGATGTTTAAAATATGTGATACCCTGTGGAGTAAGGAACTCATCTACATTTTGGACCTGATTTTGTGACATTATACTTGAGTACGTGCAATGTAATGGGTTTACTTAATTCTAGTTATATGTATATTTGACTGTGGTGACAAATTAGGAATTTAACACAGCAGACATATTAACTGTGCCTCAAGTTCTTCTAGGAGTAGAAGGGGACCTATTTTGTAAAAATTAACCCTCATTGCAGAATCATTTTAAACAAAACTTTAAAAGCTGACTTGAAAAATCCAAGTGTGTGTAAATCCATAAAGCAGATATTACCTAGAAGGATTTTCTGTGTCTTTCAGAAAGAGGAGACATTTTCTAGCAATTTGTAGAGCACTATTTCAGCATTGAAAATCTTGTGTAATTAAAGGCAAGTGTCTTTGTGGGTCATCCCACTTTGTAATCAACGTTGCTCAAATGTGCATAGAATAGGAAAACAATTTTTTTTAAAAAGTCATATATTTTAAACTCTTTTTTTCTTTAGACAATTTAGCCTGTATCCATACCTGGGGATTATCATCTTCCCATTAGCTTCAATATTAGGGCCTGCACAACTGATATATATGTCTGTTGAGAGTCAAGGTTTCTGTTTTGCACAGCAAAAAGTGATTTTAATGCTGTGTTCTCCCATGGATGTTTGCCTGCAATCCCTGGAGAGTTAACATTAATTAGAAATTAACAGGGAATAGTTGTACTTCCCTTGGAGGATTGTTTTTAGCACAAATTGAAGATGAAAGAAAATGAGAAGCTGTTACTGCCACTTGTTTGGTTTACTTCCTTTCTTCTTTAGGACGGTAAATGATCATCAAATACTTGGTAAACTCCTGAACTAAATTCTGAGGAGATTTGTTGGTATTTTGACTTTGTATTACTGCCTCTTAAGATATATAATTTCAACAGAATATAGGTTAAACTTTACTGTTTGATTTTCCATATTTTTTTTTTAATAATCTGGACAGTTCTAAATACAAGCTGGTTTACAAACAGGGTTGTTCCTCCTCTTAGTACATATCTAATTCAGCCCAACAGCTCTAAACATACCAGCAATGTCTTATCAAATTTGCTGCTGTGAATTAGTTTCAAACTTGAAGCAGAGTGACTATATTTCCATAATAAAGCATTAAAAATATTGGAGCTGTAGGCATGAAAACAATTGATACCAGTTGAAACAGTTCCCAAGCTATGGATGCACAATAAAAGTCAGAATTACAGACATAAAGAAAATGTTACATATAATGAAGAGAAGTTTTACATCTGTGGCTTAATTCAAAATCCTGTAGGCATGGCAAACAAAATGCATCTTGAAT
Organism: Pogoniulus pusillus; assembly: GCF_015220805.1. NCBI lineage: Eukaryota > Metazoa > Chordata > Aves > Piciformes > Lybiidae > Pogoniulus > Pogoniulus pusillus. Next base: position 15,276,535 of record NC_087284.1, read on the forward strand.
GATATATTTTTACCATTATTAATTAAATTTCTATGCATTTGCCTCTCCAGATCGCTCTAGATTTATGACATGGAGTACCAACTCCTCACTGATGGAACAAGGGAACAAGAATTGGGAGTTGTGGTCAGTTAATAACACATTTTTTCTACCTCTATTTCCTTCTCCAAAGGAGGACACCCCACACTCTTCCTCTGCTCCGTCGTGGGGTCCCTTCCATGTGAGACACAAACATAAGTTCTTTCCCTGGGCTGCAGTTCACAAACTGCTCCAGCACAGGTCCTTTCCATGTGGTGCAGTCCTTCACAGGTGGACTGCTCCAGTATCTCTTTCAGGGTCACAAACCCTGCTAGCAAACCCATGTGGGCTGCTCTCTCCATAGGTCCACAGGTTCTCCAGGACCTTACTCCAGCTCAGTCTTCCAGTGGGTTCACAACCTCTTTTGGGCACATCCACCTGCTCTAGTGTGGGATGCCCCATGGACTGCAGGTGAATACCTGCTCCACTGTTAACCTGAATAGGCTGCCTCATCATGGTTCTTCACTGTGGGCACAGGGGAACTCTGTTGCACCATTTGAAGGGTGTCCTTCCCCTACTTCTTCACTAAACTTAGTGTCTTCAAAGTTGTTTCTGTCACACATTCTCAGTCCTTTCTCTGGTTACAGCAGCTATTGTGCAGGGTTCTATTCCCCTGCCACTTAAATATGTTGTCACAGTGGTGCTACCACCTCTGATGGGCTCAACCATGGCCACCAGTGAGTTGGAGTGGGCTGCCATTGGCTTTATCAGACAGAGAGGAAGCTTCTGTTGGCTTTTTATGGAAGCAGCCTCACTGCCACAGCTTTGCCATGTAAGCCAAATAAACCTGTATATGAAAAGAAAGTCCTTACTGTCATTTATTGTTGCCTGTTTTGGTGAACAGAATAGTTAGTGCTTTCCAGAGTGTTTCATAGTGGAATGTCTGAGTTGTCTGGGGTTTATCTTCAAAAATGTTAAAATCTAATATAAAATTGGATGTGATGTTGTTAATATTTATGCTCCTGATTGGTTTACGTCTTCACCATTCTATACAGTGTCATGACAGAAAGTCAGAACATGATTCTGCGAAGTTGGCTGTCTAAGATTACTTAGACATTTTTACAGGATGCTAAATTATTTTGAGGGCTTTCATGATTACAAAACTAGCAGAAGCTCAACTCTGTCTTTTAACATATGTTTTCACAAAATACAGCTTTTACTTGACAGTATTAAAGTGAAGCACAGTAATTATCACATTAAGTGAGATAATCTTCTCATGTTTTCATTAATAATGCAAATAAACTCTTCTATTTTTTTTTTCCCTGAGGAAAATGTTCAGATAATTCTTTAGAACAAAAAAAAAAGCTTCATTGATTGAACCAAATGTGGGTTCAAATTGCTGTTATGGTTATGAATCAGTAGTAACTAGAGATTGTTTTATTCTTTTTTGTAATATGGCATCTGTAGAGGACATGCTGCAAGGCTCTCATCCCCTGTATGGAGTTTGCACAGGAGTTAATTATTCTTCCAATGTGGCTTCTGGTTAAGTTAGAGCATTATACTTTCACTCATTAAGTCTGTCACAAAACCTTGTTTCTTATTCGCTTTAAATCCTCTTCTAATGCATTTGATTAATTCTTTTTATTAGTTCACCCTTTTGTTTTTGAAGTCCTACTTTGAGGATTGTCTTCTGACATGCTGGGTTTTTCTTTTTCCTTCGAAACAAGAATGAAATTTCTGACCTGGTATAGATTTGACTTTTCTTATTTTCATCAAAGTGTTGTGTTGGTTTAAGTTTTCTGGTGAGCTTCCCTTCATAAATAACTAAACTGCCTTTGCTTTCTGACAGGAAAACACACTGCATCTAAATATCCTATCTTTCTATTAATTGACACCTGAGCCAGAGTCTTGAAAGGGAATTGCCAGAGTATTTTCTTCCTAAATTCACTGGGGTTTCTTGTCACATCACAGTCCAAGTCCTCAATTACTCCAGTAACCTGGTTCCCTCCAGTTGTGAAATATTAACTTTTAAGCCTGCTTTTAGGCTGAAAACTAAGTGACTCCTACAGGAAAATGTAAGTGCCCTAGTGTAACAGGTGAATGGGTTAGCCTGCCTGTTTCCTCCCAACACAGAAGTGAATGAAAGTAACATACAAAAACTCTGGTTTGAGATAAAGAGTTGAGTTAAAAAGAGTTTAATATAAATTTCCCTAACATGATCATAATGCACAATTATCTTAGCTTAGCCTACTTGTAGAAAAAGCACCTTAAAATGTAGAAAAGTGTAAAACCCCAACATAGAAAAAACAAAACCAGCATCTGCCCAACTCCTACCCATATCACTGCCATCCCTGGGGAAAAGAGCCAACACCCAAACCATGGAACCCAAAACCAGTAACCAGAACAGGAAGCCTCTCGCATTACAATCTGAACTTCAAACCCCATAATACTTTGCTTCAGCCAGCACTTTAATTTTGAAGCTGGCATGAGGCAGGGTGGTTTTGAATAACAGCAGCAAATTTAAATACAACCCATGACACCTAGAAATTGAGAAGTGTAAAATTCCAAAGAGTGTTCTTTTCTGTTAAGATAAAACTCTACAAAAGCTTTTAGTGAGATGCTCAACTACTCTGTCCTATACTCATCTGGAAACCCAAACTACTGAAATCCTGGGCCCTGAAAATGGGGGAAGGGAGATGTGAATTATAAAGACTTACAAGAGATCACAGAGGATTAAACATTTTTCATTAGTGGACTCAATTTCTGAAGATACATAGGTTCTACTTACAAGGTGTCTGTCCCACCTGCATGCAGTAAGTGTTTTCAGAGGGCTGGTACATAGATGGCAGCTCTGCATTAGATACTCAATATTCTGTATATATAAAATGAGCTTAAGTTGTCTGAGATACCACTTGTCTGTTCCTCAGTTATCCTGATTTGGCACTTCTTTTAAACCTCCTTTTATACCCTATCTTCTATTTTCCTCCGAGGTGAAAGCCTGTGTCTGTGCTAGCCCCACCAAGTGATACTCAGACACTTGATTTCGTCTTAGCAATTTACAGCATTCACACCAATGCTGTCAATAGTCCATCTCTCTGCCTAATAACTCTTCATGTCTCATGTTGGTATTGCAGAGCAATGAAGGGCACCTTTGTACCTGGCAAGCGTTTGGGAGCCTTTCCAGGTTCTTTAACGGACGCTCAAAGGTCATCACGTGACGTTCTGTGATTTGATACAGTTGATGTCAGTGATACACACTGAATGCAAACACTCCTGTTTCAAGTTAATTCCATTTTAGTATTCCACTCTTTCTTTATCATAGTATCCATATAATAATTATAAAATTATTTATTGCATTCAAGTAGACTTTAATGGGGAGAGCTCATGGTAACTATTAAATTGGAGTTTGTGTTCAGCTTGCAAAGTGAAGTATGTATCACCACCTCATCCCATTCATTTGAAACACTTTTCATGTCTTTAAGTGTTGATGTAGTTAAATTTTGCAGCTTATGCCTGCCTCAGTAGTAACACATGAGTAAGAAGTTTGCCAGCACTTGCTTGGTGGAGGTTTCCTCATCCTGCAAATTTTAATGCAATTCTCTGTTTAGAATGCTGGGAACTGCAAAACTGCAAACAAAAAGAAAAGTGGCATTTCCTTCATCCCCTGGTCTCACTATCAGAATGTGCTCTCCTTGATTCTATAATTGTGTCTTTAGTGATAAAGGTTTTCCACTTAATTGTTTATCAGATCTACTGCATTTGATATTCCTGTCTGAGGACATCACTGATGTCCTTATGTGTCTTCAGACATTTTCAGTTCCATTCCATCTTGTGTATAAAATTTCATGAGTATTACTTTGTCAACTTTTACCAACTCTTTGGGCATTCCCTAAGATTTGCCATTTCCTCAGTATAAGACTGATGCCACTTCTTGGGGTTTGCTTCCTTTGCTCTTACTTCCTTTTCACTGCCATGTCCAGCTGGAGACCTGTAACTAGTGGTGTGCCCCAGGGGATCATTGTTCGCTCTGGTCCTGTTCAAGATCTTCATCAATGACATTGATGAGGGCACAGAGTGTCTGCTCAGCAAGTTTGCTGACAATACAAACTGTGAGGCTTGGCTGCTACAGCTGAAGGTTGTGGAGTCTCCTTTTCTGGAGACTTTTAAGACCCATCTGGATGTATTCCTGTGTGACCTGCACGAGGTTCGGTAATCCTGTGATCATCCTGCTTAATTTTCAAACTGTAGGAATCTTGGAGTCACTGGATTCTGTCACTGCATGTACCACATCCTTCTGACTTGCCATTTCAAGATACAAGACAGTACATTTCCCTTAGTCTTCAAATGTTGCCTCTGTGCTTTAAATCAACTTGGTTAGCCCAGCTGGTAGCAATCTTTTCTCTTATGTAATTATATAGAGTCATATATGAAAAAAAACCCACATTATTTTTCTCCACTACATCTTTATTCTTCTTCCACTGCTGTTAAATTTACCTGCAGTCTTTTCCCCAAAATAGTTTTCACACATCATCTACTCCAATCTTAATGACTTAGTGATGCCAAAGAGCTTTGTTGCCCTAGTTGAAATGCTGTGGTGTGTTTGATTTCTTCATAAAATATGGTTTTCATTTTTGTCTTTGATGTTTCTTCAGTGATAACATAATATTGTTGATTTTGTGCTAATTCTCTTTAACCTTCGATTGTAGTCAAGTGAAAGAGTCAACTGCTCACAGTGTCAGATTTCCTTAATAATTATTTCCCCACAATATGATTTTGTTAACTTCAAAAGATGGTTTTTCCGCCTATTTTACTTCTCTAAAAGGTGGAAACACATTTATATTGGGTCTGCTTCCCTGGATAATGGGAGAAATCTGACAGCTACAAGCCAAAAATATTTCAGGTGCCACCTTCCAGTCATCTGTTTAAATAGCTGGGCTGGTTTGATTTATCATTTCTAAATTTAATTTGGACTTTAGATTTACTTTTTGGGAGGCATAAAAAGAGAAAGGGCTATTTTCCCCCATACTGATGTGCACCATTGTTCTTCAGTTTGTCTGAAATCTTCTTGGTTGCCACATTTAAGGAGTCTACCAGTTACACAGCCAAGTGGTCGTCCCATTTAAGGAGTCTACTGTTGTGCAGCAAAGCTACTGCTCGAATGACTTTGAGAGTTAAGGCTGCATACAGCCTGTCAGTGTCCTTCAAAAAAAGGCACCTTGAACCTGTATATATTTAGCAATCCTTCATTGTATTTAAACTTTTTGAATGTGACAAAATAAACTGCTGTCCTGCTGACAGCATTGTAAACCATGGTAGCTGTAATTGTTAAGGCGTTTACAACTTGGTGACACATTGAAAGTGAAATCGTTCACTGAACTGAACAGGGAAAATGATAGAAGCATCCCCGAGGCAGCAATGTCTGTTAAGTGTATATTGTTTTGTCACTGGCAAACTAATGGTCTACATTTAAATTTACCTTTTTTTCCCCCTCTTCCTGATTTTCTGTTTGCATGTTTGCACCTGAACATTCTTCTTCTTCAATGTAATGTTTGTATGTTTGCATCTGAGCATTCTTCTTCAAAGTAATGCACATATTAATTGCTTCCATTAAGCCCAAAGTACTAAACTGATTTTGACATTTACAAAGAAATGTGCTTAAATTGCTGATAATCCTAGACAAAAAAACTCTTTTCAAAGTGTCTGAGAGCCCAGTTAGTTGAGGCTATCTTTCTGAAAGAAGTCCTAGGAGATTTTAGAGTTGTTTTCCTGGTGATTCCCGGCTTTTTCTGCCCAGTGACCCCAACAGCATAGCAGAGTAAGCCTGTTCCTCCATTTGAAAGTGAAGCCACAGTGTTTTGTTCTAAACTACATTTTATTAACTGATACTTAAATTCTGTTATTGCGGGCTGTGACCCTATGTCTTTAAGGAAGTCTTTTATAGTCTGAACTCAACTGCTGTTTGGATTTACCTGAGAACAAAACAGATGCTTCTTAGTCATTCCACAGCTTTGCAGTTAGGCTGAGTGAACTGCACTTCCTTGTAACGATTGATACTGATTCTGCTGTGATGTCTTTAAATTCAGATTGTTATCAGAACATGACCAAGATAAGACACAGTGATCTACAAGACAATATTTGCTCTGTGCTATCACTCCAGTGATGTCCAGCACCTTTTGTATCCTCTTCCAATTATTTTTTTTACACAGGCAATTCTTTATGCACACTAGTTTTGGAAAATTGATGATTTCTCTCAGAGGAACAGGACCACAAACAATATCCACCCAAATTGTTCATACAGCTTACAGTGTGAGAGAATTGCATCTCTTTTAAACCTGCAGACCCCCCAGACTAGGGGGCAGTTGTCATGAGCTGATCATGTTATCCTCAAAATCTGCTTTGCCTTAAATGCTGTCTTGCCAAAAATCATTCCATCTTTCTCTGTGCTGCAGAAATACATGTGATCCTGAACCAAAACCTTGGAATAAAGCATTTGGCCCAATAACAGTTTAAGGCTCCAGGGTGACCTTATAGCTGCCTTCCAACACCTAAAGGGATTCTACAGAAAGGCTGCATAAACGCTTTTCCACAAGAGTGTCTAGCAGTAGGGCAAGAGAGAATGGCTTTAAACTGAGGGAGAGTGGGTTTAGACTGGGTCTTAGGAAGATGTTCATCAGTACAAGTGTGGTGAGACTCTAATACATTGCTCAGGGAGGCTGTGGATGCCTCCTCCCTGGGAGTGTTCAAGGGCAGGCTAGATGAGACCTTCACCAGCTGAGTCTAGTTGAGAGACATCCCTGCCCATGGCGGGGAGGTTGGGGTAGATGATCTTTAAGGTTCCTTCCAACCAAAGCCGTTCTATGATACTTAATCCATTCTTGGTTCTGCTTCAGATAAGAATTCTTAAAGTCTCTGTTAAAGTCTTCCAACTTGTTATATTACTTCACTTTTGACATCTTCTTGTATTCCCCCTATGCTTAAATTGCTGCCTATGACCAGTCTTTGAAACATACTTGGCCTTGTTTTTGTTGCCAGTTCTAGTTTATTTATTTTCTAAAGCTTCACCTAGCCAATGTGTTTGTGCAAAAAGTCCTTCAGTTCCATCAGCTTCATACCTTAAGGGGAAGTAATTTAATAAGAAGAGGGCTATTGCTCCCAACTATTTAATATCCAGCTGAAGTCAGTTGCAAAGTTCTTGACTTTTTCAGGTGGGTCTCTGCTCAGCTTTATTTGTCAGTAGGCATATTAATTGTTCGTTCTTCTCTAACGACAGTTATGGTTTTCTGAATTTAAATCTCTTCAGTAACAGCTCGAAAAGAGGCAGAGGCTGCTATCAATATGCTGGTAATTCCAGGCATCTTCTATGAAGCAGGTAGAGTGGGACTCAGCATAGTGCTTGTATCTCTATGGAGGAGAGAATTTATTTTCTTCATCTTTTATTTGGCAGTTTCTGTTTTCCCATAGCAGAGGACAGCAGTAGTATGAGTCCTCTCTTCCTGAATTTAACGGTGGTCACAAGGGATTTTCACCAGTTTCCTGTCCTTGTGCAGCCTATTCTAAAAACAAATAGCTCTCTTAAAGGGAGTGTATTGTAATAGTTTTGGAGTGTAACATTTCTCTAGATGTAGAAAGTTTGCCAATACTGTATTTGTAAGAAAGTGGGCATTTGTCTCTCTTGTGTAAGGTCCATTACGTTTTGGTACCTGCTTACTGAAAAACAAATGAGTCCAAACCTGCATCTATAAATACTTTCATCTTGTGGCTGTATTGTAGAGTGCTATCAACACCCCTCTCAGAAACGACATCTTAAAATGGTAATAGTTACTGTGAAGTCTAACAGCCAATATCAGAGGTATGTCAGATCCATCACACAAAGGAATTTAGGGACTTTCAGTCTGGAAAAGTACTAATTGTGAGAGACTGGAACAGAGGTCAATAAAATCACGAGGAAGAGTACTGAGAAGGTGAATGGAGTCGTTACTGGTCTCTCCTAGCATAACAATTAGGGATGTCAAATGGAATTAGCAAGTGGAAGGCTCAGAAGATTCTTTTTATTTTTTTTTCTTCCTACTGATTATGATATGGAGAGGTTTAGAGTCAGGGGAAACTGCACAAGGTAATGGAGAAGTATATCACAGGCTACTGCTTACAAAAATACTTCTCTGATAAAATCTAGGTGTTAAAATAAGAAAGGAGTTCTGGGTGACTCTGCACCTGAAATGCTTCCCTGGGCTTTTGCTGCTGTCTGTTGCTAGTAGTAGAGTGCTGGACTTAGGTGGACCTGTGATCTGATCTGTCTTATCTTCCAAGTCCCCAAAACATTACAGGATTGTAGATTGCAGAGGGTGAAAAACACAAATTCAGAAAGATGATTTTTTTTTTCCCAGTTCTTTTTTTTTTAATTAGCATTTGTTAATGGAGCACTGCTTGCAATTTGTTTCATTTGGTTTCATCATGCCAAAAAGGCATGTTAATTGTTTTGTTTTATATGCCTGCTTTCTGTGTCAGAGTGAAGAGCTACACGACTGTCACTGAAACAGACATGGATGGGTCCTCAGAGCCCAAGATGTTCAGTACTGGTAATAAGCATCGTGTCAGATTGAGAAAAAGTATATCACATTCTCAGCTACTCATGGCTGACATCCTATTATTTCTGACCAGCCTGACAGCTCTGATGTTAAACAGTGAAGGGTCATAGAAAATTAGTGTACTTTCATGGCTCCTTTGGTGCAGCAAACATTAAGTCAGTTCCCAAGAACAGTTCTCTAGCGCAACCCTTAATAAATTCAAACTTTATTTTTAGTGATGACCTTTAGTAATGCAAGCCTTGATCCATTGAGATGCTGTTCACTTCTGATGCATCTCCAAATCCCTTTTTTATGCATTTTAAATCAACACACGCTTGTTCTGAATTTATGCGTGTGGATAGACAGAGAGATGTAATTTAAACACATCTGTTCAAATATGCATTTCAGATCAACTTGGTGCCGGTTCTCATAATACGGCTGAGTTTTTGACGGGTATTATATCCCTAAAGTACACAGCAGATGGTATTTATTAGAGATTGAATGGAAATGAAGTTTAGGGATGTTGAGCTTTTTGTCTTAAGTCACTCATTTTTTAATCATAAAACAATGATGATCCGAAGTTATAAATCTGTAATGAAGTTCTGTAGAAGGTTTAATTTTTATGGGGAGGGTAGAACACCTTATATTTGAATAAAGTTAATCCAAGCCTTAGCTGTTTGTCCTTTTAAGAAAATTAATAATAGTAAGTATTAGAATGTTTCCTGTAAAACATTTGCGCTGCATCTAGTAGGAGCTCTGGCAACCTTCACTGTAATTGTTTGAAGAGAGTAAAACTGGTTGTACTCTTTCATCCTCAGGCAGTGAGCCATGCTAATTATGAACTACACTTTTTATCTAGGTCACTATTCACCAGTAACAAGAACAGACCCAGTTCCTTCTCACACAGAGTCCTCTGTAACTATGCCTTCTCAAGTTCAGTTCTGGAAATCAGGTCTCCTAGCTGCCTTCAGGTGTCATTCAGCCCAGTTTCTAAAAGAGCTCTTTTGGGTGCAGGAGGTATGCTTGGAAAAGAGCAGAAGTAAAAGATAACCCTCTCAGTTTAAGTGAGAGCTGTTAGACTGTGCGTCTTGATCACTGCTACTCTTCTGCAGCCTTCTTAAGGTTACTTGCAGCAAACCCAATAATGGCTTCAAAGTCCAAAACCAAGATCTTAAGCTGCACTTACAAATCAGTCACAAATCTTTGCAGATCACAAAGCTCAGGTGTAATATGTTCCCTGTGGGAATCACCGCTGTGAGCACCCATCAATGCTCTGTTAGGTGTGGAATGTGAACAGCAGAATGCCTGTGGTGACTCTATCTGTCAAGCTAGGCTTAATATGTAGTTTCTGCATCCCTTGAAATCTGAAGTGTTACTATGAACCACCTCCAGTATTTATGGTCTTAACAATTATTCTCCCATGTGTGTATGTGCATACACTCCTCTTCAGGGAGATCTGCAAGGATATTCTGAAGCTGTGCCTTGGAGGTTTCTCTGTGGTCATGTCTGGGGTTTGTCTGTCTGGGTCTTTTTTAACAAAGCCCCAATGTATAAACAATGTGGCATTACAATTTCTGTGTCTGGTATCTTGTGTTTTAGGCATCAGTTTCAGAGAGATAGGATCCAAGCAATGAAAACTTTTTTTAAGTCTTAAAATTATACATTTTACACACATAAACAAAATATTACTTACTTAAACATCTGCTAGTATTCGGTGTTTCAGCAGTCCAGCCAGATGAAACAAACGACACAACTTACAAATTAAGCCACTATGGAATTTTACAGTCAGTGACAACAAAGTTGTCTTCACTTTGATGGAGGCAAACTGCAAGGTGAAGGAGAACTGATTTGTGAGACAACCTGGGGCACTGTTAGCCAGTAATAAAGTACATTTTAAATATTTGAAATAATAAGATTGCTTTGCAGTGGGAACACGTGCATGAATAAAAGATGTTAGCAGGTGTCCTACCAGAGTGCAATCTCATGCTGTTGAACTTGATAGGAATATGGGCACCATAAACAGACCTAAATTTGCTAAAAGTAATCAAAATGTAAGATCTGAATAACTAATATGGAAAAAGGTTTAAAAATAATATGAAAAATTATAATATAAATATTTGTGGGGGTATTATTTATTTTCTTACACTGAATACTATCAACTTTATTTTTTAGGGGGTGAGGCCACAGCTTTCATCATTTTCTCTTGGCATGTGATTGTGTATGATGCTACTGGAGGTAGTTTTTTTTCCAATACAGGTTATTACAGCTTTAACAGAAATTCAATCACAACACAGTAAATTCATCTTTGAAATTGGCTCAATCTAATGGACAGTTTCATAGAAGCAAACATAATGTCTCTCAGGCTCAAACAAAGCTTGAAGTCAAATATATTAATACTAACTATGGAAGAGTGGAAATGGATACTACTTTTACATTATTTCTTTTATTGACTTGTGACTCCCTGGCCATGCTCACTCCAATATCCTGTCATCTCTCTGTTCTTTTAGATTCTATGGCAGTCTCTGAAATGTTTGTTCTGTCTTGCTATTTATACTTCATGGAATCACAGAATATTAGAGGTTAGAAGGGGCCTCAGAAGATCAACTAGTCCAACCCCCATGCCAGAGCAAGATCACCTAGAGTAGACCTATTATGTGAATTGTGGTCACCCTTCTATCTACCAGGACCCCCAGTTCCCTCTCCCCAGCACTGGTCTCCAACAAGTCAGTCCCCAACCTATACTGGTGCATGGAGTTGTTCTTTCCCAGATGCAGAACTCTACACTTGCCCTTGTTGAATTTCATTAGATTTCTGCCCCTCCCAACTCTCCAGTGAGTCTAGGTCTCAATGAATAGCAGCACAGCTTTCAGGTGTGTCAGGCACTCCTCCCAGTTTGGTGTCATCAGCAGGCCTGCTGACAGCACACTCTGTTCCCTCATCTGAGTTGCTGATGAATATATTGAACAGAACTGATCCCAGTACTGACCCCTGAGGGACTCCACTAGATACAGGCCTCCAACTAGACTCTGTCCCATTGACCACAGCTCTCTGGCTTCTTTCCTTCAATCAGCTTACAATTCACCTCACTATCCAGTCATCCAGACCACACTTCCTCAGTTTAGCTGTGAGGATGCTATGGTACATAGTGTCAGATGCTGTACTGAAATTAAGATAAACTACGTCCACTGCACTGCCATCGTCTATCTACCTGGTTCTGTCCTCATAAAAGGCACTGCCATCGTCTATCCACCTGGTTGTGTCCTCATAAAAGGCACCTCACAAAAGGTTGGTCAGACAACTTCCCCTTGAAAAACCATTTTGACTGCTCCCAATGACCTGCTTATCCTTGATACGCCTAGAGACAGCACCAAGTAGAAGTTGTTCCATCACTTTCCAAGGGTGGGCATGATGCTGCCTGGTTTATTGTTACCCAGGTCGTCCTTCTTTCACTTTCTAAAGACTGGAGTGACATTTGCTTTCCTCCAGTCCTCAGGCACTGCTTCTGTTCCCCACAACTTAACCAAAGGTGATGGAAAGTGGCCTAGCAATGACTTCTACCAACATCCTCGGCATCCGCAAGTGCATCCTATCAGACCTCATGGATTTATGGATGTCCAGATTGCTTAACTGATTGCTAACCCAGACTTCATCAACCCAGGCAAATTCATCCTTTTTTCCTGACTCACTCTGGGGTCTCAGGGACCTGGGGCTCCTGAGGACAGTCTCTAGCAGTTATTCTATTGCTGAATGTTATAGTAGTATTTTAAATGTCTTTCTTGAGAAGTTGTGATTGCATCTTCTGTGTATGTCCTATATTTAGCTGCAAAATCTCCTGCTATTTGTCCTGGTGAGTTCAATATCAATGTCTAGAGCAACTGAACACAGGAAAGGAATTGGCAGCATTAAATAGAATTTCCCACAAGAATTAATAACAGAAGTTCTGTGGTGGAGATGATAGCACCACTTGTTTTCTTACATCAGTTTCTTAACTATTACTGTTCGTGATATATCGAGCTGTGTTTGGATAAGTGGTGTTACCAGATGATAGTTTATATCTAGTCGTAAGACTTGTCCTGTTATAATTTAAAAGGCTTCAGACAGAAATGTTCATGAAATATCTATTGTCATTGAACTGAGGCACTTTTCAGTTCCACTCCATGTGTAAATCAGTTGAGCATTTGATAGGAAGGTTTAAAAGAGCTCTTTTTCTACTACAGAGGTTTTGAACTCGTACATGCTGGACTTCTTTTAAACACATCTGGAAAAGATTACTAAGAAAAACATTGTTAGTGGATACCCATTTATTAAAGTCTGCACATCCATTGCATAATTTAGGGTAAAGGATAAGCTGAAAGAGATGGGAAAACCCCTGCTTCAGAAGTTATGTTCAGGTTTGCTCCCCTAATTCCAGACAGTTATATCAGAAGTATATTGTGCCGTGCTCCAGTCATAATCCAGAGAAAGAACTGGAGGAGGGTTTCAGATCAGAAGTAGGCTGAATCTCTCACTGAAAGTGTGGGGATCTGTGCATGGTTTCATTCTCAGGTTAATCTCCATACAGTCAAGAGAGAGGTGGTGTGAAGTTTCATGTTATTATTAACCTTTGAAAGAGGTAGTGCTTCCAGCTGAGCAGTCTGTTTCTCTTGTGCTAGCTCCAGTTCCTGCAACTCCTCAGTGAGCAATTCAAGTTTAAGTCAGAAATCCCACAAGACCAAGACTTGCAGAATAAAAAGAGGGAGGAAAGGGGGCTTCTGGACAACTGTCCGTGTGTGTGGTCATGGGGAAGATACAGACATAACCAATGCAAAATGGCATGCGAGATGCCCGTTCGGTTCTATAAATATGCTTAAAGACCTGCGAGGTGCCTGTTTGGTTCTATAAATATGCTTAAAGATCTGCTCTTACATACCTTCAAATGATTTCATCCATTGACTTCATTACATTTGCAGCTTCCCTAGATGGGCATATACTGCAGAAAGGTTCTAAAATGTAAAATAACATATGAGGCTACAATAACATCTGAGGCTAGAATAACATTTGAGAGAAGACTGGCTTTATTTTTGTAAGAATTCCACTTCTCCCCCAACATTTTCAATGCAGATTTCTAATTTAGGAATCAAGAAGTTGCTAGGTCATCACATTTTTTGTTTTGATCTTAGTTATTCTACAGTTGCAGGCAGTTCTTGTTCTCTACTGTAAGAACGTAAGAGTGTTTTAAATTTGTTCATAAATGTACTTATTCTAAGACAGTGTTTTCTTATATTGGGAGGGGTGGATGTGGGGGATCTTGGCTAAGAGCAAGTTGGTGTATTTAAGTCACTGCTGGATTTACATGTTAATTGCTGAAAGGGAAGTAGGAAGAATATGTGATCATGCAGAAGAATTTCAAGTGCTCACATGAGTACATGAAGGTGCTGATGAATTTGAGCTCCTTTACATAATTTCTTCCTTAAACATGGATTTGGTTTTTAATGATTATTGCTAAAGGAAATGTTTTCTGTAACTAAAGCCACATGAAATGATCCATGTAACCTCTGAATCCTACCAAGTTTCATGGGTTTGCTACTGGTTTTCTCAAATGAAATAGAAGGCTTTGTACCATTTTATTTTTGGCAACTTGACACTTTTTTCCACTTTCCTAAATTGAATGGCAAATAATTTTGATTTTTCTCTCCTGACTTACCTTCCATCAAGAGCTCTCTGACTTCCTTCTGTTGGTGAATAGGTCTGTGTTAACTGTCACTTTGATATCTGCTGTATTTCCCTGCTACTGCTAGTCAAGGTTCTGTTTTCTCTGACATCAGTAACTGTCCTCTGGGCACAAAAGAGCAGGAAACTTGTCACCTTGAGAGTATGCCTGCACTGCTTTCTGGTTGGTAATATGCAACAGAGATACCTGAGTAAACAGTAACCCTAACCCTTATCCAGTCTCCTCTTGAACACCTTTAGGGATGGTGACTCCACCACCTCCCTGTGCAGCCCATTCCAATGCCAATCACTCTCTCGGGCATGAGCTTCCTCCTAACATCCAGCCTATACTTCCCCTGGCACAACTTGAGACTCTGTCCCTTTTTCTGTTGCTGGTTGCCTGGGAGAAGAGACCAACCCCCACCTGGCTAGAACCTCCCTTCAGGTAGTTGTAGACAGCAATGAGGTCCCCCCTGAGCCTCCTCTTCTCCGGGCTAAACAACTCCCAGCTCCCTCAGCCTCTCCTCATAGGGTTTGTGTTCCAGGCCCCTCACCAGCTTTGTCGCCCTTCTCTGGACATGTTCCAGCATCTCAACATCTCTCTTGAACTGAGGAGCCCAGAACTGGACACAGTACTCAAGGTGTGGCATGACCAGTGTCAAGATGTGTGTATGGTTGAAGCAACTTCCTACTCTTAAAAATACTTCTGCCTTTCCTGAGGACCACTGTCTGTTCTTAGTTCACTTAACAATGTCTTGTGGAGCTTCTCTACTGACCCTAGAATCCTGCAATTGAATTTTCAGCCTTACTGTAAGTGCACTTATGTAATAAAAGTTACAAAATGCTTACTGAGGCTGTTTAGCAGTTGTTTTCCTTTGTTTACTTCAGAACAGATAAAACTGCATTTTGTGTTCAAAAACTTTTTAATCTTGGCTGAGGCACAAGAAACTTCTTGTGTAATTTTGCATCATATTTCATAGCAGGACAATTTTTTAAACTTCATCTCAATCTATGCAATAAGGAATTTTGTGCTGCTTTCTTTCAGACTGTCAGAGCAAAGGTCTCTATTTTTCAGCTGTATATGTGGTTTATATTATTCTACAATTATATCTTTTTCTTGTCTTTTTTTTTTTCGTTTAGAAATTATGTTTCACATCTGGAAGTATTTGTAGTTATTTTTGTTCATCAGTGCTTTGAGGAAGGCTGAGAGCTTGGTGTTTGTCAGTATCTGGATTTTATTGAGTGTAATCTCTTTTCTCCCCTCTCTAAAACTACTTTTAAAGCAATATAATCAAGAGTAGAGAAAAAATGCACCATGCAGTGTCATATTTTAGGCAGTCATACTGGATTGAACCATAATTAATTGCTATTGCTGAATACACTGTCATCCTTATTCTCTTTTCATACTCTAGCTTCTCTTTGTGTGTAATAATTCCATACAGGAAGAAATCTAATTACTAAGATAATTAACACCTTATCAGCAAATGGAGTTCAGACATTTTTAGAGATTATGAATTTTTAAAATATGTAATTTCCTTTTAAGTGAGTGACAACTGGTGTTATGGAGAAAAAGAGTATATTTTATTGTATCTAGCTTGATTGGACCCTTATAATTCATGTTGCTATAGAAACAACCAAACCTTTGTAAAGGATGGTATTACTACTACCATTGGTAATAAATCCTTTGACTGTTGCCAATAGTGTCATTAAAATGGATAAAATAACTTCATTATAATGGTTTTGTCAAAAGTAATGAATGTTCTGTTCACGTACTGGGAAATGGCAGCTGATGTTATGTGATATTGGTTTATAAAGTCATGTACTTTTTTATTCCATAAGCTTACCATTATTGCACCAGATACTTGTGATATGAACAAAATCACAGTGCAGAATACAGTGCTCCTCTCTTCACTGGGTCCTTACAGCTAACAAATTTTGTGGTTATTTTGTATCAAGCAGAGCTTCCAATCTTGCAATTTGTCAGCCTTAAGAAAGTTATATACCTTGACTTCAGCAAGGCTTTTGATACTGTCTCCCACAGCATCATCATAGATAGGCTCAGAAGATGTGGAGTAGATGGTTGGTCTGTAAGGTGGATTGAAAACTGGCTCAATAAGAGAGTTCAGACTATAGAATCATAGCAGCATATTGCTGGTCAGCAGCAATAAGACAAGGAGCACCAGTGACAAATCGGAACATAGAAGGTTTTACCTCAACACGAGGAGAAACTCCTTTACAGTGAGGGTGACAGCACTGGAACAGGCTGCCCAGAGAGGTTGTGGAGTCTCCTTCCTTGGAGACTTCAAAACCCGCCTGGATGCATTCCTGTGTGAACTACCTTAGGGGATCCTGCCTTGACAGGGAGGTTGGACGTAATGATCTCTGGAGGCCCTTTCCAATCTCTAAAATTCTGTGATTCTGTAGTTAACCAAGTCCTTGAAAATGTTCTGTTTTATGCAAGTTTTGATTTGTCACCCAAATACTATATTTTAACTTCGTCTCAAGTGATGGAGTCTGAATTCAAGAACTCAAAACCTAATTGAAATAATTTCTTGGGCCTTTTTCTGTTAGGGTTTTTGTCCTTGTAGTGGTGATGGGGTTTTTGTTTGGTTGGTTGGTTTGGTTTGTTTTTTGAGTTGGTTTTTTGGTGAGTATTTTTCATAAGGAAAAGGCAAAAGGATACTTTAATAATATAATGTCTAATAAACTCCAGTGCACTGAACTGTATGTGGAAACACATGTGGAAAGGAGGCCAAGACATTGCTTTAATATAAGGAATTTCAAAAAATAATAATAATTAAAAGAAAAGGTCACAAAAAATACTATCAGGTACTGTTTGTATAAAGGCTGTTATGGTGAATATAAGCTCTGCCTGCTCTAAGATTGCATCTAATCAAATTACTAACTAAGCACAATATTCTCTGCTTCCCTTTCTTTGAGCCTTTTGCTGACGGATTCCCAGCAGTAGTAGAGCTCATTGTTGCAGGAAGCTTTTAGCTGTTCAAACTCGAGTTCTTCACCCACTGTAACCACAGCATTATTTTTGTTGTGATAATGTACTGTCTAATAAAAAATAATAGTTCTCTTTGACTATTCAAATACTTTGTAAATGTCATTTGGATTACATGCATTCGTGTTTGTAGTCCTGATGAGGGGAAGAGAAGCCTTCCAGACATTTCTTTAGGGTGGAGACAGACTTGGAGAACCCCTTCTTAAACTCAGGTGTGTGCTTTGCTTGTGGCAGTGGTCTTTATGGCATTCACCCCTGAAAGAGTATGTCTCAGATACTTAAAAACTGTAGAATTATTTGGATTGAAAGGGACCTCTGGAAGTCATCTCATCTATTCCTCCCACTTGAAACAGGGACAGCTTTAACTCAGATACTGTCAGTATCTTTATAAGGTTCTTGGTTTTCCTCATAAATGATATTTTCTCCAGCTCATCATTGTTACTGGAAGCATAGAATTAACCCTGTGTTTTAGAAACAGTCTCATCCGTGTCAGTAGGGAGCATAGAGTGCTTCTTAGCACTTAGTCTCTGCCTCTCTGCAGAAGAGGTTTGTCATTATTCCCACTTGACACAAGCAGGCTGAATATAAAACAGTGCTGTGGTTTCAGAATTTCTCACAGGGCAGTGGTCATCCAGCTGCCAAGTGGCAGGTTTATAAAAATGAGTTCATATCTCCTGAATCCTGTAGAGTGCTCTGTCAGTAGTGTGCAGTAATCTGTTGCTTGACAACTGGGACTCGTTTTCCTGAGCCATGTCATAGAATCACAGAAGGGTTGAGATTGGAATGACTCTATGGAAGTCATTTTCTCCAAACCCCCACCCTGCTCAAGCAGGGCCACCTAGAAGCAATTGCTCAAGGCCATATCCAGACAACATTTGAATATCTCCAAGGAAGGAAACTCCACAACGTCCCTGGGCAATATGTGCCCGTGCTCAGTCACCTTCAGTAAAAAAGTGTTTCCTATTGAGGAACACACCACCTGAGCCCTCATGCCTTTGACTGTTGCCCCTCTGAGCCCTGTAGTCACTTTTAATACTGTTCAGATATGCCCTCACAGTATTATTTGTGCCCATGTGAAATAACAGCAGGAAATAGTAGTCACAGGGCCAGATGAGCCCTACCACATTCTGGATCTTGGCCCTTGGCAGACAGCAAATAGCTCTAGATGTTTGTTCAGGTTGACAAATATGTGTCTGTGTCCCCCATGGCAGTGAGTGATGACAATGATTCTCATCTTCTTCCTGGCAGTCTTACATGGTTTAGGGCTTAGTTGAACCAGATGATTTGCTTGTCAGCACACCTTGCTCCTCTCCAACTTTCAGGGAGATGAACCTATTTTGCAATAGTAATTCCTTAGGAGGGAATTCTTTTGATGTCAGAAGCCACCATCTTCTATCCTTCCCCTTTTCCAGAGGTTTCACTTCCCTTGGTAGTGGGAGTTCACAGTAACTACTACTCTACTGCAGATGGGAGCTGAGGTTCTTCAAGCTGTTCCAGTTGCAGAGAAAATGCTATCTGTCTTCCTTTCATCTTCTCTGATCATGCACAATTCAGTGCCTGTGCCTTTGGAAACTTAGGTATTTTGTTTGCCTTTTAGAATGATCACAGGCTGATTTTATGGAGTACTGAGTTAGAGATTAACTTGTGACTAAGAGATGTCTTACAGGCTTCAAAGCCAATTTTGTTCAAAATTGCTGGCTTATATGGCATGCCAGTCCCCTCTTTTGGATATCCTGTTCTGCTTTAATAGCAGCATTATAGAACGTGAGATAGTTTACAAATTCTAGCTTTAAGTTTTGTGGATTAAGCAATCAGAACTCAAGAAATTTACAAACTCTGCTGATTATCTAGAATTTCACGTGAAGGAAGAGCTGATCCAGATGTCTTCACTCTACTGTTGCAACCCTATACTATATATATATGTATGTATAATCCAATATTTGCTGCAGTGTCTTTCTTCTATTCCATGTGCTCTTGGCTGACAACCAAATGCATTTTTCATTACCAAGCAATGGCATTAAAATCTTAATAATTTTTCCAAAGATCATTTTAGGTCTGCATTTCTGTGGATAAAGTCAAAAAGTTTTTAGTCTATGTACACTAGCTTTTAAGAGTGCAAAGCTTTTACATGTCCTTAGTTCAGTGTTCCTTTCTACCTTCTTCACAGAGTGCCTGGAATAACAATTGCTACAGACATCATCTGTGGTTTTCCAGGAGAGACAGATGAAGATTTTCAAGAAACAGTGAAACTTGTGGAACAGTACAGATTTCCCAGCTTGTTTATTAATCAATTTTACCCACGCCCAGGAACTCCAGCTGCAAAAATGCATCAAGTTCCAGCTGCGGTGGTAAGATCCATTTTCTTGTGCCCCTGTATACAGTCTTTGAACACATAAAACACGTGCATGAAAATGTAGGTTTTCTGCAGAACTTTGCTGCTGTTAAAGGTGGTTTTTTTCAGTCCTGTAAGTGAAATAATTGTTGAATTGCTTTTACAGCTTAGTCAGATAACTGATTACAGTTCAGATTAATAGAAAGGGTAAAACAGTGCTTTTACTAGACTTGGGTCTTCTTTCTGTCAGTTTGTTGCTGGTTGAGTACCAAGAGTTGGTTGATTACACTTTGTTTTCCCTTCTTTCCCATTTAAGGCCTTTATGATTCTAGCAATCTCAAGCTTACTGTGAAACAGCAAAAATCTCATGCTTTATTTGTCAGATATCAAACTTGCAGGCAACTTCTTCTCAGCGCTCTCCTTGTACACTGCTTATAAACTCTGCTTCCTTCAGCCTGCGTGTTAAAGGCTGTCTTCATTTAAGTTGGGACAGATTAACCTCTTCAAACAGGGGCAAAAGAAAACTGCTCACACACAGGATTAGAGAGTTGGAAAGTTTAAATGGAAAGGCAATTTATATACTACAATGCTACAGTGGTACAGTGCAAAGCATAGCAAATACAAAGAAATCCGTAGTCCGGGGTTAAAGCAGAGGCACATTAAGCCAGAGCTTCACAAAATTCTCTCCCCAACCAGGCCTCAATTCCCCAGGCCTCAAGTGTCTCCCTCCCCCCCCTTCCCGTATACCTCCTTACCCAGGCCCAGAAGACACAGTAAAAATTAGCTCAGCCAAGGCCAGGCCAGGCTGCGAGCCTCCCACATACCAAACCTGAGATAAGGGAGCCTGGAAGGGAAAAGAGGAGGAGAAGGGAAGGTGCTGACTCTGCTGCCAGGTTTTATAGGGATGCAGGATTTATGAGGAGAAATGCACTTTCCGGTGCACTTCCTGGGCACTCCAGCTCCTGGAAATCTGTAACTTTGTGGTCTCTCTGAAAGACAATATAGCCTCAACCAACCACAAAGACCATTGTCAAAACCATCATTTAATCATATAAGTTTAAGTTCTTTTCTTTCTGTTTTTGAGAAGTGTAATTCTTTGTGACTGCCAACATGAAGGGAGGTTGTAGCCAGGTGGGGGTTGGTCTCTTCTCCCAGGCAACCAACAACAGAACAAGGGGACACAGTCTCAAGTTGTGCTGGGGAAGGTCTAGGCTGGATGTTAGGAGGAAGTTCTTCCCAGAGAGAGTGATTGGCATTGGAATGGGCTGCCCAGGGAGGTGGTGGAGTCACCATCCCTGGAGGTGTTCAAGAAAAGACTTGGATGAGACACTTAGTGCCATGGTCTAGTTGAGTGGCTAGGGCTGGGTGCTAGGTTGGACTGGATGATTTTGGAGGTCTCTTCCAACCTGGTTGATTCTATGTCCATCTCAAATTTCCATTAGGAAAAGAGCCTGTGGATGGCTATTTGACTCTGTTTTGTTTTATATAAATAAACACTAATAGCAGCAATTGCATCTGAAGGCATGATGTGGGGTTTGGGTTTTGCTTTTTTGTTAAGTGGCATTTGTAATATTTTGTAATCTGAGTCTCAAGACTATAAAGTACGTAACACTGATGACTGTACAGTAATTCAACTTGTTATTATCAGCATAAATTCCATTTCCACATCCTTTCAGTATAAGAATGAAAGTCAGCCAACAATGTAAATCCATTTAAATAAAAACAAGTTTCTTTCAGTTTATGTATCCTGGTACACTAACATGAAGTCAGAACTACATATCAGCACTTGTATCACTTCACTTATACAGACGGGCCGTAAGATCATCAGGGGACTGAGAGAGTGAGGATTGTTCAACCTAAAGAAGGAAAGGCTCCAGGCAGACCATGTAGCTGCTTTCCAGTATTTGAAGGGGTCATACAGATAACAGAGAAGTTGTGAAGGCTTCAAGCCTGGGAGTGTTCAAAGATGGGGTGGATGTGGCTTTGAGCAACCTGGACTAGTAAGAAGTCTGCCTGTAAAGTCTACTCCAACCAAAACAGTTCTATAATTCTGTGACCTGAAAGCTGAATAAAGCATTTCTCCTTTCAGTATGTACCCAAATTTCATAGTGTCATGGGTTGAGTTGAAATCTGCTGCTGTTATTCAAAACCATCCTGCCCCATGCCAGCTTCAGAATGGAAGTGCTGGCTGGAGCAAAGCATTATGTGGCTTGAAGTTCAGATTGTAATAAGAGAAGTTTCCTGTTCTGATTGCTGCTTCCAGGTTCCTGGTTTGGGTGTTTCTTCTGCAGGGATGGCAGCATGACAGGGAGGAACGTGAGGGTAGCTCAGTGGTGTGGGGTTTGGTTCTCTGGCTTCTGCTACTGCTTCACTTTTCTACAGTAGGCTAAGCTGCATCATATTATCTCATTTATATTAAACTTTTTTATCTCAACTCTTTATCCCAACCTGGAGTTGTTTATTTTCCTTTGTATATTACTTTCCCTCACCTCTGTCTTGGAGCAAAACAGACAGTATAACCTGTTGCACACAGAGAATGTGTCAGCTGCTGAAGGCATAAAATGGCTTCTTCAGTTCATTGTTTGGAGAAGTACAGCTTGAGCAATGACTGCTCACGTCTTGTAGGCTATCTCATGAAGGGACATTCTGAGTGTTTTTTCAGATTTAAGTAGCTGCTGTTGAAATAGCCTACTTAGTGTAACCAGCTCTCTTTGCTGAAATACTTTTATTAGTTTCAAATGCTTTTCACAAACCTTTGTGAAGTAAAAAATCATATAAATGCAATTTTTGGAAACTGGGAAGCTTAGAAACCAGGTTTCTGTTTTGTGTTCTTTCATCCACACGTTTTTAAGCACACCATTTTCACAGGAGGTGCCAAAAGCTTAGGTTAATTTACCCTCTTCTGTTTAACTGAGTGCCTTGCATAGACAGTATGTGATGAGCTGAATTATTAAAAGAACATTAGCTGGTTTGTGGTTAGGAATGTTACTTGGGAAATGATGATGTCATTTTAACCCAGTTTTACATTCTTCATAGTTGCAGCACTAGTACTTACTGCTTTCAGTCAATTAGAACCTCCAAAGAAGATGGGGCACTCTAATCCAGTGCTGTTGAAAATCTGTGATTACCAAGAGTTTGTATCTCTTTTTTTTTTTCCAGCCTCTCTGTAGTCCTTCTAAAATCCTGTGTTATGAGATCCATTACTATCTCTTTGTAGAAATGGAGAGTCACTAGTCAAATAGAACAAAAAAGAGGTTGTTCTTGTCTCTTATGTTTTGTATTCACCTTACTCCTGGACAGATGATGATGGTCTTTCTGCATTACCACGAAGGGTTCATTTCTCATTCATTGCCTGGAATAACTTGCATATTTGGAGTAGGGAGGTGATTGTCCTCTTGTACTCAGCTTTGGTGAGTACACCCCTAGCACTGTGTTCAGTTTTGGGCACCTCAGTACAAGAGGGATGTTGAGGTACTGGAGCGAGTGCAGAGGAGGGTAACAAAGCTGGTGAAGGGGCTGGGGAAAAAAATCTTATGAAGAGTGACTGAGGGAGCTGGAGCTGTTTAGTTTGAAGAAGAGGAGGCTGAGGGGAGGTCTTATTGCTGTCTACACCTACCTGAAAGGACGTTGTAGGGAGGTTGGTGCTGGTCTCTTCTTACAGGTAATTAGTGATAGAACAAGAGGGAATGGCCTCAAGCTGTGACTGAGTAGGTTTAGACTAGATATTAGGAAAAATATTTTCCCAGCAAGAGTGGTCAGGCATTGGAATGGGCTGCCCAGGGAGATGGTTGAGTCACCAACCCTGTAGTAACATTTACTGCATTCAAATTTTTAATGGATAGTTTCAGTAGAAGTTGTAAATATAATTGCCTTTTTGGAGAAAACCCTCATTTAAGTTTATCTTAAAAGAAAAAAAAATCACCAGATCAACATGGAATCTTCCCTTTACATAGATAATTTATCTTTGAAACTCTTATGGGCACTGATATTTTTCTAAAAGGGCAGATGACACTAATCCAGATGGACAGTTCTGCCACCATAAATTCATAAAAGACAGTTAAGGCTGCAGGCCTTTCTCATTTCTCCTGAAGAAAAAATGTCCATGGAGAATCAGACATCTGTGTAAATGGTCTCATCATTTCCTAACCATCAATTAGATTATGCTTACCAGAAATGCTGTCTCCAGAGTAGAGAAAAGTTAGAGCACAGTTAAGCAAAACTGGACATGGCTTTTTTTTTTCAGAAGCAATTGCAATGATGCTGAGTAATCTACATGAAAAACAATTCAAGATGTTGTTTAGAGCTGAAGAAAACCAGATTTTTTTGAGGAAGTATTTGACTTTCACCCCAATTTTATCTACCAGTTTTATGCTGGTTGTCTCCAATAGGCAGAGCGTAGAAAATGTGTTAAGTATGAAATGCTATTTTAGGTTTGTTAGTGTTTATTATTGTCATTGTTGTCAGTTTTGTAGTTGACATCAATAGCAATTGATTTCTCAATTCCCCTACTGTATTCAGTCTTTAAATTTATCATGCTGAAACTTCCATAACTGAAATTACAGATTCTAGTCTATTTTAATAAGCAATGTAAGAGAACTTGATTTAGACACATCTGTTAGGGATTTTATCTTTAGCTGCATTGCAAAGGACCAGAATGCTTCAATTGCAAGTGTAAAACTTACTCTTTCTCTAAAATTCAGGATCACTTTGTGTTCTTCATAATTTTAATTTCTATCAGATTCATATTCTCAAGGTAACTATTCCTTGTCTGGGGACTTGAAAGATTTCTCTCTCCATCCTTTGAGCTTTAGTCCATCACAGTTGCTTGAAAGCATTAAGGAACATCATCATTTTAGGATCAGCTTTATTTCTATCACATGGAAACAAGAGAAAATAGCCACTTCAAAAATAAGGATTGTGGTAAGGTACAATTAGGTTCATCTCTGCTGAGAATAGACGACAGCAGCTGCTTTGAGAGCAGCAATGTGACAGCAGTTTCTTGACTACACTGCCCTCAACTGCAGTGTGGATTCCAACCTTTATGTATTTTCAATACTGTTAGCAATTCCACTTTCAGCTAGTGGTGTCATTAGATTTTTTTTTTTAACTTAAAAGATTGGAATGTCTAGATAAAAGATTGTATATTCACCTCCTCTTACAACCTCTTTCCTTCTCCATATATCATCAAATAATTACCTTGCTCTCAGCTAGAAAATTTTATCTCTGTCAACTACTGAACCTTTCCTTTAATTCCTCTGAAGAGTCCTAAAGTTTTTCTCTTTGTATTAGTTGTATTAAGAACTGTGCACTCCATACCAAAGTGAATAACCAAGTTACAAACTTCATAACTAAACTACTATTTGATCTCAACAATTATTTGCTTCAGAAATGTACAGGTACAGGATATTGTCTCTTAGGTGTATAGTGGGGAGTTATTAAAGCCTTTCAGTACATGAAGGGTGTGGTGGACATGCCATGTCCATGGTAGACAAAAATGTGAGACCTTATCTCGCATCCAAAAGAATCTACCTCTGTCTCCCAAAGCTCCATTTTCAGCAGCCCTCATGCCAAGCAGTACTTGCTTTAGGCTAGCAGTTGATTTTGGTTCAAGGATGGCCAGACCTATATTCTATTCCTTTGCTGCAGGAATGTACCATGTCCATCCAAGCATATTGCAGATGTTTACTCCTCTGTCATCCATCCACCCTCAAATAGTGTGTCCAGTTAAACCTCCTACTGAATCTAAACCCTAATCAGTCTATATACTGGGCTTGTTACCTGTTAAATGTACCTATCATTGCTTGAAAATAAAAATCTGTCATCATTGTTACCTCCCTACCCCTCACCCATTTAATCAAACCATCACTTAGGCCTGTCCCTATATTTACCAGCTGTTGGAGCTGTACATAATGCACTAAGAGGTTTGGAGTGTTTTCTCTAAGGGCAGCGTAATGCCATGTGCAGCTTTCTCGGTGTTTTCTGCTAGACAGGTTATACTTGATCATTTCTGTGGGAGCAAGCCTTTTATTTTATGCCTTCATCTTATTTTACTTAGACTGCTTTGCTTTTGCTTCCTTCTAAATGACCTCCAAGAATTCCCTGACACCCTATATGACCAAGTGGCTGCAGATCCCCCATACCTTTCACCAATTAAAATTTGACAAGGCACTAGAAATAGGTATTCTGAAGTACCATCAGAAACAGTATATTTATTCATCCTTTGTTGGATGGATATAGGTTTTGCATTTCTGAATCTCCATGCAGAAACGTCTGAGTCTTCCATGTGGCTCATGTGCTTTTACCTATTCAGAATAAATAGTTGTCTATGTGTGACCAAGCTATCCCTGTCTGCTTGAGAAATAGCCACATTCTTGTGGCAGTATTAGCTGTTCTCTCCTTCGGCACTTTTTAACCTCAAGCAGCAGGACAGCAGCTGGAATAGCATTGCTTGTGCAAAGGACACTTCCTGCTCTGTTCATGACTCCAAAGGAAAAGAGAGCAGAGCTGAACCTTGCATTTGTACCATCAAAGAAAAGACTGGTAAGCTTCCCGTTGAGCAGAGAGTAAGGAGAGGTGACAGTTGAGGGCTGCTCCTGCCTTGGAGCATGTGCTTCAGGCTTTAATGGGTAGCGATGTGACACAACATGCCTACAGAAGCCAGGGTTAGAGCTAAGGCAGGGAAAGAATTTGCCAGCTGTCAGGGATGGATTTAGAAATAATTTTATAGAGTTTCATGTATTCTGTGCTCTGCGGGAGAACCAATTGCACTTTTAAGCACTTTCAAGTAGAGGAGTGTAACTTCAGATGGTGTTTATAAGTTAATGTGATTTAAATGCGCAGAAAGGAAGAGATATTCTCCCTTGTTTCTAATACAGGCATAGAAGAATCAGTAATACTTCTTGCCTTAGCTTAACTGTAGCAAATACAAAGATCATTCAATAGGAATATGTTGGGATAGTCTAAAATTAAAGAAGAAAGCTGGGGAGGTCAGGAAATGGAAGAAAATGAAAGTAGAAGGAAAATAAGTAGGAAAAGGAGCAATGCCATGTTTTCATCAGCACTGCTACTCTGGTCTGCCATCACTGTCTTTGAGCTCTCTTAAGTGGTTTGACTAAATGGCATTACATGCTGCAGGAACTAGATGTAGCTATGATAACTGCTTTTGATGTATCAATAATGCTTGCCCCTGCCATCCCCTCCAACACATTCAGTAATGCATGGTGTCATGTGCAGGATGTACTTTAGTCAATCTTGGCTTTTCTTGTATATAAAGTCTGAGTTTGACTGCTGACACTGTACTACACTTGTTTTTTTTCAGTAGTAAACTTTTATTTACTGCTTGTATCTCTGCCATAATAAAGACCTGAGTGAAGATTTTGTATGGCAAATTTGAGACGAGAGAGTTAGAAATGTGAAGGCTAGAGGGTGAGGCAGACCATAAAGGGAAAGTCAATGCATAATCCCTCATATTTGTTGCTGAACGATTGAAGTATTCCAAGTTAACATTTTCAAGTGAGTTTTGTACTTACGCAGTAATAGTTATACTTACACCATAATTCCTTACACTGTAATTCCATGGGTTTTTTTTATGAGAACAGCACATGAGGTACTGCAGAAAGCCTTACACAGCATCAAGACAGCTGTGATTTCTCTTCTCTACAAACCCAGTTAGTCTCTGATGGGATTCATTTTGACCAATACAGCTGTTGGTTAGCAGCAAATGAGGGTTGGGTCTTTGTCTTACTATCTGGATCCTTAGGAGTAGTTTTGCATATTTTTATCCCTATTCTTTTCTAGAAATATATAAACTGACTAACCTGTGAAAGTAGAAAGCCTGAATTCTTTTTTTTGTTTGTTTTAAAGGTAGTCAAAACAGCTGACTGTTTTTATGCTCTACCTTTAAATCCACTGCACTGCTCACCATTTGGGGAGTGTGCAGAGAAACTGCAAGTTTGTCTGATGAATTCAAAGAAAGATGTAAGGGTGGTGAGGGGAGGGTTGAGGTTAGATGAAGCCAAAGGCACTAAACAGAATTTTACAAAACTTTAAAGACAGTTTTATTTTAGGGCTATATTCAACTATGTTGCAAACTCCTTTAAGTTATTTAACCAGGTGCTAAAATGTAGATCTGGGTTTGTTGTTGTGGGAGACAGCTGAGCTAGTAGGTTTTAAAATAGGTTGTACCCTTTTGGAAAGCTATAAATGGTCTTCCTTGGGAACTGCTGAGAATTCAGTTCATAGCTGATCTGGGAAATGGGTTAAATTGCACAGTCACAGCTGGGCTGTGCAGAATCAGACCCCTGAGAAAGGGCAAAAATATTTTGACTCAAGCCTGGAGCTGTGGTTCTTTAATCTTGAATTGATGTACTTCAGGCATCTGGTCTTATGCTTTCAAGGAGCATGACTGTCTTGCTGGAGAAACCAAGGCAAAGTTTAAGCTCAATTGAGAATACACTTGGGAAACCAAGTTGGTGTCCTACTTGGATAATTTTGTGTTGGTTCTACAGAAGAAACAGATTGGAATGAAAACTGCCAACAGCTTCCTCGTAAACTTTCTACAAACTGAATATGAAAATTCAAGTATCTTAAAGTAACTTTACAGCTTTGAGTTCAATCTAGATCATGTTGTTAAGAAAAGCAAATTAATTGAGACTGGAAAACAAACTGTTGAAAATGCTAGTGGAGGAAAAGAGAGAGTTCTTTCTGAACTTGACTGTCAAGCCAGGAATAGTTACAGAATTTGCAAGGATTCTGAAGGCCCCACCAGAATCATACTTTTGCGAGTTGATAATTGTAGCCAAGTGCAGCCCTGTACGATTGGTAGTGGCCATGAGCACTCATTACCTATCCTCTTTTCCCTTTAAGTCTATCTGAAAACCTTCATGGAATTCTGAGATTTTAGTTGCAAGAAAACTGAAATAGAATCAGGAATTTTGTGTATCACATACTCCTGCACTGAATAGAAGGGAAAGAAGGTACTCTCTGCAGAAAAGGTGGAATAGTTTCCAATTTTAAGAGAGGAAATATTTTTTATCTCTACTATAAGTACATATTGATCAGCATGTCAGGTTAATTTCTCTTTTCACTGTTTATCTTTTTCTCAGAAAAGCTCAGAAGTCAACAAGTGGAAATGTAATCTAGTAAAATGAGATTGGTGGTGTCATGGAGCTTTTTTCTCTTTGGTAGGCTTTCATGGTTTAATGTCCATTGCAGAAGAGTGTATCCTTCTGTATTTCCTACCTAAACATAGTTCCTTAAAGTTTTTCAAGACTATAATATTGTTTGAATTGATACAAAATATCGTCAGGATAAACTAACTTCTCTTAGGTTTAAATAACATAATCACAGAAACAGGTTTGAAAAGACTCTCAGGATCACCAAGTCCGACTGATAATCTTGCTCTACAAGGTTTACCCTAAACCATGTCCACAAGCACCACATCCAGATGACTTAAATGCATGCAGAGTTAGTGACTCCACCACCTCCCTGGGCAATCCATTCCAATGCCTGACCACTCTTTCTGTGAAAAAAAATTTCCTAATATCTAGCCTAAACCTAACCAGTCACAGCTTAAGGCCATTCTCTTTTGCTCTATCATTAAATACCTGTGAGAAGAGACCAGCACCAACCTCTGCACAATGTCCTTTCAGGTAGCTGTAGACAGTGATGAGGCCTCACCCCAGCCTCCTCTGCTTTCAAACTACAAACTGCATTAATATGCAACTACAAGGCAGGATTGGACGTGGCACTTGGTGCCATGGTCTAGCCTTGAGCTCTGTGGTAAAGGGTTGGACTTGATGATCTGTGAGGTCTCTTCCAACCCTGATAATACTGTGATACTGTGTGATACTGTGATACAAGGAGTATATTGGAAGCCTTTACCTTGTGGTCTCTGTCTTCGTTAACACAGATGTCATGACGGCAGTACAAGGTGAAAATTGTTCATCTTTTTCCTTTACCAGTAATTAGGAATTATGTGCTCTGATCTAGGGCTGTAAGTTAGAACATTACAGGAAGTTTGCAAAGTGTTTTGTAAATTCCCCCCTTTCATGATCAGGAATTGAAGTGAGGCAGAGAGAAATAAAAATTCTTCAAACACCTTTTCTTCATTAAGATGTTGTTATTAGTAGAACCAAGCCATTGTACTTAAAAGTGGGTAACTGTTTGCACAACACAGTCATTTAGTCCTGGCATTCACTTGTGTGCTCACCTGTGTGCTCACCTGTCATTGTGGGTAGAGCAACAGCTAAGAGGCCAGCCCCAGGTGTGTGCTTAATAGGTCAACCTTTGGTTTCAAGGTGGATGCTCCAAAAGTCCCTCAGAAGGATCTTTATTCCTTTAAGATGTAAATGTAATCCTGCAGTCTTCATCTACATATAGAGTCCTCTTGGATATGGTGTGAGTCTCTTTGTCTTTTGCTGATCGTAGTGGCCTTGGGCAGATTGAACAGACCATTGTCCTGAGTTTGTGAAGTTACTGCAGATTGTATGATTCAGTATCAGTACTAGTTTTCGGAGCTTACTGATCCTTGGAAGATTTCCATATGCTACATTTTCAGCAGGTAACATTACTGGGTTTGGCCTGATTTCCATTGCAACTCTATTGAAATCCATACGTGCCTAAAGAACCCATTCACACAAGCTCATAGAGAAAGAGCCTCTAGAGCAACTGGTTGGGCTCCGCAATTCAAGAGAGATGGTGAGATACTGGAACGTGTCCAGAGAAGGGCAATGAAGCTGGTGAGGGGCCTGGAACACAAACCCATGAGGAGAGGCTGAGGGAGCTGAGGTTGTTCAGCCTGGAGAAGAGGAGGCTAAGGGGTGACCTCATTGCTGTCTACAACTACTTGAAGGGAGGCGGTAGCCAGGTGGGGATTGGTGTCTTCTCCCAGGCAACCAGCAACAGAACAAGGGGACAAAGTCTCAAGTTGTGCCAGGGGAAGTATAGGCTGGATGTTAGGAGGAAGTTCTTCACAGAGAGAGTGATTGGCATTGGAATGGGCTGCCCAGGGAGGTGGTGGAGTCACTGTCCCTGGAGGTGTTCAGGCAAAGCCTGGCTGAGGCAATTAGTGCCATGGTCTAGTTGATTGGCTAGGGCTGGGTGCTAGGTTGGGCAGGATGATTTTGGAGATCTCTTCCAATCTGGTTGATTCTATGATAGGTGTTACATTTATGTATTATTTGCCCTTCTGTCCTCTTCACTGGCTCCTAAGTGGAATAGCTATGGAAGTTTTAACTGTGTCTTTTTGTAACTTTTACTTGAATTACAGATAAGTAACTCCTCTAATAGTGGAATTTTTTCTCATCTTTTAATTCAAAATTTTAGTACACTTTATGAACCAGTCTACTCAGAGCTGGAAATGGTGTTAACAGTTGCAGGCATAAGACAGTATTGCCCATAACTTAATCCCTGAAATTGGATGTATGCAGCAGAACAGAAAAATCTATCAATTTCAAACAAAAACCCTCCTGGCTTTGGCAATTCCAGACTCCCTCAAATGAGAACACGGTTTAGATTTAATAACTTGTGACTTAACACAGATAGCAAATTAAGAACCTATCCATGTCTGATATTAATTATGTTACTGAAATAGTTTAAGCTTTACTACTTCATTGTCTTTATTGCCTAGCATAAATAGGCTCTGGCTGAGTATATTGATTTTGTGGCTGTTATTTTAGACTCTAGAAACAAAATTTGCCAGAGCTGTACATCTGTGGGTTTATTTTTTTAAACCCACAGTTTGTGTTTAAATTACCACAGAATATTACAGAATGTCAGGGGCTGGAAGGGACCTCGAAAGATCATCCAGACCAACCTCCCTGCCAGAGCAGAATCACTTACACCAGATCACACTGAAACAGATCCAGGTGGGTTTTGAATATCTCCAGAGAGGGAGACTCCACAACCCTCCTGGGCAGCCTGTTCCAGTGTTCTGTCACCCTCACAGGGAAAAAAAATTTCCTCATGTTTACATGAAATTCTCAGTGCCTCAACTTCCACCCACTGCCATTTATCCTGTCATTGGGCATCACCAAGCAGAGGCTGGCTCCATGCTCTTGGCACTCACCTCTCAGTCTCCTCCAAGCTAAAGAGCCTCAGCTCCCTCAGTCTTTCCTTGTAAGGAAGATGTTCCACTCCCTTACTCATTTTTGTGGCTCTGCACTGGACTCTTTCAAACAGTTCCCTGAGGTCTTTTGTGAACTGAAAGGCCCAGAACTGGACACAATATTCCAGATGTGGCCTCAGCAAGGTAGAGTAGAAGGAGAGGAGAAGCTCTCTCAACCAATTAGCCACACCTTTTGTATCACAGTATCATCAAGGTTGGAAGAGACCTCACAGATCATCAAGTCCAACCCTTTACCACAGAGCTCAAGGCTAGACCATGGCACCAAGTGCCACATCCAGTCTTGCCTTGAACAGCTCCAGGGACAGCGACTCCACCACCTCCCTGGGCAGCCCATTCCAGTGTCCAGTGACTCTCTCAGTGAAGAACTTTCTCCTCACCTCCGGCCTAAATTTCCCCTGGCACAGCCTGAGGCTGTGTCCTCTTGTTCTGGTGCTGGCCAACTGAGAGAAGAGAGCAACCTCCTCCTGGCCACAACCACCCTTCAGTGTAATACACTCCAGAATGGCATTGGCCTTTGTGTCCACAAGAGCACATTGCTGGCTCATGGTCAAGTTATTTTAATGCATATTTGATTTAATTAATTTCTTTGTGTCATGGAGGTCACTAAGCTTGTCTATCATTTGCAAATCATGTGACATGTACAGTGGTCCATAAAACATGCTTTGGAAGAAGAGGACATTGAAGTATCCTGAGCTGAGTTCCTAGTGACCCTCTCTTGATCTTCACCTGTCTTTGATAATCCAAGTACACTCCTTCAACCCACCGCAGCCAATTAGGTCACTGAGTGCTTTGGAACTCTTCTGCTGTTCTCATTCCTGCACTTCTCCAGTTGTTGGGCTAAAAATTGACATGGAACTTGGAATTGTTGGAAAATCTGTAAATAGAGTGGAGGACTGAACGATAGATTACAGTAAAGCGAGGGCAATTTGTGTGTTTCTAGTGAATTTGTCTGTTGTGGCTACAGGAGTCTTATCTCCCACACAGTGAGCACTTGAGCACTGTTTATCACTCACTGTTTGTACACATTGTACCTTCTGAAGCACTTCTCCTCTGCTTTTTTTGTTGTTTCTGGGATGCTGTAAAACCTGGTGCTTTCAAGGCCACTGCAGTGCAATAGAGCACACAGATATATCACCAGGTTAAGAAAAGGGAAAAGTGCACTTCAGGCAGGCAGACCTTGAGTGTATATATACTTAAGACATATATAACTTACATATAAATATAAATATATATATATAATTTACATATCTGTATAGCTTGTATATAGAGAACTTAACATACATAAAACTTACACTAAGCATATATATAAATATTGCATTTAATTACTAAAACGTAGATTGCAGTTCATCCTGGAGTATATTACTGCTTAACAGGATGCAATAACTATATATATTCAAACTCATTCTGTCCCTTCCAAGCAATCATTTTATTTCTGAGTTAGTGTCTGTCTTAATTTGGAATATGGCTGGTACCCCATGCCAAGTTTCTGGTGGATACCTTTGTTCTACAAAATCTTTTTGAGCTAAACTGTCTCTCTCATCAGTTACAATGGCATCATTAGAAAATACCTGTCTTGGATAGATTCTAGAGTCCTAGAATCAGTCAGGGTTGGAAGGGACCACAAGGATCATCTAGTTCCACCCCCCCTGCCATGGGCAGGGACACCCTACCCTAGATCCGGCAGCCCAGAGCCCCATCCAGCCTGGCCTTAAACACCTTCAGGGACGGGGCCTCAACCACCTCCCTGGGCAACCCATTCCAGGCTCTCACCACCACTCTCATGCTGGACAGCTTCCTCCTCACGTCCAGCCTGAACCTACCCTTCTCCAGCTTTGCTCCATTCCCCCCAGTCCCCCCCCCTGGATGGGGCTCTGGGCAGCCTGATCTAGGGTAGGGTTTCCCTGGCCATGGTAGGGAAGTTGGAACTAGATGATCCTTCTGGTCCCTTCCAACTCTGACTGATTCTATGATTCTATGGAGAACTGAGGAAAACTGATGAATGTAGCACTTTGTACTCCGAGTGACTTTCTCAATATACAGATCAAAAGTGATTAAAAAGTAATTTCTTGATCTGAGCTAAATAATGCAATGTGGTAGTTACAGTAGCATCAGTGAGTCATTTTAACATAATAGTTCAGATAGGTCAGATCCGGAAGATTAGCTAATCCCTACATGATTTTGTGTTCTTGATTATAGATGTGATCAGTAAGACAGGCACAATGTCAGTAGAAAGGAGCTAGCTATAGAAAGTAGAAAACTTGTTAGGCCTGTATTGTCACTTCTGGCTTTTCAGACCTTGCAGGGCACAAACACAAGAGCCTGATGAACACCAGTTACGATTTTATCAAGAAATCTGGCTGGGGCACAGCATTTTTTTGGGGGGGTCATTTCTAGGAAGGTGATACACTGAATAACTCAAGGTCAAAGAGAATGGTTCACTGGTTTCTGATCACTGGTTGGTTTAGGTTATTTTTTTCAACTTGCCTTGCAGAACAAAAAGCAATCTGTAAACTTTGATAACGTGGCAGTTTCAGTGGCTTGGCTCATATCTGTTGTGTGGTTATAGCTACATAAATTTAAGGCTCTATGGATTGACTGTCCAAGCAAGAGGTTTAAATGTATCTCGATTGGAGTGGTTGCTACATCTCTCTCTGGTGTTTAGCCAAGTAACTCTTTGGAGATTAAAGTTAGGCCAGGTGATATTTTTTAGATAGAGTGCTCAAAACTCCATTTTGTTCTATAAAATTTTGAGTTTAGAACTACCCCAGGCCTTTGTAGCTTCGAGATCACAGATGTATAATGGAGAAAAAGACAGACACAACTTTGTTATTGCTTAGAAAATGCATGTTACTGCAGACAGAGAATGCCATAACACAAAATGTGTTAGACGAGCTGCTTCAGAAATAAAATCCACTCCAGTCTTGTGGGTTTTGCTCATCTATTCTGATGGAGCCTCTGTGCTTTTGGTAATACTGGGGAAGAAAACTGTGAAAATACTGGCAAAGCTGCTTCATTCTTCTCCTGAAGTTTATCAAACCTGTACATAAATTCCACCTTGGATCACAAAGGTTAATGTAGTTTAAATGACGTAATCCATTAGATACTACACAAGCAGGTAATGTGATTTTCCTGTGTTTGAAAGAGAAGCAGTGTTGCTGTTGCTTGTTAGCATGGTGGAGTGTGTGAAATGCATTATAAGCTCTAAATTAAATAAAGTTCCCACAGCAAAAGAAAACTGTGTTTTAATTCTGATCATAAGTGTGTGAAAGATAAACGAGGGGAAAAGATAAATGTGGGAGAGTATGTTAAGTGAGGGAGGAGAACTGAAATCAAGAGATTCATTGGATTGCCTTCACAAATGTTACTATTGACTGTGATAACAAAGGAAAAGAAGGGTGTTTGGAAAGAAACAGATATGTGTCCCTGTTACTGAAGGAAGCCTCATATGCTGGAGAGATTTTAAATGACAGAAGCAGGAAAACTAAAGCAAGAGAGCCTTGCTGGCAATATATTGAGGCTGACACCTTCAATGGAACTGGTTGAATCTGTAATGGTATTAGAAATGGAATTATTAAGAACCTTGAGGGTGAAAATAGACTATTTATAATGTGAATTGAAGTCTAAGGGAAAGCAGTGATACCTTCATATTGGAGAGTAATTTGGGTCCCTTTTATTTCTAGATGAAAAACAGAATATTCCATTCAAGCTGCTTCTAACTAATCTTTAATAAAAATAGCTTGGTGGTATTGTAATTCTCCTTCACATAAAACATCTTAGAGCAGTACCATGCTTGAAAGGAAGACAAACACATTTTAGGCTGTATTAATATAATCTGAAAGGCAGGTAATTATCACTTGAGTATGAAAAGCGCATCGCTGGAGAAGTGTAATATACATGTGTGAGCCTACACTGTTTAGTATTTGGTATAGTTTTTTTTCAAGCATTTTCCATTTATAAAAAAAATGTATTGTTAAGATACCTTTACCATATTTCCACATCATTATTTGCAAAAAGAATAGATATTTTAAGTCCAGCTTTATTTTTTTGGCAGCAGTCAACACAAAATTCTACACTGATCAACTTGTGCAGAAAATATTTCACATTTCTTTGAGATATTCATCCTGTATTTTGTTTAATCATGGTTGGGGGGTTTTTACATTCTATTTGTTCTTTAAGTAATGTTTCCTGATTTAAAGTAAGTGTAGTAATCCACTCTATCATCTACTTAAAGCAATAGAAAAGAGCGCTAATTCTTGGCTTTACTGGTTTATTGTTCCAGATGTGTTCTGAAAGGATCGTGCTATGCTTTAAGCATGCAATAAGACAGGGGGATTTAAACTATTTTTGTATTGGTTAAGAAAGTACTCAAAAGAGGCAAACTTCCATAGAATGCAGCAGAAAGATTCTATTTAACATCTGCTGAAATCACTGAAATCTCTTTCACTGATTTCAGGAGAAGCTGGATTAAGCAGTTTTTGTCTTTGAACTTTGCTCTTTACAGAAGGAGATTTTTTTCCCCCTTTTGCCTTGGCATTAAATGGCACACCACCTATTAATTTTCCACAATCAAGGCAATGGGAATATTTGCATCAAAAGAAATTAAAAAATCATAAATTACTCTTCTCTAAATTGACTTCCTTTAAACCTAATCTGCTTTAAAGCAGGACTGCATGTATGTGCTAGACTAGCAGACAAGTCTTTGCAAGATTGGAACCTAATCTTCCAATTTCGTTATCTCTATTCTATTTATGATTTATTGTGCTGAAATTAAAGCAAATCTGAATTGTTTACTCATTCCACTGATGTTCCATAGATTAGTGTTTATTATTTATTAAGGATATGTTCTTAACATTGTTAATATATATGCTAATTATTTCCTGTGCTGTTTAATATCCTTAATCTGCATGTACTGCTCTTCATACCTACAGTTCCATTAACAAAGTAGGGAGAGAATATGTTTGTACCTGCATACAGCTTTTTAAACCTGTAGTCTCTTTCTTTTTCCTTTAACTTTTCTAATGTGATTTATTTATTGATATTACTTTTCAGAAAAAACAGAGAACAAAGGATCTGTCCCAGCTGTTTCATTCATACAGTCCATATGATCATAAGGTAAGAAAAAACATGCTGCCTAAGTTTGTTGTTAAGAATGATTCCAAACATTTATGGTAACAGTATTTCATGTTTAATGCAAAAATGAGAGGAAGTTATAAAATAGAAAGCACTAGGGTCTTCATGTTATTTAAATTCTGCTATCATATAAATGTTACTTTGTTTCTTCCAGCTGAGCTTGAAAAGCTTCACTTTCTGATTTGTGAAACCAATGACTCGCATTAACCTCATAGGAGCATAACTTATAAACTGACACTAAATCCTGAAAAGTGACCATATGCAGTATCAGATTCCCCTCTTTTTTCCTCTCTGTTTAGAAACTGTGCTACTCCTGAGTACATTGCTTAGCCTGTTGTGTCAGTTAGGCCCTGAGATACATGGTACTGATGAATTACTTATTGATTCTGGAGGCATCACTGGAAGAGGTCGCTTTGCTTTAACAGCCTGGTAGTTGTCTGGGGGAAGAAGAAATACACATCATCATCATAAGCTAATCCTTATTTCTTATTTGTGAAGCCTGGGAAGGTTAAAATGAAAGAAAACAAGACCTAAAATCCAATCTTGTTTTCTTCCCCTGTAGTATGGGATACGATAAATGTCACTCTTGTAATGACACTGCAATGTGCAATAAAAAATTAAAGCTTCACAATCTTCTTCATTAAGATTTTGGAGAACCAAGAGGCATTTCTGTGCTACAGCTTTGTCATGGGCTTTTTATGCAAAAGAGAGCATTAAGCATCAGATTGAAGGAGAGTTAAGTAGGTCTGTAAATATCTTGGGGAAGTTCTTCCTATCCTGGATGTATCCATGTGCACATGTTTTAAGTGACTGTACTAAATCCTTCAGCAATTTGTCAGCAATATGACTGCCTTTGCTACTTCTGTTTTGGAAAGCATGTGTGGCTTTGCAAGTATTCATTTTAAAAAAGATTGGAAACGATTTTTTTCTGTTTAAAGATTTCAAATGATAGTTCTGAACTCTACCCCTTTTTTTTTCTGCTATGTGTTGGTAAAAACAGGTTTTATATTTGTGGGAAGAAGGTGGTATATGTGTGTATATACATGCACCTATATATATGAACATGTGCATGTATATCTGTAGCTATGCATATGTCTGTGAGAAGGAAATATCTTGTGCAAATACAAATGGATGACATTTATCAGGTAAGTTGTTGCTGTGAGAGTTCCATGGTTACCAGCAGCCTGGCAATTTACTGTTTTCTCAAACATTGTCAAACATGAGGTGGATTCTATAAGTTTAACAGGTATATATCATTTCAAGTTATATCCATCCATCACTTTGAAGTGTTTTTTATAGATAGGCTTACATTATTTACAAGGATTGGTAAAGCAGATATTAAGAGCCTGTGAAAATTGAGAAACGTGAAGAGTAAAGGAAATTATTGTGATGACTTTGAATGGGATCATTGCTTTTTTTGAGTTGAAGCATCTTAAGGTGAATGTAATAGTAAATCAATTAAGATCTAATAAGGAGAAACAACTGATGAGCCAGAAGCTTTGATATTCCTCTGCATGTCTAAATTCTTCTGTCCCAAACACTTTTTATTCATAGTACGAGGAAATTCCATTATTCTTTTATTAGCACTTTTAATGGAGCTTGGCCATTTGTAACTCCTGCTGCCTTCCTGCTCATATCCTTTGTGGCATTATATCAAAGTCTCCTCAAATGATTTTGGCTTCAGTTGTGAAGACTTGTGCACTCTTTACAAATTAGTCATCAGGCAATGTGGAATTGAATATAAATGCTTAGATATATTCCCTTTTGATCTTTGTTTTAGGATCTTCAATAAATTATTAAAAGTAGCGCAATTGTTTGATGAGTGATTTTTGAAGCTCCACTCTTTCTGCTTCCAAGCACATTCTGCATATATATATGTGAGAATAAGAGGGTGTGGAGGAAGGAAAGTTTATTATAAAGGTGATCATTCCTTATTTTCCATTTGACAGTGAAGGTTTTCCTTCTGCTGACTACTGTATTTGTAGTGGCTGCAGCAAATTCACTACAGGTTCCTTGCTCTGTTCTTTTAATTTCCACCTCAGCTGCCAGTTTCACAATTGTTGCAGCCCTCCAGGGGAGGGCTTTTAATTTTTATATTAAATCTAACAGTAATCAACATTAGTTGAAAATACAGTTCTTTCAAGTGGAAGCCTGTATTAGTTTTACTCTGTTTTGTTTGATTTACATGGCAGAAGGGTTGTGGTTTGGGGTGGTCCTTTGCTGTTTTGTGCATTGTTTTCAGTAAGTGTAAAAAGATTTTATGATGACATCGTTAAAGTGTTGGTGGTGCAGGATCATGGCATGTATGACTTGAATTAATGGCATACAGGATTCTTACTTGGTTGACTAGAAGATTTTCCTCTGTGAGTCTTTCTGAACTAGAAAAGAGGTAGCCTTAAAGGATAAGTTGGAGATGGATGGTAGTGGCCAAAGCAAAAGTTTTAAAGCAGATGTAAAAAGAAGCTCCTGAACCACAGTGGCTAGAATAGGACTAATAGGAGTTCATTATTTTATGATGAGATATCAGATAGAAAAGAAAAAAGTCAATCAGAATTCTTCAGGGTTATGCTTCATTCAATAAACTAGAAGGTGATTTTTTGATGGGATAAGTACACAACCTTACCAACTTTACTACTAATCATGCTTGGTCAGGAGACCAACAGTTTTTATAGTTAGGAGCTATTCCTGGATGGCCATTCACTCCAATACATATTTGCTTATCTAATGTAAGATACTGCATCCTGAAGGACATTTTAAATGTTTGTGGTTCTGAATTTCCAGCTAATTTATGGAGAAGGAAGACAAAGATTTCCTTTTCCTTCCCCTTTCAGGTGTAGAGCCTTATCTTGTATCTATTGAGGCCTTAATTCAGCAGCAAAGAGGGTAGAGCTTTTAAAATCATCTATGCAGAAGGGTTAGAAAAGTAGGAGGTACTCTGTGGGTAGCTGAGGAGGAGAAGTTAAGCTTTATTCTTTAATGCTTAAATATGTATGGTTTACCATCTAGTTTCCCTTCTCATTGTTGAGATTAAACCACACAACATGAAACCTCAAAATTTGCCCTTTGGTTGTGTTCTTAACCTATCCAAAGGGATCTGATCCTGATCCCTTTCACCTTGTGTGACCTCAGTGGTTACGGAGCTTCTGACTGTGAAACCTGCGAGTGTCCTGTGTACCATGTGACAAAGATCAGTCTTGAGCACCTGGGAAATGTGTCGAATCTTTGATGTCAGATGAGGTTTTGGGGTTTGTTTGTTTGTTTTCTTGCTTGCTTTGTCATCATTAAAATAAATGCTTTCCAAAATCCACTCTTTCCAAAATTTAATAGTTAGAAAATCTTGAGCTATGTCTTGATTATGAAAAGCTGTTCCAGGTGGGTGTTTGATTGTCGTTTGTTCAAACATTTTTCAGTTAGCATGTGTGAAAATGCATAGATTTTGGATTGTAGATAAAGTCATTCCTTGTTCTGAAATACTTGCATTTTCCTGTGTTTATGTAGAGTAGGAGTATGTATAGTCTGGCTTTTTTGAGAGTCAGGTCCTGACTGCTTTGTAACTTTTTTCTTCTGAGCAATAGAACAGCTGTTCCAATTGCATGACCAGTTGTTCCAATTACATGTACAGTCTGTCTTTTTCTAGGACCATCAGAAAGGTAAGGTAAAAATCAGAGAATCGTAGAATCAGTCAAGGTTGGAAGGGAGCACAAGGATCATCTAGTTCCACCCCCCCTGCCTCATAAAGCTGTACCATCAATAGTTTTAGTGATTTAAAATAAAAAAGAGCATAATGGGAGAGTGCTCTTTTTCCCCTTAGCTGTAATCTGGCCAGTTTTCCACTAGTTCATTTACTGAAAGAGTGTTTGCCCAGAAGTAATTTCTGCTGAATCTTTTTTGTGTTTACACTGTGACTTTCCACTCTGCACACAGCAAGAATTTTATTTTGTCCCTAGTGGATGTTTAACTCCCTTAGTGTCTTTCTCCCAAATGATGTTTGCCCTTTAAAACTTGTGACCCAGTTTTTTGAAAGCTATTAAGGCAGTTGTGATAGCGAATTACCTGGTCAAAACCATAGGTATGAAAAGCTTCTTGTGTGCTCCAGGGTCCAGCATTCAGCAAGTGTCCAAATTCAGCGGCACTAAGTCCTGGTTCCTTTTCTTCGTGTCAGATGAATTAAGTGTTCAGCGTAGCCCTGGAGCAGTTGTTTAAATCTATAATCCTCAATTTATCCTCTGCAAAAGAATGTTTTTACATATAGTAAACACAATATAGCAGAACTACCATTCATTTTGCTGCTTTGCCTTCTTGAGAGGGTAGTCAGAAAGAGAGACCTTAGGACATGTCCATACATGCCTCTGGCAGCGTTGTGCTGTTAGAGTGACAAATACTCTGAGACTTGTGCTTAGAACTCAGTTCTGGATTTGTTTCTGCATTTTGCAACCTGGATTTTTTTGCTCAAGAACAGGGCATGATTTGTGAAAAAAGGTCATGCCTGATACTATAAGTGATTTAATTTAGTATATTTTGTGTCCAGCCAAGTAAGAAATAAAGTCAGTGTGCATGTGATTTGAAAAGAGTTTTTGAGAGATTTTTCTCTTGGTCAAAAGTGCTCAGGGTTAATAAAGACTAATGACTATTTCAAAATGTTGGTGTGATACTGCTAAAATAGTTGTATATTCCCCTAGCCTTAGGCTTTTATATATTCTTTATGAATGTGTTCTGGAAATATTAAAACACTCAAAGGAACTAAAACTCCATAGACAAAGCCTGTATGATGGGTGAGTTGTTTGGACCATTGCATTAAGATACACAATTGTGGGGTTTTTCTGCTAGCTCTAAGCCTTGTAAGTGATTCTGGGAGGTAGGAAGGTGCTGATCTTGTGTTCCACTGGCTTAGATAAAGGTAGATATGTGCACAACTGCCTTAGGAAAGGTTAATAACATGGTTGTGTATGGCTATGCTTAAGGTGCTAACAGCAGCTGTCACTGCCAGACTTAGCATGGTTTCAACCAATTATTTCAACAGTGCACAGACTCTTGCTCCATCCTTAAACTGTGGTTGTAGGGCACCTCTTTCTTCTGCTGGCTTCTGTAGCTCTGAAGAGTTTGAGGAATTTTTAAGCCAGAAAAGTTCTAAAACTATACTGCTACACATTGAAAGAGACTGTAAGTAATGAAGGGGTGAAGCCTGGTTTTCACAATTAAACAGGCAGGAAGCAATATCAAACAGGCAGGCTCTCTTTTGGCACTGCCTATGGAGGCATGTCTGTGTGCTCTAAGTGACACTAACACAAAATTTTAATCATAGCAGTGCCCAAGACTGTGGCATTGTCTGAAAATTGTCATGGACACCTGTGTGAAACATAAAATATCCAAAAGCAAGAAGAAGTCCCATGTGTGCTAGTAAGGGGTGAAGGATTGGAATCCCTTAGCATCTGGCAGCAAGATCAACTTCTGCACGCCTCTGGCCCCTGTTCTGTAGCTGGTGGTCTCTGAGGATCACAGACTGGCAGGGCAATGAAGTGGGGTGGGAGGTGGCACTGAGAACCAGCATATCTGTCTTCACCATAATGATGACTGCTTAGTTAAACAGCAGAACCAAAGGGAGATGGAAAGTTAAGGGCTTCTCTTGGGACCAGGTTTCCAATAGTGAGCTGGAAGCTGAGCGTTCTCTGCATCATTCACAAAGAAGTAAAATTGAACCAAAGAATCTACTGGAAGAAAGTGCTCTAAAATGTTTGGTGTTGGCTAACTTTCTGATGGCAGGTGTCACCATACTACTCTCTTAATTAGATCCTGAAAGGTTTGGTTTTGAAGCTGTGTCTGCACTGCAGTATGATGTGATCGCATGAGAGGATGTGTAAGTGGAAATGTTGGGCCCTTGTAGAATTGAAAGTGTTGCTAGGGGTGAGTTTTCTTAAAAGGCGCTAGTGTGTGACTGAAAGCATTAAACATATCTGGCAGGTGAGATTTACATATCTGAGAAGTCTGTGCTGGTACCTGTTTTGTAGTTCCTGACCTCCCAGACTTTGCCATCTTCTACTTCTGTGTTTGTTGCTGGCCATCTTTCATAGCTGCTGGCATTAGGAAGTGGTTGGTTTTACATATGAGGTGTGGCAGCTAACATGTTTAAGTAAACCAGGTTTGGGTGCTTTTTGAGTCTGGAAATTGGAAATTCCAGACCTGCTGGAAACCACAAGTAATTCTTGTTTATCCTGTGAACAGTAGTGTTTCTCAGCTCTTAACTGTTTCATCGTATATGCAAGGCAGTAGAAATGCTGTGAAGGTGTAGGTTTTACTTTAGAGACAGAAAAAAAGCAAGTACTCTTGAGAGACTGTCTCAGCCTTTGGATTTTTTTGGGTAATGATTTGGATATAGGATTCTGAAAACAACAAACATCCTTTTAATCTGCCTTCCATTTGTTCCGAGAACAGTATTGTATGAAATCTTAAGGTGACTGTGAAGTCTCAATGCTTGTGGTGTAAGCTGCAGTCTGAATTTTCTAAAGCAGTTGCTTTGAGTTGTTGTTCTGGAAGATGAAAAGTATTTGTAGGTTATTGGTGAGAAGAGACAGAGCCTTTTGCTATCTCTTGCCTTAAACCAGACTTCAGATTTCGTTTAATAGCTCAGATGTCAGATATGACACCATTTTACAGAAATATTCTTATTGTAGCTTAAATCCATTCTTCTCTTTTTTTCTTCCCTTATGTTCAGAACTGCTATTGGAGAAGGGTTACATAAAGCTGTTTTGTGCTCTTGATATGATGTGAGGCTTGAAAGAAGACTACTGAAAGAGAAAAGCAATTTCTATTTAGAACAGCAGTGCAGTGGCCTTGTGCTAATGGGACACTTGAACATTACATGATGATAGTGAAGAAAAATCTAATGGTCTGAAAAGCTTCTGCATTTTCTTGACTTAACTCTTAGCTGCATTGAAGTTTGTAATCTGTAACACAAAGTGAGCTTATACACAGTTTAGAAATGGATGTTCAAATACCAGGAATTGTTTCAGGGTTTTGTAGAGAACAGGAAAACAAGAAAGGCAATGCAAGGAAAGGCCTTATTTTTTCTTGAATATACTGTATAGAAAAATGTGTATCTGCTCTGTCTTAATTCTGTAGCAGAAATATTGGACTAAAAGGCTTATCTGAAGTGTATATTGCATCCAGAAAATTAAAAAGAAAAAAAAATGTGATGGTTTGGGTGTTACCCACCCCCACACACACTTAAGAAAATCACCCAGACTAGACTCAGCTGGTCTGAAAATTAAAGAATGAAGCTTTATATTTACAGCTTACCACAATATACAAGTAGATATTTACAGTATATACAGAAATACACAAGTTAAAATGGTAATACAGAAACACAGCAGCCCTCCCAGAAACCAGAGTCTCCAGGAGGGACTCCCAACCACCCTTCCAC
Source organism: Pogoniulus pusillus (assembly GCF_015220805.1). Classification (NCBI taxonomy): domain Eukaryota; kingdom Metazoa; phylum Chordata; class Aves; order Piciformes; family Lybiidae; genus Pogoniulus; species Pogoniulus pusillus. Next base: position 15,320,818 of record NC_087284.1, read on the forward strand.
CTTCTTCCCACCCCTCTACCTTACCTCAGACTTTGCCTTACATTCAAGGTGAGTTTGGAGAATCAGCCAGGGGTGTTAGGAAGCAGATAGATTAGTTAGGCAGCAAGTTAGAGAGAGAAGTGCATGCAGCCCAGAGCCCAAGATCACCTCCCTTATCTATGTTTGTGTTCTTGTTTTTGCACATCTCAGCAAGCCTATGAGTGGAGTAGACATCACTGTTGTTTCCTTTTTACAGCCTACAATCTAATTCTTCTCCCCAAAATATCCCAGCTAGGCTCAAACTAGCACAATTTTAGAAAACAAGCAAACAACCCCCACAATTCCTGACTTTTAGCATCCAGTCAGAACCTCCCCTGGTACAGCTTGAAACCATTTCCTCTAGTCCTGTTGCTTGGCACTAAGGAGAACAGGCTGATCCCCTCCTTTCTCCAACCTCCCTTGCTCCCTTGGAACTAGAAATGCTCCTTTATTTTTTATTTTGCTGTAATTTCTCTGTCCTATATCGCATTGAATAGAATGAAGAAAAAGTTACTTTACTATGCAGTGCAAAGTTCAAGACTGAATGAAGTCACTGTATAAAACTACATAGAGAATTTGGGCTTTAGATAAGTTCTATGCAGGAAACTGGTTCCACTGTCTGCTAGCACAGTGCAGTGAGGCCATTCTCAGCATGAGCTTATGCTCTACTTTGAATGGCAGCTGGAGGAGGAGTCTCAGAATCTTCAAACAAACCATATGGATTTTGCATAGTTAATCTAGATGACTGTCACCTGCAGCAAAGCCTCTATCTCAGCTGCCTGTGAAATTTTGAGTTCTTACAAACGTGCTCTCTCAGTGGTCTTGTGTTTAATCTTCCTGTATCTGAGGAAAAGGCTCATGGTCTTAGGGGAGAGACATGTGTTCAGCTGTAACTAGAAAGTCATCCTCTGTTTTTTACCAGTTGCTTATCCTTTTTGAGAATTGCAGGATGAGCACTGAAGGATGTCAATGCTTGGGTGATTTAGTAGGTGGGCTTACAGTAAAGCTCATAAATTCAGTTACGTTACCCAGATACTGACATAGAATCATAGAATCAACCAGGTTGGAAGAGACCTCCAAGATCAGCCAGTCCAACCTATCCCTGAGCCCTATCCAGTCAACTAGACCATGGCACTAAGTGCCTCATCCAGTCTTTGCTTGAACACCTCCAGCCACAGTGACTCCACCACCTCCCTGGGCAGCCCATTCCAATGGCAATCACTCTCTCTGGCAAGAACTTCCTCCTAACATCCAGCCTATACTTCCCCTGGCACAACTTGAGACTGTGTCCCCTTATTCTGTTGCTGGTTGCCTGGGAGAAGAGACCAACCCCACCTGGCTACATCCTCCCTTCAGGTAGTTGTAGGCATAAACTCTACTTGTGTCAATTAGAGCTGACTTCAAAGACTTCTAAGCCTGGTTCAAGGCTGGAGGCTCAGACTTTGAGTTCACTCTGTGGTGTAGATATACTGTGTAGGTTTAGGTCCCACTTCAGGGCAGAAAAAACCATCTAGAATACAATTCAATTTCAACTGTGTGTGGGGTTTGGTGTATCAGAAGGAAGGAGTTGTGCTGTCAGCAGGAAAAGAGGTACAAAGCTGAGTTTTGTTAGAAACAGACATTAACAAACCATATTTCGTTCCTTCAATATGACATGTTCTTCATACTATTTTTCCTCTGTATTCTGATATTTTATGAACATAGAATAGTTTTCATCCAAAAAACTATCCATCCAAAAATGAATAGAATAAATTATCCATCCTTCCATGTATTTTTTGAGGGAAAGATTCCAGCTTGAGAGGCTTGTGTGGCAGCCATCTTCTGTGGAATACACTTCATCATTTCCAATTTTGTCCAAGTGCCAACATAAAAAAAATGAATTTAAAAATCATCTTTCCAAGAAGCTGTAGCTTCTTTTGTAGTTCTAGAGACTGCCTTTATTTGATCTGCAGTGCCTGAATTACACAAGGCTTGTGGGGCCAATGGCAAATGTAACATTTGGTATTTCATGATCCATCAGGATAATAATGGGAGGTTTATATCTTTTTAAAGCAAAAGGAGCGTCACAATTTCTTTGTGAAGAATGTGGCATTTTCTAATATCACTGAAAGCAGCTAAGAGGTTGATCTTTAAAGATGACATTTTAGTTCATATAAATGCTGCTTTAGGTCATGTTCAATTTTTCTTTCACCCATTCCTCTTACAATCAGGGTAGGCACAGCTAGTCATTTAGCCCTCACAGGGAAGTAAGATGGATATGCAAGTAGCCCACAAAAGTCTTTGAAACACATCATGAGATGGATTTTTTTTTCCCAGGATATTTTTCTGTGAAATTCGATATATATAGCACGCATAAGAGAGATGTTGTGATAAAACACTTCAGGCTACAAATACAAGCAGTCAGGCTGACAAATCCTTTATTTCTTACTGTCATGCTTTTTTCCAGGAAGAAAACACCTATGTGTTCTTACTGCTGCTGCTTTTTGCATCTCCGCTGATATTGCCAGCATCATTTACAAGCCACGCGCATGGCAAATGAGGCTCCTTCAGGCCTTTTTTTCCCCCTCCTGTTTTAATAAGCTTATTTTTTATTCAAAAGGCCTACTTGCTACAAAACCTCACACAACATAAGCCATCACTGGTTTACATTGCAAACCCCAGCCTTGTTTTCTGTAGAACGTTTGCAGAAAATGTGCAATGTAAAACTAAAAATATCAACCATTTGTAAGTCCTGTGCGGGAGCAGGCATTAAGTACCAATTCACGTGTCAGACAGACAGTGACAGATGCTTTGTTAATGTATGGCACAATCCCATATTAAATCAAATGGCAAGTGCACAGTTTGACAGATACTGTCATCAGTGCAAACATTATTAAACTCATTAAAGAGCTTGCTTTTAATTTTTTATTTCGAGTACATACATTTGGCTGGCAGAGGCTTTCTCAGTCAGAGCCTGCAGCAAGTACTACTTCTGCAGATTTTTAGCCTAACGAAGTCTGATGTGTTTCTGGCCGTTCCTCAGGGGCAGTGCCACGATGTTTATGGCTTCCCCTGCACAGTGCGTGTCAGGGTCTGTGACCAGAAATTCCATTTGAGAGCACATCGCTCTGGATAGCACTCAGTGGTCTTTTCACTTTGATTGATGGCTCTGGTTTTGCACCATCTGGCTTCTGATAGGCTGCATTAATCATATTCTGAACTAAGAAAATGTAGACAGGTTTTTTTAATAAGTCAATGTATGTGGAAAAAGAGAAGTGCGTGTATATATGTGCTGGCATATTTAATTCCTGTAGGTTCCAGCCATAGAAAAGAGAGCAACAGTCCTGCCATACAGCTTGTGTTTGGCTAGATAGGTCTCTAAATAGTAATCTCTACTTTAAAAAATGCCCATATTTGGATTTTACTACTGGTTTATTTTATTTTGCTTTCCATCATCTGTTTATAGTCATTGCCTTCTGCTGACATGGTTTTCTGTTAGAAACAATGGACTTGTCTAAAGCATTTGAGTTGCATCTCAACTGGCTGAAGCAAATCTTAGCATTTCTCTTTCTGCTGCTTTGACGATATGCTGAAGTTCCTTGCTTCTTTCTAAACATAGCTTGAGACAATGGTTTCTAAAACAGAACATCATCAGTTTTTAAATTCTCTGTGTGAACAACATCTTTAAATAGATGTATTTAAATTCACATCTTGTGGAAAATGGAAGAATCGTAATTGCACCATACAGTGTACAAAAGTCAGTAATCAGCCATACTGAGGGCCTCTGATAGCAGTGGACAACAGTGTATTTAAGGTATTGTATTGTTGGATTAGCAAACTTACTAGTCTGCCAATGTGCAAGAATTAACCAGACAACATGCAGTTAGTAAACGTTCCAGATTTTATTTGGTGTTCTGATTTACAACTAAGCAGTTATCTGTACTTCTCCTCAGTAGCTTACTTTCACTCTGTGGTATTTTACAATTTGGCTTAAGAAAATATCTGCCCTGTGGTCTGTCTTGTCACATTGAAGCCATGAGCTGGATGTTAGGATTCAGAATCTACTTAATCTTTGCCATTGAAATTTTCAAAGACCGTGAGATAAGAAGCTACCATGGATTCCCTTCCACCTATACTGCTGTGGATATAACACACTGTGAAATGGGCACACAGCAATAGTTTATACTCTCAATAACAAATCCAGTGAGCACATTTGCTATATCCCCAAGTCCAGCATTTACTGGTCAGACTGAGAGTGCTTTTTAGGTGTTTCTTACCTATCAAACAATACGGAAGCATCACAGCCACCACATTTTCATTGGCAGTTTTAAATCACATTATTGCTGGGGGGTTTTCTTGGTGGGGTTTTATTTCTGGGTCTGTTCTTAAATTTTTGCTTCATTTTCTCTCACCTTTCCTGAACAGACTCATTAGCAGAGCTTGCAAGTACTTTGGAATCTTTTTTCTTGGGTAAGATGTATTATTCCCTCTGCTTTGCTTGCAAAAATGTCTTAAGAATAGGATGCAGAATTTCAGGTAGAACTTAGCAAGAAGTGGAGCAATGTTTGTCCATAACCCCACCAACTAAATAAAACTTCCTGTTCTAATGTAGTTTTTTTTTCTGCCAGGCTTGATGATGGTCCCTCCACAGAGGAGATGAGGTTTATTTTAAGACATCTGGCATGAATTCTTTATAATGGAAAGCTGTACTTAGAGTTCAAAACTAATGGCATGTTAGGAAGCTCCAACATACTACAGCAGAAACAGGTTTTGAGGAAGATTTTAGAAAATTCAGTCACTCTATTTAATAAAGACATAAAGCTCCCTAAGGACTTAATGCTTCTTAAGCTCCTAGCACTATGCAAGTGCTTAGAGCATCCTGTATCACATTTGTTCACTTCCACCATTTTGTCCAAACCCACTTTTTCTGTTGTTTTGCTCTAACACATTGGTATTTTCTTGTACTTTTCTTTTAAAGACAGTGCTTGTTTGTTTGTTTACAGTCTCACAGATTTTTAAGATGGGCAACTGTGATTGAGAGAATCATAATTTACCAATAAGCTGTGTTAAATTATTATAGATGCTGAAAATTAGGATAAACAAAACCTGCTTAATGATTATTACAAAAGTGTCATCTTCATGTGTGTGCCAAGGAGGAATTAAAAACATAAACTTCATGGCCACATCACTGAACAAAGTGTGCCCAATGTTGAATTACAGTTCTCTAGTAAATCAACAACTGATCTTGAGTAATTTTGCTTGCACTTCCCAGATAGAGAACTCCCACCTCATTTTGCCTAAATCATTACATTTATAGTTTACCTCAAAGACATTGTGGAATTAAGAAAAAAAAAGTTTTGCCAATGTGCATTATCAGCATCTTCTCCTAAGATCCCTGTTGGCTGTTAACAAAAGCTTGGATCTTTGAGACTGGAAGAAGCCTTCAGCATGGATGCTGCTCCCCACTGTTCCCATTAGGCACCCTCAGTAAAAGCTGGGTGGACATGTTGTTCTGCTAGAGGCTAAGGAGCCTTTGCAGCAGGACCTGCACAGGTTAGACTGCTGGGCCAAGGATAACTGCATGAAGTTTAACAAGGACAAGTGCCAGGTCCTCCACCTGGGTCACAGCAACCCCATGGTAAGCTACAGACTTGGGGATGTATGGTTGCAAAGCTGCAACTCAGAGAGGGACCTGGAGCTATTGGTTAGCAGTTGGTTAAAAATGAGTCAGCTGTGTGCCCAGGTGGCCAAAAAAGCTGATGGCATCCTGGCTTGTGTTAGAAACACTGCAGCCAGCAGGAACAGGGAGGTGTTCATCCCCCTGTACTAGGCACTGGTGAGGCCACATGTCAAATACTGTGTTCAGTTCTGGACCACTCGCTACAAGAAGGACATTAAGCTTCTGGAGCATGTCTAGAAAAGGGCAACAGGGCTCATGATGGGCCTAGAGCACCTGGCCTATGAGGAGCATCTGAAAGAGCTGGGGTTGTTCAGTTTGGACAGAAGGAGGCTAAGGAGAGACCTCGTTGCTCTCTACAACTACATGAAGGGAGGTTGGAGCAAGGAGAGGACAGCCTCTTCTCCTTGGTGTCAAGGGACAGAACCAAAGGAAATGGTTATAAGATCCACCAGGGAGGTTGAGGCTGGATATTAGGAAATATTTCTTCACAGAGAAGGTTATCAAATATCAGAATGGTCTGCCCAGGGCAGTGGTGGAGTTGCTATGCCTGGAGGTGTTAAAGCAGTGTGTGAGCCTGGTGCTTAGGGATATGGTTTAGGATGGAACCAAAACTGGGTTGAAGGTTGGGCTGAATGCTTTTTGAGGTCTCTTCCAAATGTATGCTTTCTGTGATTCTGGTTCTGTGATTATCCGGCTTCCAACTTGGAATAACAGCATCACCATTCAGGCTTCTGGAAGCTGGAGCAGTGCAAAACATTGTTGATAGCAAAGGCCTACAGTGAAAACAGCAGTTGTTTGTAGTAGTGTTCTGCAAAGGTTCCTCTGCATTTTGTGAGACATGGAGATGCATTCACTCCTGTACTACACTTCAAAACATGGAGGAAAAGGTAAAACATGTTTTCAGGTATCTTTCTGAGAACTGAAATTTGATTGATACTATAATTTAAACACTCAGTTGCAGTGTCAAAGGGCAATGGTTAATAGAAATCTTTAAAATGTGACACATTGAAGCTGTGGATGTCCTTTGCAAAGTTGTATGTGCCAGCTTAAGAAAATGACCCGCAACACTTTGTCATCGCCATGTGCAGGCTGGTAGTGTTTTCATCTGATGACTTTCAGCAAGTAGCTTAAAGTGAAGAAACTTTTTATTACCTTATTTTCTGAAATGGAAGGCCTACCTATGCATTTCAGCTGAACAAGTCCAGTCAGTCTTATCTTAGTCCACGCAGGTTAAATGACCTAGATTCTTGAAGGCAATACTAGCCAATTAATTCTGCAGAAATGTATATACCCTGCGTTGCTGGAGTGGTGCTCCATGTTGTCTTAGCTCATTGCCATTCTGCTTTATGGTTAGGTTGAACATGGAGGATAGGAGTTGACTTTTGAATTGTATTTTTGGGTTTGTGATGGTTTGGGTGTTCCCTGCCCCCCCACACTTTGGAAATCACCCAGACTAGACTCAGCTGGCTCTGAAGATTTGAATGAAGCTTATGTTTACAGCTAGCACAATATACAAGCAGATATTTACAGTATATACAGTTACAGACAGAAATAGACAAGGTAAAAGGTAATACAGAATCACAACAGCCCTCTCAGAAACCTGAATCCCCAGGAGGGGTTCCCAACCACCCTTCCACCTTCTCCCACCCATCTCAAGCTTACCCCAGTTCCATGGAAGAATGGAGGTTTGGCCAGGGGGGTTAGGAAGCAAAGTCGATTAATCAGAGAAATGGCAGAGGCTAGAGAGAGAAATGGAGCCCAGAGCTCCCTGGCAGAAGTGCCTTATCTATGTTTGAATTCTTGTTCTTATACCTCTCAGCAAGCCTATGAGTAAAGTAGACATCACCATTGTTTCCCTTTCACAGCCTGTAATCTAGTTCTTACCACAACATTCCAGCTAGCTTCAAACTAGCACAGGGTTAAATTTTTGTTGCTTTCTTTTGAAATAAAATGTTATCACTCTCTATGTTAAAAGAAATTTAATGAGGAAATACTTGTAAATTAGTTAATGTTTGCTGTCTTCTGTATGCATATTCTATTCCTTATGAGGCTTGCCAGTAAAAAACCAGCGAGTGGGATGACCAGACCTTGTAACAGACTCATTTCCAGAGTTTTTAATACACTTGGGTCTGTTGTTTGGTTTTTTTTGTTTTTTTTTTGTTATACTGATTATTAGTAATATTGAATCAAATGATAATATCAATTTATTATAGAATGTTAGAGTTTTAGAAAAAGATACCATTGGTAGTTGTTTGGGGTTTGTTTTGCTGGTTTTGTTTCGTTGGTTTTTTTCGTTCTGCTTGTTCATATTTAAATTTCAACAGCATTTCATACAAATCTTTCAAAGGAGTCTTATATACAGATTTTTGGTAGTCTTAATTTCCTTAGTAAGTAGCATCTTTGAGTAATTATTTTTCTTGTCATGCATGGAGTTTTAAGGGAAGGGGAAGCTCTTTATTGATTGTGTTCTGTGGATATAGATGGTTAGATTCTGTAGCATACATTCCTCTGTTAGTGGTGAGCAAGTGTGGATATTGTGCAAGCTCTGTAGTTCTGATAAGAATTTGGGCCTGTGCATCAAATATTTCCTGGAAGTAGGAAAAGTAGGAGTACTTAAGTTTGAAACCTGTATAATGGCTTATGTATGAATCAAAGTAATACAATTATTCATGTTGACAATAGGGTAATGTTATTGCCAAGAAAGGTATTTTGTCTGTAGTGGTAGATAATGGGCCATTATATCACTTTATGTGTATATTTGTGTGTGTGTGTGCATATATGTGTGTATATATATATAATTTCTGTTGAGAATGCTTGCAAAATTACCTTTAGAGGGAGACTGGCTGTACTTTGGTTTGTCTTTTTCTTTAACTGCAGCTTACAGTAGCTCTGAGAGCACGATTCCATGAAAATAAAAGCCTAGATGCAATGAGAATAGAAAGATAATTCCCAATAAGTATCTGCATTTGTGTACTGTGGTGCCAGTTGTGATTTTTGAGAATCAGCCTCCTCTTTCAGCACCTTGCCAAAATCCTGATTCTGCTGAAATACAGCCTGTATTCTTCTGGAAATAAAATAGCTTTTGACTTCTAAACCAAAGCCTATAAATGATCCGGAATTAAAAATCACTAGCAGCTTATTGTTGAGGGGGGGAAAGAATTTGCATTCCACAGGGAAAATACTAGGCATGTGGGGATGTATGAATGTATGGAAAAGCTTTGGCTGACATGTATTTGTGTGTCTATGTCAAATACCAGTCAGAAGTTATTGTTCTGCTGTATTTCCTCAGCAGTGAACAACGAAGTGACAACTGCTGTGGTACTCAGGCACCATCTGTCTTGTGAACCCTGCCACTCTGTTCTTGCCTGAATATGATAGATTTTACCTTATTTCTCCAAGAAAATAAAAATAGTACTTAATCTGCTGTTCAAAAGCTGGATAAATTCCAAGTGAGGCTCTGTTAGTAGTGATATCCTTGTCTCCGGAGGTGTAAATTTGGGCTTACACCTAAGTGTGTGTATATAAATATTACAGATTTATTGCTGTGTGTTCCATGCTATGCCACAAATCCAAGTCTGTATACAAACATGCTATGCAGCAAAAAATCTTTTTAACAGCATGCTAATTTATATCCACAGTAATTATTTTTAACCTACCTATCTACAACTGAAGACTTTAAAAGCTGTTCTAAGGATGGAAGGATTAAGGACACCTCAAAGTAGAGTTTTGTTTGTTTCAAGATTTTGAACTCTTTGCTGGTGGTATGTTGTGGACAGTGTCTAGGTTGTTTGCTGGGCTTTGTTTATTTGTTTGTTTCTAATTTCAGCATGGTGAGATTTGTAATTTCTGGATAATTTTTCAAATGCAGCCTTCTCATTTTCTTTCATGTAAACAAAATTAATTTAGGGTAGATTGCTTTTTTCCCCAAATGTTTGGTGAAGAAGTATTTTCCTTGCTGCTATTTTTTCACATTCAAGCCTTTTCCTTCTCTTTAATTTTGTTATTGTTTAACTGTACCCATGGTCTCAGCCTCTGAATTATTATGCTGCACCATCTTCACAGCTCAATACACTGGACAGCAGCAAAAGTACCTGAAAGCCAACTGACTCTGTGCACAGCTTTGTCTTATGAAGAGTCTAATGAATAGGCACTTAAAAATTGGAACCAAAAGGTCTGCACGTGTCTCTGCAGAAACTTGAAGCACCTGCTTCACTTTTTAATTTCAGGATTTTTATGAAGTCTGCACATTATTAGTGTTTCTGTCAGAGATACAGGATTTCCAGCATTAATTAAAGATCACATTGTGCCTTGAGAAAAAGTGACCTCACATAAAAGACTTAATTATTTTTAAACACTTTATTTTAAGAAAATGAGAGCCACACTGAAATGGTTTGCAGCGAGCATGCATAATGAAAGCAGTGTGTGAAGCCATGAATCCCAATTATATGGTGCTTGGATTTGTGTACCAAATGACAGCAAACTGTATCTAAGAACAGAACACAAACTGTGTGATGAAATTAGATAGCCCATATGTAAAGCAAAGAAAGCTTTTTTTTTTTAGGCATACAAGATGGGGCATCTCTGTCTTCCTTACCTTTTTCAGTCACATGGAAACTTTAACTAAAGGTTTGTGTCAATCTCTTTTATTTTGAAAGTGTCCATTTAGTATAATGAAGTCTTTTTCTTACACAAGTGAAGAAGCCCTTTGTTGTTCCTGAAAATTTTAAGAATCTCATGCATCAGTTGCTGGGGGCATCAGATTATTTTAAAGGATAAGAAGGTATGTTCTTAGATGTGATTTTCATGTTCTGCATGCTCAGTTGTGTATCTAGAATAGGTGCTGTTCCCAGTGGAGCAAAGAGGAGAGGGTATAGGGCTCTTTTAGGGTCTCCATGAAAAGGCCTGACAACAATTGGCTAAATAAAACAGCCACTTCAGTAAGGTAGAATAAAAAGAGGGGATGAGAGAGTGAGTAAATATTAAGTCCCTTCAAATGCTGAGAATAGCACAATCATGCAGGATTGAACAAAGCCTGGGTGGATTTTCCCACTGTGTGCTGCTCACATCCCAGTCATGGAGAGGTTCCCCTTGGGGTCCAGGAAGGACCAAAAATTGTTCTACTTAGATCTCCTGTTTAAAAAAACCCTTCTTTTTCTTTAAAGTATTCTAGAGCAGAGTTTGTGTCTGTATGTTTTATATACTGTCTTTGCTCTCAGTTAAATATTCCACATATGGGAACCCTAGAAAAAGTGCCACTGATGAAAGGAGCAGTGTTGCAAATGCAGGCAGTGAAAATAAAACAAAAGGGGACAAAATATTAAAAACCCACTAACCACTTGTAGTCAATAATAAACACATATTACTTTTTTCACAACTGCACCTTTCTCCTCAAAAATTGGTGTGAATGGGAAAATGCCCTTGCAAAAAGTGGGACTCATCTAAACATTGTTTATGAAAGCCAAGGTGAATGTGCTTTCAGATACACCTCAAGAGACTTACATATGAGAAAACCAGCCCTACCAGACTCAACGTCTGCTTTGCTTGGAGGAGAGACATAAATACTTTTTGCCACACAACACTGAAAAATGTGTGATGAATGTAGCAACTGTAAAACCTTCCTTGTTCCTTCAGCTAAAACAAACAGAATGTGTAATTAGTTGGCTTCTTCTGCTTAATCCTACATCTCAAGAAGATTTTGTGCCATTTGAATCGTCATCTACCTGATTTTTACAGGAATACTTGCTTTGTTCCAAATCATCTCCACGTTTGCATGCAACAAACCTCTGCAAAGCAACAGTTAACACTGCCCTGACATGATGCATTTAGATAGTTAAAGGGAAGCTTCCTGCTGTTGCTTTTATTTTATCAACTTAAGACCATACCAGTGATTTCCAGATGTTTATAGCATTTCTGTCATAACCTTCAACTTTGTACACTTATTTTAAAGGTGATTCTTAGTATGAATTTTCAAGCTGTTTTTATCCCTGTTTCATCATCCATTTTAATTTGTATCTTCTGAAGTAAAATTCAGAAGTAAAACTGCAATACATGAGGTCTTTACCTTATGTTGTTTTGGCTTTGTATTTGCAAGGTGAAATGAAATACACAGTGATTTTGTGGCTGCACAATAAATTACTGTTTATATTTCTCTGCCCCAATGAGAGAAAGATTGTGTTCGAGTTGATGTAGTGTGATATCCTGAGGGTGTTGACACATTGCTACAGGTTGCCCAGAGAAGTTGTGGACTCTCCATCTCTGATAAGTGTTTAAGGCCAAGCTGGATAAGGCTTTGAGCAACCTGGTCTAGTGGGAGGTGTCCGTGCCCATAGCAGAGGGTTGGAACTAGATGATCTTTATGGTTTCTTCCAATTCAAGCCTTTCTATGGCTCTTCAGTAAGAAAACCTCTTAAAGATAGTGCTTGAGGAGAGTTGTCTTTTTATGTAAAGCTTCTTTGAAAGCAAATTTTCCTCTTCTGCACCATCTTGTCCAAGTTTAACTGTTGTACATTTTAATGAGTAGTCAGACGTCTGCTGCCTCAGAAAAGCCCAGGGTAGTTCTCTGGCCTTTCACAAAGTGCAGGCAAAGAGCATATGAACACAACACTGCTTTGATTGTTTTCACAAACGCACTGTCATGGAAGAGGAAGTTTGTTAAAGTCATATATCTAATGTCAAAAATACGGGTCAAAGCAATAGCTCTGGGTTTGGGCTGAAAACCTCAGCTAAATGCCACCGTGCAATTGCAAATCCCTGTGCAGGACACGTAGTAGTCCTACAATTTCTACAGGATAGGAAAGTCTGTCAAAGCCAGTGAGGTTCCTATCTGAAGAATCAGTGTTAAATGAGCCCCATTCCTAGTCAGGCCATGTGCTGAAAATGCTGAAAGGCTGTCTGGTGACTTCACAGTTTGTAGAGACAGTCTGTATGCAGAGATACTGTCTTTCATTAGACAAATTGCTATTGTTAGGAAAAAACAGACAAATTCTGAGGCTATAGAAAGCTCCTTTGTTTCTCCTAATTGTATCAACCAATGTAATTTGGTTTGAAAATAAAAGAATTTTACCTTTCCTGTATCTTTAGACCATTGTGGTTACTCCCACCACTATTTTAAACTTACCAGAAGGATAAGGTGTTGCTACCCATTTGATTTACTTTGACATTCCAAGCCGTCTAGTGGAGGATGTCCATACTCACTGCAGAGTGGTTGGACTAGATGACCTTTACAGGTCTCTTCCCACCCAAACCACTCTGTGATTCTATGATGTTGGATTTCCTGAGCCATACTACAGTTTAAGGGGACAAGACTGAGATTTAGAGAAACAAAGGATTCTCTGATTCCTCCCTTGCTTCTTTCTTAGGAAGTACCAAAGTACAGCATATGCAATCAACTTCAGAATGGTTTTGCAGCTTTTTTCTCTCCTTTTCATCTTGTAGTGCTGCTCTTCTGGCTGGCAAGGAGGAAGAGCATAGTGCATAAGTTGTGCAAGGCCAAGGTTGGACAGTGGGTCAGACAATTAAGAAGACAGTGTCATAACCAGAGGAAAACATGTAGAAGCAAGTGGAAACAGAAACAGTAACCAAAAGAAGCCTGTTAATTTGGTATTTTCTCAGAGGGGCATTTGGATTATATTTATTTGATTAGTATTGTGATTTATAGATGTAACTGGCCCTTTTTTCCTGAATGGAAGCAACTCTATCACTTGTCACACATAAAATCTCCTACAATCAAGTACAATTAAGCTGCTCTCAAATTTGCGTGTTATGAAGTTGCATGAGCTTATTCAAGTCAACAAAAAGAGGTCTCTCTTGCTAGGCTAGAGCATTATTTGAGTTAATCTGCCTGCTTGAGTACGTTAATGTTTTGCATATGGTTCTAAGAGATATGTGCAGCTGGGTGGCATAGCTTTGAATTGCTGGAATGATTCATGGCACTGGTTTCCACGCAGTCACCTTTTCCTTCTTTAATGTGAATGCAGCCTCCCCTCAGTAGTAATCCAGGTTTTCTTTGCACTGCAGCACAAGTATTGTTTGTACTTTATAGCAAAGATCAAAAGATATATATTTTTTTTTCAAAATAACAGCAGGAACCACAGATCATAACCCATTCAAATGACTTCCCTCCCTTTTATATCTTAGAACTATACTATTGTGGAGTGTTTACTGGTTTGTTGTGGAATATAGATGTTACTAACTGCAGCTATGTTGATTCAGTATTGCCTTTTGTATATGTTTTTTAGAACTACAAATGATTGCATTTAATTAAAACCCACACATTAGACCAGATGCTCCTTTAAATGAAGAAACTCATAATATGGGCAAGGAAGCCTCCTCATGTTTCTGTGCAGGAAATTTTCCTCCCAGTAAAATACTTAAAATGAGAAGGGGTGGTATAAATACACAGGTGGTGTTCTGAAGGTAGGAGGTACCTAAAAAAGCTTTCTTTGGTTTTAGCAGCCTCCTTATAGAGTTGTGTAAAAATATCTCCTTACCTTGTGGAGAAGGATTTCACTGTGCCAAATTAAAACCCTCAGCGTTGTACTGGCAGCAGCTCTGTCTTGGTGTCTGTTGAAGGAATAGAGGCAGGTAGTTAGACTGTGATATTGTGGGAGATGCACACAGGCTGTGAGCATGAGACTCAGTGTTACGTGTGAACTAAGGCAGTGATCAGCTTCCCTATTTCCTTTTTCTTTTTGTCACCATACTCTGCCTTTGCCAGTTTCTTCTTGGGTATTAGTAGAAGGAAGCATGAACAGGGGAGCAAAATTAAGAACTTTTTTCCCCTCCAGCTCAACTTGTCTTTTATCAGCTGAAGGAAGCTGGAGGAGGGAGCTCTTGTCATTGAACTTGTGGGACTGCTCACACATTGGTGGCTGTAGGTTCTGGAAAATGTGTGTTTTCCAGGCAGAGTTAGCAGCCTGATGGTTGTGCTCCAAAGTTGTCATTTCCATACACTTACCCACAGCCAGCCATCTCACTCCCTTTCACCACACACATAAAGCATGTGTTTTGTAAATCTTTGTGGGCAATCTAATTCCTATGTTGCAGGTAAGGAAGGGAAAAAATGTAAACTCTCTTTTAATTCAATTTAGTATCAATTGTTTGCTTTGAAGCAGTTTTCCAAGTACTGTATTGTAAAATTTTTACTCCTCCCATATCTTATTATTTCTCTTCTGACCTCTATCTTCTCTAGAGTGCTAAAAACCACATTTCTTCTGTCCACAACCCCCCACCCCCTGCCCCAATATTTTATTTTCTGAAGTCATACTTAAGGAAGGAATAAGAAAAATGCTTTTCCTCCCACAGGTTATTCCCATGCTTTAGTGCCAATAATACACTCCTACACTCCTGTTTTATGTGAAACTGTCATGCTGGCATTGGGTCAAAGAAGATAGCAACTTTGAAAAGGGGAGGCAAGTGGTAGGAAACGCACTATCTAAATAGTCTTCCCTGCCCCTCCCCCAGTTTGGAAATTAAACTGGCATGTGCATTGGAGGGCATGTCCAGGGGTAGAAAACAGGCCTGTTATTTAAAGCATATTCAAAAAATATGGAAACAACTTGGCTTGAGTTACCTTTGCTTTTCCTTTGAGTTGGAACTGTATGTTTTATCTTTGGTGTGTTCTCTCTTACTGCCAACGTCTGAAGCTGCAAAGGTGAATGTTTAGGATGATTCTTTTAGGAGATCCAGTGCTTTAGTTGGGTCTCTTGGACTTAGATTTTGGAGGTGTTTTCCAACTGAAACAGTCTTGTGATTCACAGGTGGCTGTGGATGCAGGTGCTTCCAGGCCATTGCACATTTGTTTGAAATAATAGCAGTGACACCCTCCATAGTGGGATTTTGAACGACAGTGGTTTGTTAATGGTGTGGCAGTACAATGGTCTTCATCTCCTTCAAATTGTAGTCCTTAAAAGTTAGCTATAGAGACTTAGAGCTTAGACTGCTATTGGATACCCTGTGCTCTTCTGTCCAAGACGACATGAACATCAGGGCTGAGTCAGATTTACACATTTAATATCTGACTACAAAAAGTTTACCATCCTAAAGTCTTAACTCAGTTCAGCAATGTTCTTTGTCAGTACTGGGACCAGCGCTGTTTGTCAGTGATATGGATAGAGGAATCGAAAGCAGATGACACCAAGCCATGTGGCACAGTTGATTGCTAGAGGGCAGGGATGCCATCCAGAGGGACCTGGACAGGCTGGAGAGGAGGGCCCAGGCCAACCTCATGACATTCAAAAAGGCCAAGTGTATGGTGCTGCACCTGGGTCGGTGCAATCCCAAGCACAAAGAGAATCACAGAACTAATCAGGTTAGAAAAGACCTTTGAGATCAAGTCCAACCTATCACCCAACACCTTCTAATTAACTAAACCATGGCACTAATTGCCTCATTCAGTTTCCTTTTAAACACCTTCAGGGATGGTGACTCCACCACCTCCCTGGGCAGCCCACTCCAATCATGGAATCATAGAATGGTTTAGATTGGAAGGGTCCTCAAAGGTCATCTAGTTCCAACCCACTAGAACAGGTCACTCAAGGCTTCATCCATCCTGGCCTGGAACACCTCCAGGGAAGGGAGCATCCACAACCTCCTTGAACAACCTGTTCCAATGTTTCACCACCCTCATTGTAAAGAACTTCTTCCTAACATCTAGTCCAAATCTTCCAGTTTAAACCCATTACTCCTTGTCCTGTGGTAGTCTATGGTAATAAATGTCCACATGCAGAATGCTTTAGCAGTTAGATACTTCAAATGCAGGGATTTGGAGCAACAATATCATAAGAGAATGTTATTGAATTGATAGGAAAGTTGGTACTGGGGCAGTCCAAGTCAGGCCACCAAGACTGCTGTTAGGTTTAGGAAAAGAAAATTATTTTAAGGCAGTCCAATCTCACCTCATTTTTATTGTTTGCTTTCGGGAATTATTTTGATAGTCAGCAGTGCTGGACTGCTGTAAGGCAAGTCATGGAACCATAGAAGCTGGTCTTCCTTAACCTCTGGGCAAATGCAGTATGGCTAATGCCTAGCACAGTTGTGTTTGCAGCTGTGCACTATCATGACTTCTTCCTATGGTGAACAATGCTACTGGTTTTTTTTTTGTCTGCAACATCATCAGGGGCAGTTGTTTAATAAGTGATATTTGTAACTCTAGATACATGCCTTTTTCTTGTTGTTATCTTCTCGTTGTTATTTTTGTTGTCTGTGTAGTATGAGGCTGACAGTACAGTTGGCAGGAGCTCTCAATTAGCCTTGAGGTCAGGCATCTAGATTAAAAATCTTGCCACATTCCTTTATCGTTTCACCCCAATCTTAAAAGGGCAGTTCATTTCTCATCTGTATTTAATACTTTGTTTCTTCTAGGGGACACATAACGATAATCTTATTTTACAGCACTACCAAATTGGGTTCGTGATCAGAGCTGGTACCAATACTTCTAAAAGACCTATTTGTTTGAGGTGCAAAGTATCATTTTATTTAGCCATGTGTTGGAAAGTTAATTTTGTCACAGCATTAACTAACCTTTCTACTGCTGTATGATGGACAAAGCTTCATTCTGAGCAAGTCTTTAAATGTTAGCTGTGGATAATGGAGAGGTAAAGGCCTGTGTGTTATTTACAAAACAGGTGTAAAATAGTTTCTCTCAGATCTCAATCTGATATGCCTCAAACTGTTTGAGCCACCCTAAGTGGGCTTCTGCATCTAAGTTTCTGCTTACCCACCTTTGGGGTAAAGTAACTTTGTTTGGTGTGTCAGTGCTTTTTTTTGTTCTTTCTTCCTCCCATTGCCACAACATGAGTGGGAATATGGTTCTATATTTATGACAAGGTATTTTCATTACTTTTGGCAAACGTAGTACACAGGAAAACTCTGTTTTTCAAAGATCTGAGAGAATGAGATCACTCTTAATTTAACAACAGTTGCCATTTTTGCAATTTCGTACAGACTATTTCAACTGCTAATCAAGTGAATTAATTCTGGGATGAATGAAGTTGGCAGAGCAGATCTGTCATGGTTTGTCTAGCCTTTGAAAGAAGAAATACTTCTAAAATAGATCAGAAAGCAGCATGTATCTGTGAATATCCCTGTACAGCTTTGTACCTCTCTCTAGTTCATTATTTCCATATTCGCACGGGGAAAACGTTCAGCACAGGAATTTGAGATTACTTCCCAAAGGGGACAGCCCTAAAGGGATTGCTCTGACACATGAAGACATTAGTGGAAAAAACCCAGCACACAGTGGGGTTTAAGGAACAACATTGAAGAGAGTGTGTCCTTGTTTTGTATAAAGGACTTGTAATCACATCTTCCAGAGACTTTTCCCCCTTATGCTAATTCTTTGCAGTGTGGTGTTAATGACTGAAATACTACATTTTTCACCTCTGTATTCTCACTTGCTGTGACTTGGCACCTGGTTCTGTATGTTTTTGGGTTTTTTTTCTTCAATGAAAATAATTAATATACTCCTAGGACATGTGAATAAACAGTGTTCCAGAATACTTACTTTATGAGAATTACAGGAAGCATTTAAAATGCTATATATGGCATTAGAGTGCTATGACACAAAGTCTAGAAGGACTGGGACACATTTAGTGCCATTATTTTCATTAAATCATTTGCATAGTTAAAAAAAATATATTCTGCTAATTTATTCTTCTTATGAAAGGTCATCTAGACAGGTCTGTTAAATTTAATGGCTGTTTCATTATTAAGGGAGAGCAAGAAGTTCTTAATTGAGGAACAGATAAAAAGCAAGCTAATTAACTCCAAATACATTGCTTTAGCAGCATCCAAACAGCCATTTCTAAGATTAACTTGGGTTAGTCATCTTTTGAGCTTTTAATCATATTTTTAGATTGCATTTTTACACCATCTGTACTACAGAAATGACTGTAATTTTTGTCACAGTTGGAAGCATCAGTTAATATATGTTTTCTATTTTGATCTAGGGAGGTGTTTGAATTGAGGGGGAAAATAGTCTTAAACTAATTGGGTTAATTTACAATAGATTGAGAGAGAGAGCAGTGGGAATGATTTACTCCTGTCTTTACCTGTTTTTCTTCCAACTATTACCTTACTTTTTAATTTAAATCCTGTCCCAAAAGAAGTGTTTGCCCCAGCCCTTTGATCCTCTGTAAATTGCTGAATGTAGCGGGAAACCACTGTCAGTGCTTCCACGCTCTGTCATTCTATTAACAAGATATTTAGCAGTTCAAACCATCTACTAGAGCTTGGGATCGAGCAGGATAAGAGCCACTAATGCAATGGAATCAAGCACTGATGTGTTGACTACTGCCTGATAGAGTCTGTGTTCATAACTCGTTGGGGTAGAGAGTGACAATAACATAGTAGGCTGTCGTGCAGCTGGTAGCCCACAAAACTCACTGTTCAAAAGGTTGCTTTTGATGGGGAAAATCCTTGACTGTGTAAATGTATGGACTAGAATAGAAACAGTGCAGGCTGTATGCATCATGTGAAGAGAGTTTTATCTGTGTGCAATCAGTGTTACAGAGCTTGTACACTAGTAATAATAACCAGCTAAGTATTTTTCAAGGTGCTGTATGAACTTAATTTCTTTTTGTAACAGACACAGGGAGTATGAATTCCCAGCAGGTAGGCAGTATTAAGATCATTTAAGCATATGCTATTCTACTCTCTTCATTCATAGAATCTTGTTAGCAAACTCCAGTTTTCATATTGTAGCTACTACTTAATGCTTTTTTGTCTTTTCATTTTTTTTGCTTATATGTATTTAATATTTCTGTTTGCCACAAAGTTTAGCAGGAAGCTCTGTGTTTTGGGGAAATCTTACTGTTACTCTGAAAAACAGAATTTTTCTGTGACATTCAAATATCCTGCAGTGGAGACAGTGGACTTTCTTTGTTTAACAAGAGAATCACACTTTCACAAGATTTATTTTATAATACTGATTTTTAAGGTTTTGTCCAGGTTACAGTCTACAATCATTAGCTAGGGAATACTGGCAATTTACTCTGGTACCTTGCTAGACTTACCCTACTGATGTTGGATAAAACAGTGAATGTAGTGATGTTGAAACAGAAATTGAGATTGGAACAAAAGTAAAAATACTTTACCACCATGTCCCAGTGGATGTTCTAGTAGATGGTATAGTTTGAAGGAAAAAGAGAGAAGAAACACCTTGAGGAGTTTTTTGTGATGGTAAATTTTGACTTTGGTTGTTGGGTTTTTTTAATTTGTTTTAGTTTGGGCTTTTTTTTTCAATTGCTGCTCAGAAGGCAGCAATTATCTTATGAAATTTATGAAAGAGACCTACTGCATTCATGTATATATTCTTTTTTTTCATATATATATGAGTGCAGTAGGTCTCTTTCATCAATTTCATTATATATATATATATATTACTCTTATTTGAATGACAACCATCTCTGTTCTTTGAAGCAGAAAGGTTTTATTAATGAAGGAAAACAGCCCAAGGTCATCTGCCAAAGCAAATTTTTCGTGTTCATAAGTAAAAGGATTTGGTGACCATTAGGTAACTCAACTACTGTGAAACTGTTCAGTTATCTTTCACAATGATAATTTTAGTCATATGTGTTGGCTCAGGACAGTAGTTCCATTTTTATTTGTTTTTTAATTGTGCAGAACATTTAAAGTGTCATCTTAAACCAGTGCAAGATGATTTATGAAGCCCATTGTAAGGATTTTTTGTAAGAGTCAGACATTTAGGGAAGAAAAAGGCATGAGGGGGTTGTGCTCTCCTCTGCATCAGATACAGAGGGACTTGACTCTTAAATACTTCTGTTCAGATGACACCTTGCATGTCATAAGTAGTTCATAGGCACTGCTTGGAAATGCAAGGTTAAAATGAAATGAAAGTTGAAGAGTTGTAGCATGTGTAAAAGAATTACTCTATTGAACTTTACTGATCATCAGGCATTTAAACAGCAGTTAAGCATGTAAATATCCTTGAGAACACCTTCCAGTGTTTTGGTGTTACTGAACCTATAGTTTGCCCTGATGTTGGGATTCAATGAATAAAAAACACCACATAGTTATACCCACTTTCTACAACAGCTTTTCGTCTTTAAGACTCCTTCTTGATTCTTCTAAGAATGTTATTGTTAACTGTTTTCTTCAGCTAGCAATTTGAGCTCCCTACCTCTCTCTGAAAAAGTAGTTGATTCCTGGAATGCAGAATCTGCTGTGTCTACATCAAACAGTCTCCATTTTCTTGTTTGTACTAAAATCACACTTAACAAGCTTTCGTATACTTTGTTTTAAATCATTAGTGTAGTTTGACTTAAATGGTAATGGCCTGTTTCATTTCCTCATTGCCCAAGAGAGCCAATGGCATCCTTGCCTGGATCAGGACACAGTCTCAAGTTGTGCCAGGGGAGATCTAGGCTGGATGTTAGGAGGAAGTTCTTCACAGAGAGAGTGATTGCCATTGGAATGGGCTGCCCAGGGAGGTGGTGGAGTCACCATCCCTGGAGGTGTTCAACAAAAGCCTGGATGAGGCACTTAGTGCCATGGTCTAGTTGACTAGATAAGGCTGGGTGCTAGGTTGGCCTGGATGAACTTGGAGGTCTCTTCCAACCTGGTTGATTCTATGATTCTCATCTGCAAGCATATTTTTGCGATGTTTTCTGAGTCACAGAATGTGTTGTGCTCGAAAGGACCTTTAAACATCATCTAGTCCAGCCCCTCTGCAGTAATCAGGGACATCTGCAACTAGAACAGGTTGCTCAGAATCCATCAAGCCTAAGCGTGGATGTCTTCAGGGATGGGGGCTCTGCCATCTCCCTGGACAGCCTGTTCCAGTGTTCCACCATCCTCACAGTAACCTCTTCCTAATGCCCAAAATCAAATGAGGTAGTATCATTTCAGAGCAATGAGGTGGAATCTAGGGTATTTGCTGATGAGTTTTCAGAATGGCCAGCATGGCTGCTGTACTGCAAAAACCTCTGCTGACTTAACAGCATTTGTTTTCATTGCGTGAAAGCAAGAGATGTTCATGAATGCTGCATTGGTGGTGAGAACCCAAATCTGCAAAAGAAGAAATGCCAGAAGCATTTTGTTGCCTCAGTAAGGAGACACTATCATGTACCTTCCAATATACATGACGTAAGTCACACAAGCAACAGTTCTGTAAGATTTGAAGTTAAGATCAACAGTGATATTTTTTCCTATGATAGATCTCTGTATATACCACATGAACATCAGAACTTCATGGAGAACAGTGCACATGGGAATATTTTTGCACTTACAGTCTAGACAGAACAAGGGACCATCATTGCAGTTACATTTCTGAAGCTTCTCAAGTAATAACTTAGATTCTTTTTAGTCTTTCAATTTTTCTTCACTTGGTGTGTAAATGGCAAAAGTTAATTTCACCTGTGTGAGGTTAGTTTGAAAGCTGATCCTCTCTTGGAGGTGATTTTAGATCAACCTGTAAGAGAAACCATCAAGGCAAAAACTGTGCAATGCCAGTTAGTGTAAAGCTATGACTGCATTAGAAATGCGTAGAGGTTCCTGAGCAACTTACTTTCCAGCAAGTGCATCATTCCCCAAACTTACTTCAAGATGAGTATGTTTTTCAGATGAAAAATATGAAATGGGTTGGAGTGGCCAGTTGGTGCATTCAGAGGTGGTTCATAAGTCTTGCAGCTTTCCAGAGTTCTTTTCTGTGCCACTAGACCTGTGTCATTTTGAGAGATAAAAGTTGATCTTTTGAAGGCCATATTTAGGAGTATGAAGTTAAATCTTTTTAGGAATGCCATAGATATTTAAATGGGGATGTTAATCACAAAGCTTACAGATCAGTCTCAGCAACTATGTGCTTGTTAACTCTGCTTTCCTGAAGACTAACAAAAGGAAAAAAAAAAACCAACACAAAACCCCCCCACTTGAAATCTCTGCAGTTGACAGCATAATTTTTTATTGAAGGAATGCAGTGGCATTTGTTAGAGGTGTCACATTCTCCATTGTTCATAGTCATAAAAAAAATACTCCATCTCCATATCCTCGTGTCTCAGTTACTCATTTCTCAGTGACACAATATCCAGTGATGCCTTGTCACCTTTTCTCCCCTCCATTTTGTCTATGAGTGGTTTCTAAATTATTTTTAAGTAGTATTTAATGCCTTGTACTGCATGGGGTTAAGAGGGAAAATTGTTAATGTTACTGCTGGTGGATTTTTATTTGTTTGTTTTGTAGTGGATTTTTTTTCCCAAGCATGTTTCAGACCACTGCTTCTGTCGCTTAGAGAATGAGTGTGTGACTGACAGGATACTATTTGGGAAGTGATGTGCAGTCTCAGAGTAATATGACATTTTATGAGCAGCTTGACTGTTTTCATTACTTGGATTTATACTTTTATTTCTGTGTGCTGAGGAATAAGTGAGCAAGGCAGCTGTGGGAAATAGAAAAGCTGTCAGGAGGACAGCCTTGAAATTATGCCATTGTGTCTAATAAGACATTAGGGCTGTTATCTTTAAACCCTTTAAATGCTAAAGTCTGATAGAGCAGCTTGGATCATTGTTTCAAGTTAAGTGGTTTGGTCAGGTTTGTAATAGGTTCACTGAAGATAATCAAGAAGCCTTGAAACAAAATGTTAAGAATCTTGTCCTAAATAGCATATTTAGAGCTATTTTTTTTACTGGTAACAGTGGGAGATAGGACTTGTAGTGCTTTCTTGCCTGTTTTATAACCCCAGCAGAAATCTAATGGAAGGCTATTGTTTTCATGTAAATATTGTAGGCAGTCCATTGTCCTTCTAATTATGAACTCTGCTTTTTCACTACAGGCTTGAACACTACATTGCTTTTGCAAGCTTCAGTCTGGCAAGCTCTCTTTGCCACGGCAGTACAGTAGTTCTCATTCCTGCGTGTCTTAAGAACTGTAGCAACTTTGTGCTTTTCAGTCATTCTTCACTCTGAGTCCCCTCCCTACTTCTGCAAGGGACCCTTCTCTTTGAAAACATCAATTAAGTACCAGAGTTTGCGGTCTTGGTTCCTCTAGCAGAGTGACAGCTTGGTGCTTGCGCTCTGTTCACTTATTGAGCAGTTTTGATGATCTGTCAAGTGAAACTAGGAATGATCATAAATCACACAATTTCTCACTATAAACGCACTATGATCTGATAAGGAAGTTTCCCTCCCGAGGCTAAAGCTGTCTGTGAAGGCTTTGCTTGGCCGCCGTTGTTAAAACCCAGTTGATTCTGTTGAGTCAGGGCAGAGAGGAGCAGCCCCTGCACCTTTGGACATGCCAACCAAAGACCTCAGTTCAAAGCTTTATTATAGTTGCTCTCTAATTGCACCTCTGAAGCACTCAACACAGGTTTCCAAGTGGTTTTCTGACAGCTCAGGAAAAATTAAATTGTTCTTAGGTGGTTACAGCTTTGAAACACTTCTGTAATTTCAGCAAGGAGAATATGGTGATACAAATTAAATTGAACACATGCATAAACAATCGAATCATAAGAAATAGTTCCTGGTGATTTATCTTCCTGTAAATGAGGGGGAATGCAGAATTGCACTGACATAGCATTAAGGAATTTTGACAAGAAAAGCTCTGCTTGCAGAAGAAATAGTGTTTGAGATACCAAGTGCTTCTTTAAAATGTAGAAATTATCATAACATTGCTGCTTTACCCAGCGGCAAATATCTTCTGACTGGTAAGAACTCAACTTAAATATTATCATTTCAATTGCAGCAAGACAGGTCAGTGACTATTAACCTGGTAGTAGGATACATGTGATGTCCTTACTAACACAGAAAGAGTACAAATCTCTTCCAGTGCTTTCAGAACTGTGGTGACAGGTATGCACAAGCAGGTGTTGCAGCAGAAAACAGAGCATTATGCTTAACAAAAATTAACCAGCTCAACCTTAAGAACAAATAATTATTTCCACACTTTTAATTAAAAATAAATAATTAAATGAAACAAGCAAACACATTTAAACCAACAAACCTCCCCTGAAATCTTTTAAGGAAAGATCATCTGAAAATAGATTATTCCATGGGAGAAGAGACCCTTATTTTTTTGGGATTTACAGAGAAAGACATCTTGTGGAGACAGTTTTTTCCATGTTCCTTATTCATGAAGGCAAATGTGGAAGTAATTGGGGAGTGCTCTCTTCCTCCAAAGTATACAGTTGTAATAAGGAAACGCCAAAACCTGTTGTTGCCAGACTTATGTAAAGCCTTTTTGCTTTCCAAAAGTACATGGGTTGGTGAGACATAACTGCTAAAGCTTCCCATGGTAGCTTGGTAGTACAGAAGTTTGCTAGCAACAAGGTGAAACTTGCATGACAAATTAGTCTTAATTTGTTATTAGCTCAGATTATGCTCACTTCTCTCCATATCCCCTTATTTTCTCAATGCTTTACTCTCTAGCAGATTGATCTTCTCTGCAGCACTGTTGAATACAATATTCTGGCAAAAAAACACCAGATACAGCAAGCAGAATAAGCATACCAAAAAATATTTGTCTTGCAGTAGCTGACAATAGAACTAGCACACAACTGTAGGACATTTTTGTTTCCTTTGCTATGGGTTGGTCTCCCATGTTATCATACAGCTGCAGTGAGTACAAAAATGGATGAATGCTCTCTGAGTTAAAACAGAATTAATTCAAATTAAATTGTAATTACTCACAAGCTTTTTTTATCATGAAGTTACAGCTATTCTAAAGTTATTCAAAGAGATCAAAGAGCAGTGTAAAGCTCTTAGCAATATATATCTTTCATTCATATCTAAATCTATCCTGGGACACTTCAGGTGCCAGCATTGCTAATGTCTCAATGTGAAAAAAGGCATCACAATCCTAAGAAAAATTGTTTATGTAAAGCTGGCAGGTTAATCAAAGGAGACCGACAAGTATCACAGTATCACCAAGGTTGGAAGAGACCTCGTCATCAAGTCCAACCCTTTACCACAGAGCTCAAGGCTAGACCATGGCACCAAGTGCCACGTCCAATCCTGCCTTGAACAGCCCCAGGGATGGTGACTCCACCACCTCCCCGGGCAGCCCATTCCAGTGTCCAATGACTCTCTCAGTGAAGAACTTTCTCCTCACCTCAAGCCTAAATTTCCCCTGGCGCAGCTTGAGGCTGTGTCCTCTTGTTCTGGTGCTGGCCACCTGAGAGAAGAGAGCAACCTCCTCCTGGCCACAACCTCCCCTCAGGTAGTTGTAGACAGCAATAAGGTCTCCCCTGAGCCTCCTCTTCTCCAGGCCAAGTAGTTCCATTAAAAGTAGTTAGAGAGAAACAATTAAAGTAAGGACCATAACAGCATGTGCGTAGTATCGATAGAGGTAATCACTGGCTAACCACTGTTATCCTGTGTGTGTGGTGCGATGCCATTCCTCAGTTCACACCCTCAGTTCACACACGTTTTTGAACGTGGTGTCTGATCACATCAAGGGATTTTTTTTTTGAGCTTTGGAAGAGAGAACTCTCTTAGTTCAGTCAAAATTGAAAAGGAAAAGGTAAAACATATTGAAGTACTGATACCTAATTAGTTAAACATCTCACCCTCATGGTTGTCCATAGAGAAAAGATGAGTGGTAGCAGCCATTGACACCTTCATGAGTTGAAGATGAGTGCTTTGAAAGCTTGTCTTTTTCCCAGTGGGTCACTTGGTCCACTTTCATCCAGATGATGCCTTTTTTAGATCTTCTAGCAGAGTAACTCCCATAGCTCAGTTCTGTTCATTATCTCAGTATTTCTGTAATAGTGCTTCTCTGGGAGAGAAGAAACAAGAGCATGGCTCTGTCAGAAAGAATAGGAAAACAAAATTATATATGGATAGGGGAGTACAAAAAAGCTCCTGGAATAGCAGGCCAAAATTTTGGCAGAGAATGGATGAAAAGATTTGAGTGTGTGATGGTTTACATGTGAGCTCCAGTAAGGAGTAACAGCAGTAATATCCTCAAGTGGAGCCCTGGGAATGGTACCAAGAGAGCTTGTAGGATAAAATTCCAAATACCTGGCACTTCTTATATATACCATGAATTTGGGCAAGACAAGGCAAACATGCCTTTTCTCTTTCTCTTCCTCAACTCAAAGATAGAACATCATATATAAGCACTGACATAGATTTTTTTAAGGAAAACTATGACACCAGTCCTTTGTCATGCCTTAAATTGCTTGCTCAGAAACATTCAGGTTGCACAACTTTGTGGTCACTTCTTATTAAACTTTCTTTCATCAAAGCTGGACCATTTTTTGATCTATTGAGCACATGGTCATTGTAAAGGTTCCAGATGCCAGACTCTCTGTGTAAGTAGTGCACAAGACTGAACAAAGCAGTAAGTGGCTGACTGTATTTCACAGCTTCATTTTCTTTACCGCACTTGAATTGCACTCAGACTTTTCTTCTCCTGTATATGCACTGTTCTTCTGCACATGTCCTTATCTTGTCCTGTTTTAACTAGTTGCTTTTTCTGTGTTTGATCTTGCAGTTAGATTAGAAACCTTTGCCAAGAAAGTATGGCCCACTCTTCCTTGCCTAAGTTTCATTTCTTTCTTACAGTTCTCATGCATTCTTTCTAAGACTCTTGGGCCCCTTGAGGTATAGGATCCAGCTGTAACATGTGGGGTTTTTTGTCTGCTTTTAAGTATAGTCCAATACCTGAGACTTCCTCCTCTTCAGGGTACCTTGGCTGGCAAACTTATCCAACTTCCCACTGTTTCATCAAGCCTCCACTTGAATGGGTAGCCCTCAGAGTTTAGTGAGTGAGTCTCTGTTTATGGGAGATGAATAAAAAGAGCCCTAAGACCATGTCCCTGGCTCAAGTATTCACTTAATCTCATCTTCTGGGTTCTCTATGTTGTACAAAATCTTACTCCCTGAATTAATGAGACGAAGTTTATGATTGCCTGACAACTTTTAATTCTCCTTCATTGTACATTTGAATTATGGTGCTGTCTTGATTCTGTGATCACATGCTATCATGTCTGCTTCACAGGATGCACAGTACCCACTGAATGGGGTACTGCATTCACATGTTTTACACAACTGCTTGAGAAGTAGTGGAAAAAACACTGCTATAAAACCAAGGAACTGAGGTACAGGAAACTAATGACCAAACCCTAAGGAAATGCCTCAGTTCATTGCCTCAGAGCAGGAATACTCTAGTGGGTATCCAAAGCCTGCTTTTTCAAATGTATTTGCATGTGTCTATGGAGTAGTATTTTATAAATCAAAAGATAATGCAAAGAACTTTGGTCTTGAATGAGTTCTTCAAAAATAAGTTCATAAATGGTATTGTTTCTTTGCAGAAATGAGTCACACTGAGATCTGGCAGGGAATCATTCAGAAAGGAGAAAACTTTCATCTACTGAACAGGCAGAAAATGAGATGGTCTTTAGTCATCTGCTAAACCTCAGTGATATCTAAATAAGGTCTTTACTGCTTAGTAAAAATCTTAAGGACATTCATAACCATTTTCTTCTGCTATTGTCTTTACTTAGGGAAGGGAGAGTTCAGCAGGAATTCCTTAACCACACTGTCATTTTGTTTCAGTGTGTTACTTGTAGTGTGGACTAGATAACTTTTAGCTAGGTAATATGTGATTTTGGTGTCCTTAGTAATAAGCAATAATTAAGCAATGTTAGATGACTGAGTGGTCTCTGTCAGTGTTGCTTTTCTGAAAGAAGCTGTGTGAGGTGATAAAAATGACATTTCCTTGCACTTGTTTAAGCCCAGTTAGTTTTTGTCTAAAACAATCCCTAAGAAGCTTTTAGTTGTGTTTTTTTTTTTCTTTTAAGAATATTTGCCACAAAAGAAAGCTCTATAAAATGTTTCTCAAATCCTAAATTACAATATACTGTGTGAATCTTGCAGGTTGATACTGGACTATTGAAGTAGAATATTAGAGCTCTGAGGGGGTAATGTAGCCATGTTGCTTATTTCATAATTTTATTTTAGAGATATATATATTTTTTTATATGTATAGTGTCAAGTATATCATAGAATGATAGAACAGGCTGCGCCAGGGGAGATTTAGGCTCGAGGTGAGGAGAAAGTTCTTCACTGAGAGAGTCATTGGACACTGGAATGGGCTGCCCGGGGAGGTGGTGGAGTCGCCGTCCCTGGAGCTGTTCAAGGCAAGGTTGGACGTGGCACTTGGTGCCATGGTCTAGCCTTGAGCTCTGTGGTAAAGGGCTGGACTTGATGATCTGTGAGGTCTCTTCCAACCCTGATGATACTGTGAACAGTTTGGATTGGAAGAGACCTCTAGAGGTCCTCTAGTCCAATCCCTTCTGCAGTAAGCAGGGACATCCTCAACTCGATCAGGTTGCCCAGATCCCTGTCAAGCCTCACCTGGAATATCTTCAGGGATAGGACCTTAACCACCTCCCTGAGCAACCTGTTCCAGTGCTCCACCAGCCTCATGGTAAAGAACTTGTTTCTCATAATGTGGAAGTTATAGTTTGTTTTCAACTACTTTTAAAAAGTACAGGAGAGATGTTAAAAACAGTTGTAACATTTTGCTTAGTGACATTGAAACTTTTCATTTGCAAGCAGTGGCTGAGAGTACATGTTCCATATAGAAATGAAACACTGCTCTTCTCCTTCAATAATTTGTATGCAAGGACATAACCTTAGCTAAAATATTCGTCTTATGAGTAATTTCTCCATCACTGGAAATTTGAGCTGAGGTGATGAAAGAAACATTTCTAGAAAATTATACTCCTTGTGTTGACAACATCCCAAGATGTTCCTGACAAACAAAGCACAAAATTTATTTTCAAATACTATTCTACTCAGAGTGCTCTGACATATTTTATTTCCCTTATGGTACTGGCTCTGACCTTAAATCAAGTGCTGAAATTTGAAAATGCTGACAAGCTTCTTCAACACATTTGTGGGGAAGAACTCCTTACTAGTGGCTGTGGGCCATTAGTCGCCGAAAAGCACGTTGCCACGCTGTAGGTGAGGGCTGCTGTACATAGGGACTTGGACAAGTTTGAGAGGTGGGCCAAGCCAACCTACCAACATTCAGCACATTCAAGTGCAAGGTCCCATGCCTGAGTCAGGGCAATCCCAAGCACAAATATAGACTGGATGAGTGTGGCTCAAGAGCGGTCTCAAAGAGGAGGACTTGGAGCTGTCAGTTGATGAAAAACTCAATGTGAGCCAGTAATGTGTGCTTGCAGCCCAGAAGACCAACAGTATTCTGGGTTGCATCAAAAAAAGAATGGCCAGCAAGATGAGGGAGGTGATTTTGCCCCTTTACTCTGCTCTCATGAGACACCTTCTGGAGTACTGCGTCCAGTTCTGGTGCCTCCAGCATAAGAGAATCATAGTATCAGGATGGAGCACCTCTGCTATGGTTATTAGCTGCAAGAATTGGGGCTGTTCAGCCTAGAGAAAAGAAGACTATGGGGAAACCACAGGGTTTATAGTAATGGGAGGAGAGGGAATGCATTGAAGCTTGAGGAGGGTAGATTTAGACTGGAGATTAGGAAAAAAATCTTTACGGTGAGGGTGGTGAGACACAGGAACAGGTTGCCCAGAGAGGCTGTGGATGTCCCCTCCCTGGAAGTGTTCAAGGCCTCGAGCAGCCTGGTCTAGTGCCTGCCTATGTCAGGGAGGGTGGAACTAGATGATCTTGAAGGTTTCTTCCAACCTAAGCCATTGTATGAATCGATGAACCTGTGAATTTATGATATTGTGCTTGTGCTTGTAAGTAGGTTTAATGCTTGTTACCAATGCATTTAGCAGTTGGAAGGCTAGGAGACTGTCCATTCTGACCCCATTCAAGATAGAATTCTAGTGTATTTTAATTGTACCAGTTCCCACCTTTCTAGACATAGGAAAATATGTAATATCTGGTATGACTCTAATGAAAGCTGACATAATAATGATATTCTGGAGACAGAGCTGTATCTTTTGACTGTACTGCTAGGCTGTTGTAAAGTGAAAGAAGAATTTTACATTATTGTATTTACCTGGTCCCAGGAAACTTCCTTTAAGGATTTGATGTATTCCAAGTCTGGCCATTTAGACAACAACTGAATTCATTAAAGTGAATGTGGCCTGGTTAATTTCTTGTCCTGAGTTTTTTATGCAGTTTGACAGCATAGGGTTAAATGTTTGATATGCTTTTTTAAAAGATAGCTGCCTTTCTAGGGCAGTGGTAACATTGGTTCACACTGCATCTTCTTCATTGTCTCTGGAAATATGTGAGGAGCCTTCAAAATGAAACTCACTGTATGAAATAAGCTTTATTATTAAAAATAGCATGTTAAAACAGAAGGAGGTGCCCTTCAAAATCCTGGATCACAAGACAAAATTCAAACATCAGTATACAGTGACCAGTCCAGGTATTCAAGAATATGATGCTTTCCTCTTGGATATTTATTTGCAGGAGTATAGACAACTCTGTCAGACTTAGAAACATCTTTTTAATCTCTTTTTTTTTCCACCTCTAAAATTACACACAATGCTCGTTATGTTTGAAGTGTGCTCACAATTTTTCTGTCATTGGGATCAGAGAGGGACAGCTCCCCTGTATGTTTACCCAAAGCTTCCCTGCATGTGGAATATCATGAAGTAACTAGTTAGTAAGGACAGACCGGACCTAGAAGGCAAGTTGTTATTTATGGGAAGTAATCCAGCAGCGTGGCTGTCTTGTGAATCTGCCTGTGTGCTAATAAAAGGGGACAATTTCCAGAGCAACCAAGCTCTGCTGATATATTCATGAGCATGGAAATGCTAAACTGACACACCGATGTGTGCATCTTGGTCTTTACCCAGGTTTAAAACTGTATATAGAAGTGAAGAAGCTACTTTGGTAAATCTGATTACTGGAATACAGTAGAAGGAGAAGGTGTTTTCATGTAGGTTTGCTGGGGTTTATTTGGTTTGAAGTCTTGATTTAGTTGGGTTTGGTTTTGCAGTGCTAGTGCACCAATGAACCACAAAATGATAAAAATTGATTAAAAGCATTGCGTGTTTCAGTCTGCAGAGTGTATGACCTACATGTAAATCTTTAAAAGTGATGACTGGGGATAGGTAATTTGGTTTGTTTTGATTAAAAAAAAAAAAAAGAGGAAGAAGAGCAGGTGGATTTCTTCTACATTCACAGCAAGGTTTCTTTTCCTTGGTTTCACACAACCACAATCTATTCAATGAAGTAATTGCTGTCCCCTTATCTTGCATCCCAAGCTGAGTTCAGCATCTGGAAAAGCTTAAGAACTCAATGCATCAGATTATCCTGCTCAAACTGCTGTTTATTGCAGGCCATTTTGTCCTGTCATCTCCACGACAGAATGTCAAAGCTTTTCTTTCTGTTACCTTCAGCTTCCAGCATCTGCAGGGGTCTGATATGCAACCTCTGCATTACACAGGGGGAAACCGTCAAACAGTCAGGATGAAGGCAGCGAGCCAGACAACTGCAGACATTGGTGACTTCTGGTGCTGCATTGCAATGGTGCCTTCTGTTAGCAATCATATTTCACCATTCTCAATCACTCAGCCATTTTGGTAGGTTTCCTAAACCTTCTGACTTCCCATGTTATAGGCTGTCCTTCCCCATCTTTTCTCTTTTACTAGAATGTTCCAAAGTGTGATGACTAAACAGCTTTGCTTAGGCGTGTACCAGTATTGCTTCCTCTCTCTGCTCACAGGTTTACAGAGTGGTTTCCCCTAAATGACAGAAACTCTTTTACCTGTTAACAAAGCTACAGAGAATAGTCTATGGAAAAAATCCTGTCACAGGATTCTCTGTTCTATTTCATTGTGGTTAGTTTTATTGTATTGTCCTATTCCACTCTTTTTTTCCCCCCAGTGGCATTAATTGGAATGTCTGTTCAGTTATCCAGTCTTAGACTTCATGCTGAGACCCAGCAGTGGGAGTCCTCAGTGTAACTCTAATCTAAAAAAAAATACTGCAGGTGTATGCATTTTAAAGAATAATTTACTATCTGTATGCCCATGTCCAGTTTTAGCATAGGTCTTCTGCTATAAAAATGTCCTGAAATACAGACACAAATGCCTTCAGCCAACTGCTAAGAACATAGGTTTGTCACTAAATAATCTATCTCAGACCCTCTGACTCATTCGGACTCTGACTCAGCCTCCCTCCACTGCCCATACAGGGAGCTTATATCCTGGATAGTAGCACTTCAAAGCACTGTTTGTGCCTCTACTGAGTGTTAGACTTCTCTACGTTCCTGCCCAACAACTTTGCTGCAGTTTTTTTGCCTGTGAAATAATAGAATCAACCAGATTGGAAGAGACCTCCAAGATCATCCAGTCTGACCTGTACATACTGTAATATCCTATACGATGTTGAGTCTCAGAAGGGCATTTAAAGGTGACTTGCTTATCGTCTCTATTGAGAGATTTACCAAGTTGCTTGTTATGCAGATATGGACAGTATGGCTGAATTTGAGGTTTCTTTATGCTACCCAGACTAATATGAGCACATTGCATGGGGGTAAGTATAAGGAGAATGTGCATAGAACCTGTGCTTGTTAGCAAGTGTTTCAGACAATGCCTTTTACAGAATCACTGAAACATTCAGGTTGGAAAAGACCCTCAGGATCAACAAGTCCAACCAGTATCACTACCCTACAAGATTCGCCCCTAAACAATATTCCCAAGCACCACATCCAAATGACCTTTAAACACATACAGGGTTGGTGACTCAGTCACCTCCCTGGGCAGTTCATTCCAATGCCTGACCACTCTTTCTGTTGAAAAAAAAATTCCTATTGTCCAGTCTAAACCTACCCAGTTGCAGCTTGAGGCTGTTCCCTTATTTCTATCACTAATTACCTGTGAGAAGAGACCATGAAAGTAACAAAAAGCCTGATAACGAGTTCTGTTCTTCAGTGTAGATTGATTCAGAAATGACATCTAGTACACCCTACTGCATCATAGCTACCTACTTAAAATAGTAATTATATTTTGAAACTGGAATCTAAAGAATTGCCTTAAAACTCCTCTGACCATGTACAATATGGTCATAAAGCTTGATTTACAAGGGAATTGAGATTATGTGCTCAGCACAAAAAAACCCTTTATGCTTTATTATGGATGTTCACGTGCTGCTCAATTTCAGGTTGGGAGAGCTGGCCTCAGATTTAACATTGGAGGATCTCTAATGAAATTCTGAAAGGTTATTCCACCAGTGTAGCAGTTTTAGAGATGAAAGAGGTAGACTTCTTTCTGTTTGCCATTTGCACGGCTTCTTAGGCATCACCAGTACAGGACATGCATTATAGAAAGTAATTCAACAAATGTAATGTTTTCTGGATTAATTCTAGGGCTCCATAAAATTAAATAATTGGATGTGATAACACAGAGGAAGATTACATTTCACAGTTAAATGTGATCTGACACTCTAAAAAGTAAAGTACATTTGACATATGCTAATGATCCATTTTTCTTTCTACATTCATTAAGACTAAACTTTGCCTTCCTATACTATGAAAATTTAAGGGTGGTCAGATTACACTGGACAGAAAAGTATATGTGATTAGCATATTAATGTTTGATATTCAGATGTATTTACTTTTCTGAGTAAAGATTTCATTGTTTGCATCTCTCTGAATAGAGAATGCCAAGCTAGAATTTATTTTGAAGTTAGGGTTTTCTCTTGCTGCCTTTTATCTTTTACAGATGTATATTGAGAAATCAAGTTCTACCATTTAGTCAACACATAGCATACTAGCCACATGAAAAATACCATCCTGCATGGAAACAGAACATTAACAAACAACGTGGTTCATCATGTAAAACATACCAGTATCTTAGGTGTCCCATAGCTTATCCTCTCCTACTTTAATTGAAGGAATTCCTGTAAGGAGTAGAAACTCCACCTTAAGTTCACGTTCATGGATTCACAGATTGCATCACATTGGAAGGGAACCTCAAAGGTCATCTTGTCCAAACCTGCATTGAGCAGGGACTCTTCCAACTAGATCAAGCCTGATCTTGAATGTCTCCATGGATGGGGCCTTAACCGCAGTGCAGAGCAACCTGTTCCAGAATTTCACCACTCTCATTGTAAAGAACTTCCTCCTTTGTGTCTAACCTGAATCTACCCTGCTCCAGTTTAAAACTATTGTCCCTCATCCTATCACACTTTGTCACTGATTGTTGCCTGATGTGTGAAGAAAGCAGCCAACGCATCAGGAACTGTGTCTATGAATGATGTGTGTTCTTGCAGATGTTTGGATTCTTCTATCCAATTCAGTTGTGTTTAAGTCATTGCATGGATAAGAAAAGTTCCTGGGGAGAAGCCCACTGACATGTACAGACTTTTTACAAGAATTCCCTGAGTCAGAAGAAGTAAGATATTTATGTGTCTTAATTCAGAGGGTAAGGTAGCTGAATACAGAAGTATCATACATTTGTAAGAATGGTTATGTATAGATCTAGCATTTCAAAATGCAAATCTTACTTTCTCTATATCTTAACTAGATTGTGTAATCTATCACCTTGAAAAAAATTGTGGGCTTCAGTACATCTCTAAGGTCCGCATTTGCTGTCATCATATAGTGAAAGGTGCATTTAGAGGCAGCAGACATCTTAACTGTAGGGTTAAAGGGAAGAATCCTTTCATTTCGAAGTAAAAGTAAATATGTGTGATGGTTTGGGTGTTCCCTGCCCACCCACACTTTAGAAGTCACCCAGACTAGGCTCAGTCGGCTCTGGGAATATGAATGAAGCTATTTATTTACAGCTAGCACAATATACAAGCAGATATTTACAATATATACAGCTATATACAGAAATAGACAAGGTAAAAGGTAATCCAGAAACACAACAGCCCTCCCAGAAACCTGAGTCCCCAGGAGGGGCTCTCAACCACCTTCCCCCTGCCCCTCTCAACCTTACCCCAGTCCTAAAGACGAATAGAGGTTCAGCCAAGAGGTTATGAAGCAAAGGTGCGTTAGTCCAAATGGAAGGTGAGGTTAGGGAGATGCAGTTCAGTCCGAAACCCAAGACAGAGTGTGACAAAATGTCAAGAGTGTTATCTAATGTTTTCCTTTCTTCTTCAGCAAGACTCTGAGGGGAGTAGCCATCACCATTGTTTTCCTTTCACAGCCTATGATCTAATTCTTCTCACCAAAACACTCTAGCTAGCTCCAAACTAGCACAATATGAAAGATGTTTTGCTATTGGAACACATAAACACAAATGTCTGCCTTGTTTACACAGCTCCCAATAAGAGAGGCATGAATTATTTGCATAGGTTTGGATTTTTGTTACTCGTTGCTCGTTGTGGTTTTTTTGGCTGGTTGATTGGTTGGGATTTGTGTTTGTTTTGGGGTTGAGGGGAGTTGGTGGTGTTGGTGGTTTTGGGATTTGGTTGGATGGCTGGTTTGTTTTTTTTCTTGGAGTAATTTTGATGGAAACTTGATTCATTTGTTTTATCAGACTTTCAGATTGTGGAAGTCATGCTTCTTGGTTAGGTTACAGTCAAAATAGGTAGTAGGTGTTTTCTATTGAACGATGAAGGGCAGCCTGGGGATTATTAAGAAAGCTCTGTGGTATATTGAGCAATGCTGAAAGGTAGCATGATAAACAGCATCTGGCTGTCAAGAGAAACCTCAAGTTATTGTATGTGGTTTATGCCAGTATGTCAGTTTTCCACACGCTGAGTGATAATTTAGAAAGGGAAAAGAGCAATTCACATATATCCATAAAATCTGAATCTAATCCAGGATATCACATTACCCTGCACAGCCACGTTCTAGTCATGTAAACTATTAGTACTAAGCAATTTTGGTCAATATTATCTGTGAAGAATCCAGTGGCCTCGCAGACTCTAGCAAATTAAATTGTTGTGAGAATGGCTGTACATCTTTGCTGAAGGTATCTATTTGTTTTAATTGAAAGTCCCTGCTCTGGCATCCTGAATTTGCTCAGCATGGTTTTCCAGGGAACAAATTCTGTTCATTTCAGTTCCTGTATTTCTGAAATCTCAGCCTGAGGAGATACATTCTTCACAGACCTTAATTCTTTATGGGAATGACAGGAGTTCATCAAACTTTGATCTCCAAGGTTTCCAGCAGTTTGAAACCAGCTGCTGCTGGGTTCTATTAAAGGCAGAGGGATTGGATCAATCCAGCCAAATACATGTCGACTTGGAAGAGAGGTTATCAACTCTGGTTAGATTTTTAAGGTTAAAGATGAGGGTGAGCTGTGAACATAAACTGACAGGGACATGTCTTATTCAGACACAGACTGAACTGAAATGTATGTGTGTAGCTCAAGAGAGAAATATTTATGTTTGGCTTATTTTTATAGGTAGATGATCTTTGCATTCAGATGATTCCCTGGAATGTAGATAGGCGTCATCTTAAAGCAATGTAATCACTTCTCAGTGATTTTTTTTGTTGTCCCTTTTTTTCCTCATATCCCTTTTTTTCCTCATTTTTAAGATTTCCCCAAGTGCATTCAGAGTAAATGGATGTTTTTAGTACAACTTCAGCTTTGTATCAGCTACCTAAAAGTGCTTGTAGTTTAAGATAAAGTAGGCTGAAATGAGCTATATTAAAAGAGAGGAAATAACTTACTTGTTTACTTCCAAAAGGCTGTTGTTGAGACAGAGTGTTTGGGTGGTGAGATTCAAATAGTTTGGCTTTTGGATATGTGATTCTAGGAGGTACTCCTACCACAGAGCAAATGTCCTTGGATGCAGTGTCATGGGTTGAGTCGGATCTGATGATGAATATTCAAGACCACACTTCAAAATGAAAGTGCTGGCTGGAGCAGGGTGTCATGGGGCTTGA
Source organism: Pogoniulus pusillus (assembly GCF_015220805.1). Lineage (NCBI taxonomy): Eukaryota > Metazoa > Chordata > Aves > Piciformes > Lybiidae > Pogoniulus > Pogoniulus pusillus. The sequence goes on from NC_087284.1 coordinate 15,358,236, forward strand.
AGTTCAGACTGTGACATGAGAGGCTGTTCCAGTTGCTGTTCCCAGTTTGGGGGAGTTGGTCTTTTCTGCTGCTTGGTTGGGATTTGGTGTTTGTTTTGGGGTGGAGGGGGGTTGGTGGTGGTGGTGTTTGGGGGACTTTTTTGGGGTTGTGATTTTTTTGCCTGCAGCATGCTTGGGTGAGAGGGAGTTGTTTTATCTCTGGCTTCTACTGCTCCTGCTGCTTTTGCTAAGGTAATTGTGTAGTGTATAGTCTCAGTAAACTCCTTATCAGGGACACTGAGATTGCCTGTGCTCAGCACACTGATGGAGCGAAAAGTATGAGTCTTTCTTTCCTAAGTCTTAGATAATTGTACTCAGCTTGTATCAGCTGTTCCATGTACAGAATGAGAAAAATGGCAACATCATATTAATACTTGCTAGAGCAAAGACTTTTTTAAGTACTTGCATTGCCCTTTTGTTTGTTTGTCATCTGGGATAAAGGACAGTTTGTGAATGCATAGTTGGCAAGAGTAAACACAGTCACTTGAGGCTTAATTCTCTGAAGTCTTTTGCCAAGCAAAGATGGCTGTTAGCTACTCCCTAAAGTATAGGAACATCTATATCATGGGGATACAGGTAGGCTGTTAGCTGGGGCAGAATACTTCATGCTGTTTTCCATTTTTTTCTAGTAGTATTTCAGTGAATCCAAAGTACAGTTCTAGCTAGCTAATGTCAGAGAGGAAAATAAGACTAGATTGGGTCTTTCCTTTACCCTGAAAATCCAGAAAGCTGACTTTCTTGCAGCTGAGAAAACTAGCATTAGAATATGTATGTATGTATGCCAGAATGTGTATTTCTTCCGCTGCTTCTCTTATTATGATCTAAGCAGCTGAATGAATATATGAGCTAAAAGTTGGAATACTGTGGTTGATTGACATCCCATAAAGCTCCTGTCATCCAACAGTATATTCATAGCGCATCAGAGAATATGAAGCAGTGCTGCCTGAAAAACTGTGTGTGTAGTGCAAACTCAGAACAAGCCTCATTTATGATTATTTCTTGGAAAGAAATGGTTAGAAGAGAAGCACTGTGATTAAAGGAGCGGCCATTAAAGATGAGCACTGACTTTTCCATCTCATTGCTGCTTTATACTTGCCAAAATCCCTCCTGCTGAAAAAGATACTGCTTATTATTTTTATTTAATGGCATAGAGGGGTTTGACATTTTGTACTCCACATAAATTGTGAAGCTAAGCAAGAGAGGTCAAAATGTGTTGGGATTAGGCATCCATTTCTCACCTGAAAGAGAAATGTGCTCCCAGTATTTGATCTTTTTTTTGACATAAGCTCTTGCAGTCAAATTAAAGATGGTTAAAATTAGTGCTATGTAGAACAGTCTCAGCCTTTGGGATTTTTTTTTTTTAACAGAATTGTGAGGCCTTTTTATGATCACTTGTACTTAAGTGGTGGCAGACACCATACAGATTAGACAGCAAACTTAAATTTTCTGCAAAATTCAGTTCAATAGTTGAGGTGCTGGAACGTGTCCAGAGAAGGGCAACAAGGCTGATCACAGTATCACAATATCACCAAGGTTGGAAGAGACCTCATAGATGATCAAGTCCAACCCTTTACCACAGAGCTCAAGGCTAGACCATGGCACCAAGTGCCATGTCCAATCCTGCCTTGAACAGCTCCAGGGACAGCTGATGAAAGGCCTGGAACACAAACTCTATGAGGAGAGGCTGAGGGAGCTGGGGTTGTTTAGCCTGGAGAAGAGGAGGCTCAGGGGTGACCTCATTGCTGTCTACAACTACCTGAAGGGACATTGTAGCCAGGTGGGGGTTGGCCTCTCCCAGGCAACCAGCAACAGAACAAGGGGACAGATTCTCAAGTTGTGCTGGTGGAAGTATAGGCTGGATGTTAGGAGGAAGTTCTTGCCAGAGAGAGTGATTGGCATTGGAATGGGCTGCCCAGGGAGGTGGTGGAGTCACCGTCCCTGGAGGTGTTCAAGCAAAGCCTGTCTGAGGCACTTAGTGCCATGGTCTAGTTGATTGGCTAGAGCTGGGTGCTAGGTTGGAGTGGATGATCTTGGAGGTCTCTTCCAACCTGGTCGATTCTACGACTCTATGATTTCAGCTGGAGATAAAAACAACTGCATCTACTCTTCCTTGAGTGTGACAAAAAAAAATGACTTTGGAAAAAAAAAAGTGAAAACAAGGTAGTTGGACCACTGATACACGTGGAAAGAATGATAGACATGTTTCAGGTGCTTAGCAGCATGCTTGCAGTTGACAGCATTGAAAAGAGAAAGGAATAAAGAGGTTTTACCTTTAACATAGAACAATTCAGTTTTGTGACTTACGCAAGGGGCACTGTTACCAGCTGGCGTGCGAAGCCTTAGTGTGCTGCAGCAGAAACCCACATGAGTGGATAACCAAAGTAGCAGTAGTTTTAATGAATTCTTTAATGCATGCTGAGGAGGACTTTTACTTTTAAAATGTCATTCCTATACAAACTTTAAAAAAAATTCCAAAAATAAAGGAGCAGATGAACAATAATTATTTTTGTATGATGGATTATGCAGTAATGAGGCTTGCATGGCAAAGGATTTTTTTCCTAGTATTTTGGTTGGTCTGGTTTGAACTGACCCATAGGCTGAGATTCCTTGACAGGGGATTTTGCCCTACTGTGTCTTCCAAAGGTGCTGTGCATTCTTGTTAGTTCATTATTCCTTTTTCTTTATCTTTGTCAGTCTTGTGATCTCTCCTCTTATCATCTGGAGATTTCCAGGGTTAATTGTTTTTCTCAGAATTCCAATTTTTTTATGTCTAGGAGGAGGTTGCTCTCTTCTCTCAGGTGGCCAGCACCAGAACAAGAGGACATAGCCTCGGGCTGCGCCAGGGGAAATTTAGGCTGGAGGTGAGGAGAAAGTTCTTCCCTGAGAGAGTCATTGGACACTGGAATGGGCTGCCCGGGGAGGTGGTGGAGTCGCCGTCCCTGGGGCTGTTCAAGGCAAGATTGGACGTGGCACTTGGTGCCATGGTCTAGCCTTGAGCTCTGTGGTGAAGGGTTGGACTTGATGATCTGTGAGGTCTCTTCCAACCCTGATGATACTGTGATACTGTGTGATACTGTGAATGCATTAGCCCAGGTCCAGTGACCACAAAGCAGAGCATCGCTTGCATCTGATTGTTCATCTTTCTGTGTATTTTGTTCTTTTCAATACAGGCAAAATAAGCCTCAGAAAATTGCAACCATTTCTAGTTGATTGTAGTTTTAATCTAGTAAAGCTTTGAAAGAGAGAGGTAGGGGAATGAGACAGTGTTAGCAGTTTGGGGGTTAAGAGTGAAATAGAAACAACTCTTTTTTTCCAGGCCCCTGAAGGAATGTTTAGGCTCAAGGGCTCAGTGCCATACTCATGATATGAATGCTATGTGTATTTATGCTGAAATAATGTAGACCTGTGTTATTTTCCACTAGTGTATCATGTTACAAATTCATGTCCAGTGTTCTGTTCTCCCAACGATCTTTTTCAGCATTGTTGCTTTCCAGTTTTCCCAGACAGAATCTGGGTTTCAGATTACATTTTCCCAAATAGATTAGTTGACATTTTCAAAATGGGGATCTTGTTTTTCTCTACATAGTTCAATTTGTTTTCTCTTGCTAGGGTTTGTGTATCTCCTCCATTTTAATTTCCTCCATGAATTTCAATGTTGTATTACTTACTTCCTATTCCAGATCATGTATGAATGTATTAAATAAAGATGGATGTGTAACTGATAGCTGAAGTTTTTCATCTGAAGCTTCAGAGATATTGGAGCTTGTGTCTTATAAGCAGTTCTCCTTCCATTACTGGGGCATGCCAATATTCTTGTCCCAAAAAGATACATAGAAAACCTTATTCAAGGATAATTTGTGCAATATGTGTTCATGGGTTTTCTCTCACCCCCTGATTTTTGATAGCTGTTAGAAAAACAACAACAAACCAAAACAAGCCCAACCAAACCCACACAGCCTTCCGTCTCCCATCCCACTTTCTAGTCAAAAGAAAACAACTGGTTGTTAAGCTTCCTTTTTCTGATTGAGCATGCTCAGGTTTTGTAAAGTGTAGGTTCTGACAGTCTGAATTCCAAGTCTCTGTGGTTAGTCTTACCTGTTAAGTAGCTGCTTGTGATGACCACTCTCAGTCTGAAGGTCTGCACTGGTAACAAGGGATAGACAATCCCCTGAGGACTGCTGATCTGGAGTTTCAGTGACCCTTGGGTTTTTTCCCAGCTATTTCAAGAGAAAAGTTTGGTTTAGAGGAAGCTGTTTGGTGGAAACAGCTTAACTTTTAAAAGAAAGTTGCTGCCAAGTTTTCTTCTCTCTCCCAAGATGTTTTAGGCTTTGGTAATTTTTTTTAAGGTGTCTTTTTAGGTAGAAAACCAAGTAGTATTCATTTTCTATTATGCTAAGCACTCTGTGGTTGTGACTGGATATTTAATTGTGAGTTTCTTACGTGTGCAATTTTAAAGTTCTTCTTGCAGGAGAGTTATCTGTATGAAGTCTCCATTATTCCTAGCAGTCCACTTTTTCTTAGTTACTCTTAAATGTCAAGCTGAGGAGGATTTCACCATCACCTGAATATTGAGATGCTGACAGGGTGGTCAGCTGCTTTTGATCTCTGTACTCCAGAGGCAATATCTGTTAATAAGCACTGATGGGAACGGTAGTTAAAACTTTTTTCAGTCCTTTAAACAGAAGAGAACTTCCAAACAAATATCTTAAATTTGTTCATGTGAAACATTGTGAGATTTTAGTAGAAATGGGATTTTTTTCCACATTTTCCCCTTCCAACAATTATATCTCCACTTTGAGCCTGCAGTGGAGGTTGGCCAAGGCAAGTAGATTTATATTACGTTCCCTATAGCGACCATAATCTCTCTGTTTGCTCGACAGTTTCATTCCTTTTGAATACATGCTTCAAGAAGATTGCCTTTTCTAATACTGGCTCGTTCTTGCGTGCAGCTAGGAAGGGTATCTGAAACAGCACATGTTCTGTTTGCAATTGTATGAATTTTATTTTGGATACTTTACCCAGCAAGTTTCTTAACACTACTGCTAGGATATAAATAGCAAATACTAGATTGTAGCAAAGTCAGTGAGGGATGCCTTGTTCTCAGTCTCTCCAGGAAAATCCACAGATAATTCATGAGTTCTGAACTGAGCCCATGGCCAATGACTCATTTTTGTTTTGTTGCTGCAAAGACTCACATTTACATCCCAAAATGAGTACAGCTACAAATTCCATTGCTATCAAAAAATGTGTAGTGGGCTTCCTGACTACAGCTTGAATCTCTTCATGTTGAATAGTTAGCATAATCTTTTTAAATTACTAAAATTATTAATTACATGGATTGATTTTTTTAGAGCAAAATGTAGATAGCTGCTATGCCATATGACTGTACTTGCAATGATCAGCTCCCACAGGTCAATTAAATGCTTCAGAGTTTAGTCAGCAGGCAGACACCCATCACTGCTGCATGTACTTAGACAGAATGGAAGTTATTTCTTAATTATTCCATTTAAGCCTGGATGGAAAAGGGGTCATTATGGATTTAAAGCTTTACTTTCGATTTATGTGGCTTAGAATTATACTTACAAAGACAAGAGCTTTTCTCTTTGCATAAATTAATTTTAAATCATAGACTTTTGAGTGCTCTTCAGAAAGTAAATGGGATTCTGATTAATTTTAGCTCCGCAATGGCAGGACTTAGTAATGAACTAAATGTAGACTGAAATCATGAGGAAGTTGAAGAGATCTTTTGCAATATGTGTGAAACTGTCAGATGGATCTGCCGAACATGTGTTTCTTTCATATGATGCAACCAAATGTTTAGGTTTCCAGCCTATATAATAAATTGTGTGCTGTGTGCCTCCCTCAGCCTTCTGTGGCATGTGTTCAAGGTGTGAAAGCCATTATTCTAAAAGCTTTAAGTTGTCAGTGGGATTCTAAGAAAGCAGGGAAATATGTGATATTACATTTTGTAAAGAAGCAATCTGTCTACTTTCAAGTGTCACATTTTTCTGTCTAATTTATTGCTGTTGCATCCATGTGCACAGCTTATGTGCAGCTCCAGGACATTTGTACAGAGAAATCCTACTTTCTTCAAACCTAAGGGCATTCATAGAATGCCCTTCTGCTTTTAACTAGAATCCTTTAGAATAAACTCACAATCATGAATATTTCTTATGTAATCTGAACATCAGGTGCATGCAACATCAAATACCGAGAGACGCAACAGTCTTCCTGCTCTAATCGTAGTATGTCCTAGTGACAATTTTCTACTCATATCCATTCTCCCTTGTGTTGTAGTAACACTTTCTACACAACAAATATGATCTTTAAAGAAAATAGGTCTCAGGAAGGTTCATCAGCCCATCATAAAGCTAAAATTAATGTCAGTTATAAGGTTTTACTCTATATTTACCAACATTCTCTTCACTATATATTGAAGTTCTGAATATTATTGGAATGGGCTGCTCAGGGAGGTGGTGGAGTCACCATCCCTGGAGGTGTTCAAGAAAAGACTGGATGAGGCACTTAGTGCCATGGTCTAAGTTGACTGGATAGGGCTGGGTGCTAGGTTGGACTGGATGATCTTGGAGGTCTCTTCCAACCTGGTTAATTCTGTGATTCACTGATCAAGTCTGTCTATCTCTTTCTTTTCAAATTGTTTATTTAAACTGATCATTTATTTTTAACTGCCTCGAGAAATGCACAAGAAGTAGAAATCAGTTTCAAACAATGAGAGGAGTGAAAATGCGTAGGTGCTGCTTTGATTATGATTCAGAATGGTTCTGTGAAAACATTGCCTGCTGTCACTTGAGATAACTTATCCTAAATGACAAAAATATTATTGCAACTTCAGTGGCTGATGTGAACTCAGTTTTACAGTGTGGTCTGTTATTTCAGGAACACACATAAGATCAGTAGTTTAAGAATTTTACTAAACAGTTAGTTCAGAGATAATTGGGAACTTTTAGTGTGGATCTTTGAGCAGGGAGCACTCAGCTGGAGCAGTCAGAAATGCAAAACAATACCACTGTAACCAGTAATTGTTGAGGGCCATGTAATGTCGTAGAGTCAACTATATATTTGTGATCTCTAGATTACATTCAAGGCTGCCTTTATTAGTCTACAATTTAAGCTGCTGCTTTTCTATATAAAACTGCCCTGGATGGATGAGCTGCAACAACAGTTCACGGACTTTTCACTGGAAACACACAGACTTGATGGGTGGATCACTTGCTGGATAAGGAATTGGCTGGATCGTTGCATGCAGAGAGTGATGATGAATGGCACAATGTCCACCTGGAGACTAGTGACAAGTGGTGTCCCTCAGGGGTCAGTTCTGGGACCAGTGCTGTTTAACATCTTTGTCAGCGACATCGACAGAGTGCCATAATAGCTAGGAAAGATAGAATGGAGTGCACCCTCAGTAAGTTTGCAGATGACACCAAGCTGAGTGGCACAGTCAACTTGCTAGAGAGCAGGGATGCCATCCAGAGGGACCTGGACAGGCTGGAGAGGTGGGCCCAGGCCCATGTCGTAACAGGCCAAGTGTAAGGTCCTGCACCTGGGTCAGCACAATCCTAAGCACAAATCCAGGCTGGGTGGTGAATGGCTGAGAGCAGCCCTGAGGACCTGGGGGTCTGAGTTGATGCAAAGCTCAACATGAGCTGGCAGTGTGCACATGCAGCCCAGATAGCAACCATGACCTCATTTTTCAAAATGAGAACAGTTGGACATTGGAATAATCTCCCAAGAGAAGTGGTGGATTCCCCTAGACTGGTCAGTTTTAAGATTCAGAGTGACAGGGTGCTGGGCCATTTCATTTCAACTACTATCACCTAGAAAGGCTGGACCAGATAATCCTTGGAGTCCCTTCCGTTCTGGCATTCTGCGATTCCTTAGTTATCTGTGTTAAGGACAGAAAAAAAAAGACAGCTCCATGATGTATGACTGGGTTTGGTTTGCTCAAATCAGACCACCCACCCACAGTGTCTGGTATACAAAGAGTGCATATTTCCCATTAACCTCTCACTCACCCTAGATAACATTTCTGGACACTTAGGTGGTATATTGCAGCATAGTTGCCAATATGAAGACTTAAAAGATGTTTTCTTGAAGAATACTGTTGTGGCCACTGGGTGAGCAGCCAGGTCTTATCTGTAAAGGCAGTTTGAAGAGCAATGGCAGTTCTGTTGTAGATGTTAACTGACACCTTTAAACTAAATCTTTTGCTTCACTGATCATCAGTCTCTGTGTTAAACAAGCCAAAAAACAAGCAGATAAAGGAGAGATTTGAGATTACTGTAAAAACTGCAACGCTAAAAGGATTTGCCAGTTCAGAGTCATCTGCCATTTGCTGAAGATTCGATATAACCACAAACTGATGGTTGCTTTACCATCATTTCTCTTTATTTTCAACCAGTGTCCTGTGCACCATTTCATGCATAGCAGAATAATCATTTTCCTTCTTATGCCCAAGGCAGCTACTGTATCCCAAGTAAGAAGTTTACATTTGCAATGGCAAGATAACTGTCTAAATGCATAGAATTATCTCCCAGTCCTCCCCTAAGTGAAGAACCTAGTTGTTGAAATTTTGCTGCCTGATGGAGAATTTCAAAGCCATGGAAGTCAGACTCTGATGGCCTCACAATTATATTATTATCTATCCTGCATGCAAGTCACAGTGTAAGAGAGGGCTCAGGTGGCAGAAACAGGAAGAAATCCTTATTACTGTATCTGCCAGTGTCATTCGCCCTGGCCTCCTCCTAAGGAGACAGTGCAGCATTTGATACTGAAACAGTAATTATACTTTAAAATGTTTTCTTAGCTGTTTTACTTCCACTTTTCAAGTTGAATGTTTTATTACCTCTACAGGCAAAAGGGTAAGTTTCTTAGGCAAAAGCATTGTATAAATATAAGCCTTCCTGACAGACATTCATAAATAATTAGGTCCTTGTGCTCCTGAACTACTTTGCCTTTTTTTTTCATCTTTAACCTCATTTTTATTGCACTGTATTATAGTGTAAAGGTGAAGGCAACTATGGCCTGCATATATCCAAATAGCCTGTGTATTGTACATCTATCTGTAAGAATAGGAAGAATGCCACTGCCCCAGACTTGATTTTCCTTTTCCATGCTAAAACCTCTGCAAGATGTTCCTTTAGATGTTCTTCATGGCTTGCAATTTTTTTACTCTATGAAACAAATAGCCCAAGGACAACTCTGTGGGGTTTTTTTTTAAATCATATTTCTTTAGAGGATTAGACATATTCTGGTAATTTTTTTTCTATGCACTTTTTTCAAAGGATCATTAAATGTTGAAGTGCTGATATGCAGCAAAACCATTAAACAACTTATAATGAAAATAAATAGCAGCTTTCCACAGTTCCCAGGATTTTCTATCTATGTCTAGCATGAGATTTCTTTAATAGCTTCTTCAAGGATCTGTGTTCTAGGAAAAATACATGTTCCCTTCACATTGTGTGCCCCCTTTTCAATATTGCTGCTAAAAATAGAGTAGTACTCACAAAGTTATATAAGGACAAAAGAGTTAAAATTAATCAAGAGCAGGTATATTCTGATGTTAAAATAAGAAATGTATCTGCATATGAATGACTGGGGGGGAGGGGAGGTTACTAGTGTAGAAACTAGCAAAATAATGAAGAGCCAAACACAAGAAGAAAGGCTATAAAATGGAAAAGCACTCTGCCTGAATAACGGCTTGCCCCTATTTTACAGATGGGAAAACTGGGGCACGTAGAGAACTTAATTGATTTCCCTAGTGTCACCCTATAAATCATTGATGTGACAAGGCCTAAAGCTGATTCTCTCTGAGAGCTCTGCAGCTAACTCTGCCTGAATCTCTTCAATAAACAGATTCTGAAAGCATGTTCTCTTCCATGCAATAATTTATACTTGATGCCTGAGAAGCCCGAAGTGTGAGCAGATAATGCTATTTGAGCTGTACTTTGCAAAAAGCCCTTCCAGATACTCTGTTCTACTTGATCCCTTTCTTTCATAAACAGATTTCGTGTTGCTGCCTTCTTTCCATGTTCAATCTCCTTTCTCTTTGTATAAATGAAATGGCATATCCTCTCTCCCAGGTTTGCATTTATTTCATGCTCTCTTGAGTTAGGATCACATAACTCATCTCAGCCTCTCTGAGAGGCTAACCTCTTCCTCACTGAAGCTGGGTCATGAATAATTTCCTAGAAAGTGAAGCATTACCTCTTCTTCAACCCTGGAGCAAAGGGAATATCAACTGTGAGCAATTATTACCAGTACCAACCATCTAAAACTATAAACCTCTGAGTCCAAAAGGCCCCTTCTTAGCAATGGGCTCTACACAACACAGAAATTACTACATGACATCTTCTTTGCCTCTATATAAAGTCCTTGTTTGCTGTTAATCAGTCCCATTTGTTAGTGCCATTTGTAAATATTGGACTTCAACAGACAGTGTCAGGCTTCTGTTGCATGAGGATTGCTAGGTACTAGTAGTCATGAGTCATAACAATTTTTGCCTTGTCATCTGACCTTGAGAGAAGAAAACAGCTTTGGGACTAACAGATTGATCTCTTGGTTTGGAGGCATTTTATCTGCCTTCAGAACCTTCAAGTCTCTTGTGGCCCATACTCTGGTTTACCTCACTGTAGCTTAAAAGAGTTTGGAAAAATATTTGAGACATTTATTAAATGGTCTGAATTTTTATGACAAAAGTTTTAAATCTATTTAAGTGCTTCAGATACAAATGTGATTAGTTGTCTCATGCTACCTGAAGAAATTATTTTCTTATCTATAATAAATGAAAGGGTAGATATTTACTTTATCAGGAGCACTCTTCAGATATTAATTTTTAAAACAGTCCTTTGAAAATACAGCAGAAGCCCTTCTCTCTCTACTGGCATTCAGGCAAAATGAAATATAATAAAATCCACTATATAACATGATGGAGTGTTTTGGCAAACATGTCTGTAAGATGTTTTAATCTATGATCTTGAAGAAGGAAAGAAAAAAGGCTATCTACAGTTATGACCAAATTCCATGCTGAATTAATAATCACAGTTAAAGTGTTGATTGGAAGGTTGAGTTGGAGGTTCTGGGCTTTTGACAGAAGTTGTTATTCCATTACTTTCTTAGGCATGGACACTCCGTTTATTACTAGGTCTTGAACCAAGTATATTAAGTGTTAGGCAGGATCTGGTTTATTATTTAAAATCATTTAGAACTCTTGGGCAGTGCTATAAATGCAGGTTTTCCAATCCATAATCTGTTTTCATGTTGGTACTGCCTTTTGTTACACTGGGAGAGCTAGGGAAGAAGATTGACCTCATCCTAGTTGTATAAAGTGGATTAAAGTTGCAATAGTTATGCTGCAGTATGTGGTACCATGCAACATCTGCTGAATTCTAAGGATTGTTGCAATGGCTTCTAAGGCATGCCATGATTTCTTCTCACCACAAAAATCCCACCTCTGCTGTGACAGCTTTCTGCTACCTGCTTTCATCTTGGCTCACTGAAAACAGTCTGTCTTCAGCACATCCTCCTTTCCCACCAGCCAGGGGGAATCTCTGACCACAGCCCTAGGTGGTAGAAACTGAAAATGCTCGTGGTCAGCCATATTTCTTCTGATGAGAGTGAAAATTAAGATCTGATTGTGAGTATTAAAAGATGAGAATTCACCTTAACCCTAGCAACGTGGAAATGTGTTGCTGTTGCAAAGCTGGCAGTGCTACGTCATTTGTTGGGTGATAATGAGAGTGCTGAAGTTTGCCCTTTGATTCCTGAAAGGAAGTTGGAGCAAGGAGGTGGAAAGCCTCTTCTCCATGCTGGCAAATGACAAGACTAGAGGAAATGAATGCAGACTGCACCAGGGGAGTTTTAGGCTGGATGTTAGGAAATATTTCTTCACTGAATGGGTTATTGAACATTGGAATGGACTGCTCAAGGCAGCAGTGGAGTCACTGTCGGTGGAAGTGCTTAAACAGCTTGTGAGCCTAGTGGTTAGGGCTATGGTTTAGTTGTGATCTTGCAGTGCTGAGCTGAAGGTTGGACTAAATGATTTGGAAAGTCGCTTCCAGCCACAGGGACCGTAATTCTGGTGCAAAGTTTTTGCGTGCTGAGTTCTGTTATCACCATTTCCTGGTTCCAAGCAAGTTGCTAGCATAGGATGTTTATCATTCAGCTCTGTCCTAAACTCCTGACATTGAGCTCTGAGAATGTCTACTTTGGCTAAGCATTAAGAAGAAATTATATCTTTCCTTTTTTTTTTCTCTGAAATCTTTCATGATGAATAGAGAAGCTTAAATAAAATAAAAGAAGTAGGAAGAAGCAATTACACTGACCAGTTGCTTTTGTCTCAGACTTCTGCAATTGTGAATATTTAAACTAAATTTCCAGTAATCCTCAATTAAATTTAATTCTCAAGTTGTCAATTTAAATTTCAAATATTCTGTCTCTGCTTTCTCTCTTTACTGTAATCCGTGTCAAGTTTCTGGAGTTTGTGTCATTTTTGCCATAATAGCAAGGGAAGGACAGAGGAATGGAGTGCACCCTCAGCAAGTTTGCAGATGACACCAAGCTGTGTGGCACAGTTGATTGCTAGAGGGCAGGGATGCCATCCAGAGGGACCTGGACAGGCTGGAGAGGTGGGCCAAGGCCAACCTCATGACATTCAACAAGGCCAAATGTATGGTGCTGCACCTGGGTCAGCACAATCCTAAGCACAAATCCAGGCTGGGTGGCGAGTGGCTGAGAGCAGCCCTGAGGAAAAGGGGAGATTTAGACTAGATGTTAGGAGGAAGTTCTTTACATTGAGGGTGGTGAGACACTGGCACAGTTTGCCCAGGGAGGTTGTGGCTGATCCCTCCCTGGAGATGTTCAAGGCCAGGATGGATAAGGCCTTGAGCAACCTGTTCTAGTGGCAGGTGTCCCTGCCTATGGTGGGAGGTTGGAACCAGATCCTCTTTGAGGTCCCTTCCAACCTAAACCATTCTATAATTCTATGATCCTAGGTACTAGAGTGGAAGTAGATGGAGAGTCAGTTGGGTGCAGGAGATAATGGCTGAAATTTTATGTTAACTAGAAACAATTGAAAAAATGAGTTTAACCCAAAGATACATCTTCCATGTGATAAATGCTGGTTGCATTTATTCCACCTTTAGGCAAAAGAAACATTCTTAAAATCACTTAGTCAGGAGCCACCTTATATTGAGACAGTAAGATTCATTCCTGTTTCTTCAGCGTGCCATAATAAGACCCCAGGCTTCACGCTGGATCTCTTGGCAATGCTTTTGGCTGGAGCAGTATGAAACATGCGTCAGCCCACACCTGTTCACCGCTATAGCTGATGTACCCAGCTACACCTATTATGGCAAGCAATTTTGTCTTGGTAATTGCATGAAACAGCTTAAAACTTAAACGTCCTTCTTTTCTCCTGTCTTCTGTTTTGTGTGATCACCTCACAGAACACAGTCTGCGTTCTTTTTGCTGCCTCTGACACAAAGAGATAAATAGCACAGGTCATTAGAAGCTGATGGTGATCCAGAACTTGATTTGGAGAGTTCATCCTTAGCTACAGGAGTGTAAAAGTGACCAAAAAGATGTGTGACTGGCTCATTTTGTGCCCCATCTCAATGATTTAAAAGGCGATTTAGGGTTAATTACTAGCATTTTGCCTTTGAAAACCAGCTGCTAATTGTCCTGTGCCTTAACTGATGCACAGTAGAAAGGTGTTAAGAGGGGAAAGCAGTGTAGATTTCGAAAGTGGAAAGCTTTCTTCCTTTTCATAGTAATTTTTTTCTTCTAGAACAGAAGTGTTTTATCCTGCAATTTTCTTGAACTGATCTCTGTTAACTTCCTTTAATGGTTAATAAAGAATTGGCTAGAATTATTCTTGTAGTATGCTAATGAAGAGGTGCTTCTCCTGGTTCCTTTTTTTTATATGCAAGTAATTGGCATACTGTTTAAAGCTAGTAAAATGCATCACAACCAGTTTGACAGGAGTGACTATTAAATTCTAAACAACATGAAGTCACACTACATTTATCACTCTTTAATGAATCATTCACTTTGGTCCCTCAGTAAGCCCTTGATGTTATTTGTCATTCAGTACTATGCCTCTAGAAGTGTCAGCAGTTCCAGGGTCTTACCTTGCCTTAGATTGAAGAAAACCCCTGAAGTGTGTAATTTTTGATCATATATTGGCTACCATCAAAATAAAAGAAAATAATATCATTATCCTGTCCTCATTAACATTATCAGCTTCTGATGATGCTCAGATGCTTTTTTTTTTTTTAGTAGCCTGTGATTCATTTATGCAAAAGGGGCTTTATTATTCTCTTGAAAAGAAAGCTGATAAATATTTATAAACTTATTTTTAACTCTTTCAGTTAGTGGCACCATTTTGAATTCTTGGCTAATTAACTCGCAACAATGTTGTGTATTTTGTCTGTTGTTAAATGTATTCATGCAGCTTTTGGTGGATTGGGTAGAAGAGATGGATTTGGGTTTGTATACAAGGTCATTTTAGACCATTTTGTCTGGTTTATCCCATCTGTTCTTCCTTTGTTGTCAGATGAGATGAGCAGAGAACATTTGCTTCAGTTGTAGGCTAATCAGAAAAATTATGTCGGTACTTTGGACAAAACCCAAACTTTTTGGAGCAATCTTTTTGGTGTATTTGATTTAAAAAGTTAGGCTATAGGATGTATTCTCAAAGTACTCAGTCTTACAGTAGGGATTCCAGCATCATGGCAGGGAAGATGATGTTGACTGTTGATTTGTATCAGTACTATCTTCACATTGTTATGTGTTTTTGCATCCAGTTTTTTCACTCATTCTCAACTTTTTAATGCTTTATCCTGTATGTAAGAAAGCAATGTGCAGTCCTGCCTGTGATATACCAAAGTTAGCTTATGGTGGAGCCTTTTGTTATTGCTGGCAATTCTCTCCAACAGCTGATGATGCTGCAGCTGTGCTGAACACAGCATTGCATCAGTCTGTGCTACATCGGTACTGTTCTGGCAGAGCCACTGGTGAGCAGTTTTCTTTCCACAGGGTAGACAAGACTTTATTCTGAGAAAACAGATTGGTATTGCAAGTTCCTCAAATAATTTTTGGAGAAGTTATTTGATTGGGTATTTACCAAAATGATTTCTAAACCCTAATACAATGGATACGTGTCCAGGCTCATGCAGCTGTTAAAAGAGATCACCGAAACAGGAATTGCATATTGTTGCCTTAGCAACTGCCACTTCATGTTGTGCATAAATCACTTGGAAATGTGCGGTCTATCTTAAGGAACTGCTTCCAACAAAAACAGCCACTCTTAAATAGTTTTAAATGATTCCACTGAAGAAGCTGAAAATGAAGGTCATCTTAATGGCCATCACATTTGTAAGCTTGAAAGCTGAGCTTATTGGAAAAAAAAAAATAGAGGAGAGGGGAGGCAAAATGAAATTTAAAGAGCCCAAATATTTGTTTGCTCGTGGCACCAGAATTCATGTGATTGACAAATTGCACAGAAGTTATAGGTGGTTTTGAAAGATTCCTCTCAACCCCATGTTCCATTCTAGGAGATCAGCATTAATACTGTTGTTTCCTACACTTGCATTTCCTCAAGGCCAGATTGTTTGTCTTCGTTTGTGTTGTGTTTGCGAGCTGTTATGGATATGAAAGGAAGACTTTAAACATACTTTACATACCCAGATGTTTCTTGTTCCTGTTTTGAACTGATCCTTAGATTTTGACTTTTTCTGTAGGCATTTACCAGTTTCACAGAGTTTTTTAGATCACCTTAAAAAGAGGGAAGAGGTTTTTGGCGGTGTCATGTTGAGGCTACTCATGCTACACGATAGCCTCAAATACCAGTTCTGCACAGAGTGTTTTATATTGCTATAGCAACTTCCCCAGCTTTGTGGACAATATTGTGTGAGCTGTGTAACAGTCAGAATTGGATTTTGCACATGTGGAAATAGAGTCTCAGAGAGCACAAGGAAACATCCAGGGTCCCTTAGCAACATTGTGCCAGATCCATAATAAAACCCCAGTCTTCCACCTCATCCTTTTTCTGCTTCAGCCCAGGTTTACAACAGAGTCAAATGAGAAATACTGTATTAAGGGGCAATATATATGTCCCATTTCACAAAACTCGTTTTCCCTTTATAATATAGTACACTGTAAATAAAATTTAGAAAAGAATATGATAGAGTTGTCAACATGCTACTTTTATTACCCCTTTTCTAGGCAATGAAAAGGAGAGGCAAGGAAAATGCTAACTTACTGAATTTAAAAGGAATCAAATATTTTGAGGACCAGTTGTCATTTTTAGGTCACTGCTCACATCTCTGAATATAATTTTCATCTGAGCTGCATGGCAGGGTTTGTATGTGCTGGAAGAAGCAACATTTTCACAGCAGGAGACCAAATCAAAATGAAGCAGTCAGATGCAGGTGCACAGTAATAGAAAGGATCTATTTACCCTGAAGCGTGAGCAATGGGCCAAGAAAGCAGAAGCAGTCTACTTCCATCTTTCACCTCCTCCTTTCCCTACCTTTTTCCTCCCCCCTAGCTGTGCCAACAAATTCATAAGGGAACCAGAGAGAAGATGTTCACTTGTTTTTAATGAGTGGCATTGCCTACTGCTGAAGGTCTGAGGCACTGCTGATTGTGTACTATTAGAGCTGTCTGTCTTTAATTTATACCTAATCCTTCCTTCCTGCTTGCACAGCCCCAAGTCATCCTGAAAAATGGTTGAAAGAGATTCTCCTTTGGGCATCTGTTGGTTGTGTCTATTCTGAATGCTTGAATAAAGCTGTGGAAAGAGTAGTATGTCTGAAGCATGTGTGCTGAAAATGGAGGGAAGGGGGCAGAGAAGTATTTTTATCCTGGCATAAAACTTGCCATGCTCAGGATCGGAATGGTTTTAATACTACTGCTTTTCAATATCTGCACTTAAACTCATAACAGTTTGTCCTGGAAGGCTAATAGGCCTATTAGATGTCCTGGCTTGCCTCACCTTTCTGCTGAAGGGGAAACCAAGGGCAGGAGGAAAACAAAGGCTTGGGCCGTTGTGTCCCCTCCCAAAGTGCTAAACAGGCACCCACAGGTGTTTAGGTGCTTGTTAGTGCCTTGCCCAAATAAGGCTAAGCAAACCCTGGGTTTCACCTAATATGGTCAGTTTCGCAGGTGTCATTTTGATTGGTGATTGTCTCTGGCCAGAGGAGCCTTTGCACTCAGGCAAGTAATATAAATTGAGCTAAATTGCAAGCAGTTGTGCTGCTTCTGCCTCACTGCTCTTGGACGACATGTTCAGCTCTGCCTCGTGCTGCAGACCAGCTTACTTTGGGCTTGGAGTACCTGGAAACTTAAGTGCCTCCAGTTTACCAGGAGAAGGCATTTCAGTGCCTCCCAGCGTGGCAAGAAGTGCCACTGACATGGTGCTCTCTGCACCTCTGCAAGGGATCCTGCCTGCACCTCTGCAAGCCTCCATGCCAGAAGGAACCAGGATCAGGTGAGAGATTGTCTGCCTCTTTCCCAGCACCCTGGGAAGACCTAGAAGCCTTTTAATGTCTGAGCAGTTCCAGCGCTGCCACAAAGGAGCCAGGGACTATCTGGACATTGCTACTCCACTGCAGTGAGTAGAACAGGCTTTCCCTAGGGCTCCAGGCTGCCTTTTATTTGTAAGTGGAGCAAAATCATTTTGTGGCTAAACTTTTCCAATTTTCTGATTCTCCTAAATGAATGAATTTCCTATAAGCATGCTTGTGGAGATTTTCCTGACTGAATTAGAACCCGAATTTCAGTAACTTGTGTATAACTATGGGCAGGGCTTTCCAGAAATAAAATTACCTACATATTTTGTAACTCCTGCCTTGGTAATTGCCCCAACTGCATCACAGCTCTGCAGAAAAAATGCTGATACAAATTCAATGTCCCCAGTACTACCTTCAGAAAGGGAGACACATATACACCTTAAATGTTGGAGGAGCAGTGTGGAATAGCAGAAAAACAAGCAGTACAAAGGAGATTTTGCAGAGTGGTGTGTTCTGGTATTATCAAAATGGGACCACCTTATAAGTTTCTACAAACTTTGTCTTTTTTATAGGGACTTTGTGGCACACCTAGAGTCATCTGTCAGGAGAAGAAAACACCTACAATGTATAAATAGAACCCTTAGAGAATGTTTAACTACTATTGTTGAGAAAATTGACTTCTAATTACAGAATTATTATTGTGATTCATAAAAAGTGGGTCCAGCAGCTGTCTGCTTGATAGGGAAGGTGCCTAATTACTAACCTTTATTTCAAATCCTTAGACAACAACTGAAAAATTAGAAGTATACAAAAAGTGCTGTAGAATTTATACTTTCTAAATTAGTTGTGCTTAAACTTTGTTACACTTACTAAAGGTCAAAACATGCACATTTACCAGAAATACTCTGTGCGTTGGAGTAGTCTACTAAAACACAAGTAAATTGTGACAATGTGTATTTTTTATTGCCTGCTTTAGGATGTATTAAAATGACAAAGAAAGGAAAGTAGTTTTTTGTGTGTTTTCCAAGCCTTATACTAAGTATACTCCACAGTCTTTGGGACCAGAGTCCAAGCCACTCTTATTCAGCATGAAAGGAGATGCTCACTGATTCCACTATGAATTAAACTTAGCCTGAAAGGACTCTTTGGCAACTCTCTGTAAATCAGTGGAGATGACTGTATGTGCAGAGTGCCTTCTGTTGCAGGAGTACAGAAATACAGTGGTTATTAATATTAAAAAAAAAAAAAAGCCCAAAATAGTCTCTTAAAAACAATACTAGCAACACTCAGATGAAAAAACAATAAGGAAGCTGTGAGAAATATCAAGTACCACATGCTCTCACTGTAATAAGTCATTCATCAAACCAGAACAATTACAGTTTTCATTGACTGAAGGAAAAATGAAGATGAGAAGCAAACATTATCTGAGTATAATTACAGCAGGCCATCGGTGAAGTTACACAGAAATAGAGCATGTGAACAGTGCCCATCTTTTGCACCCTTACTACTGTGGAATTTGAAAATCAATTTTGTGGTTTATGTGATTGAGCCAGTTTTGGTTTAAAAAGCAAACCTGTTTTGACTGCAGCCAAGAAGGATATTTGACTTTTCTTACTGCCAATTCGTTCTAGAAAATTAGCCAGCTGGAAAAAAACTGCTGCTTATGGTATTTGGTCAAGGAAAAACTGTGTTACAGAGTTATCATGTCAGAATTTCCTGTAGGATACATGAAAATGAAATAAAAGTTCATGATTTGGTTACTAATTCTGAGATTTACAAAGCTGCATGGCAACAGTGTAGGAGGTGATAGGACAGACAGTGCTTGCTGCATTGCTTTGGGTAAGCCCAAATTCTCCAGGAGTAAATTATGTGACCAATCCATCTTGGAATGGGGGAGCTTGTCAGGCTGATCTTTTGCTCTGGTGCATTATTACTGTTTTCATGCTCTCCTTCATAAAGAAAAAAAAAAAAAAACACCAAATCCTATTTCTTTAGGAATCTTTCCAAACTGAGGTGCCAGAGCTGAGTTTCCTCAGTTCCAGATGCTTTGTCAGATGTGTAGCTCCCTGAGAGCTGGAACTTGTGCCTACCTGCGGAAGCAGATGAAAGAACAGGAATAAAAATAAGACACTGAATTACTTCTGCTGGTACATGCCTGGAAAAAAAAAAATCATCAAAGTTTATTATAATTATGACTGTTATTAGATATCATGTCTGGTTTCTGCATATTTAAATTCCTTCTGAAAGAGGTGAAACTTAGGCACTTAGAGATCCCAGGGGAATAATTGCCGAAGTGATGACATATTCCATTTCTTGAACAAATTTCAATACCAAAGCTGCATTCTGCATACTTAAATTTCTTCTTAATTATACTTGGATGCAGGATACATAGTCATTTTCTGTCTTACAAATGTGTGTAGCCAATTAGTCCTGTAGATCATGAATACCCAGTGGCCTAACTCATTAAATGGAATTTTCCTTTTCTGTTGTTATGGCAAAAGAGTCTACAAATATCATCTTTCTCTGTGAGCTCAGCCTTGGCCAAGGCTACAGATGGTGTAACTTGAGCAAGTGAACAATTTCTGGGCTTACCTGTACTCCTTACAGTATGCCATAGGCTTACGTGTGTGTGCATGCATTGCAAACGGGTATAGGCTGTTCAGCTCCACTGGTACTTCATTCGAATGACACAGTTTTGGTGCTGTGTGATGAATTCTCTTTCTGGGAAATTCTGAGCCCAGAAGCTCTGTCTGGCCCACCAAGACATGGAGACCTGAGAAAAACTGTCAGTGTGTCTCTGGAGAACTCACTGCTGGCATCAAATGGTCAAACACAGGTGGTGTTCTCTCTGATTAGTTTTTATTAGTAATACTATTTTTTTACGTAGCTTATTTGTTGTTCTCTCTTGTGTATGAAGTTAACACATACAGCTTAGACTACCTCATGGGCAGAATTGATAGAGACGATGAAAGCAGAATGCTGTGACTGGTGAGAACCAGGGAGCCACAAGACAGTTGTGAATTGAGTTACAGATCGGTCTTGCTTTAAGCTGGTTTTGCTGTGTTATAGTGTCGGTATATAATGAACGCAGTATGAGAACATGACTTGGTGCTTGGCCTTGGTGCTTTTCAGTGGTAGCATGTTTCCCCAAGGGTGAATGTTGCTTATCTAACTCTTTTTCATAATACTGCATGACATGAGAGACTTTGGCACTGTAGTGCTACAGGACATACTGGGTTGTGATGTTAAAAGCTGCGGTCTCAAATAGTGTAGGAACAACACAAACTCTCCATTCAGGGGGAGTGTTCCCTGTAATCTTATTACTGGCACAGTTATCTCCAGTGCCTTCGTGACATATATTTGTAAAACTTCTCTGGGGATTTGAATTGAATAACTGTTTCCTTGAAAAAATCACCCCACCTTATTGGTTCTGGGGAATAGGAAATGGTTACACTGGATTTAGGTGACTAAAATTTATGTTGTGTCTGTTGTACATTTTTGCAGACTTCACAGAGAAATGTAGGCACACATTTTATATGTGCTGTTAGAAAACCTGTAAATACCTCTTAGAAGTATGCAAAAATATACAGCTTTTATGCTGTTAGGATTCCGTTAGTGAGTGTGTGACTCAGGGCTTGTGACCCTTCTGCTCCATACCCCACACTTGTCGTGCTGGGGAAATAGCTAAGTGCTTTTGGGAAGATGTGCCAGGTACTTGCCCACTCAACTTCTCTCCAGGATTTACTTTGGGAGTACTCCAGGGAAGTGCACAGGGAAAGGAAACACAAGAGTTGCTTCACTACTCTGTGTGTATATGTATGTATATATCCACTCTGTGTGTACTGCAATGTAGATGTGACCTCGCTGTTCTCATTTCTGCAGCTCTTTGTCTGTTAATCTTACTCTTAACTTTATTGTTTGTAACTTAAAGAATCAAAACATTATCAACTGACCTACATCATCTTGCTAATTCATATAGCCCTTATGACGAATGCCTTAAAACTTCTACGTAACAGCTGCCATTAGAATGTGGGGAGTCTTTCAGGGAGCAGGGCAGAGTCTTGAACACAGCTTTGCTCACAGATATTAAAAGTTTGGAGTTAAAAGAAACCTTTTTTCATTCTCAAAACAGCAATCATAGAATCAATAAAAGCAGTGAGTAAATATGACTCGCTGGACAGTTGTAATTTGCAGAATGCATTTGTCAAGTAGTTTAGAAATAATCCAGGGCGCGTTTAGATTAAAGGAAAAAAAAGTAAAAAGAGAGAGAGAGAGGCTCAGACTAAATATGTGAGCTGGACATCTTCTGAGGTTTGCAGAGTTAAGGCTATAAAGTTCATTACACGACTCAGTAACGGACAAAGGTTTAGCTGGGTGTTTATTTAGGCTTTGATATGGCTGTGTCTGTGAGTCGTTAAAAATTCTTCTTCATTGAGTCTTTGTAGTATGCAATGTTGACTCCACTATTATAGAAAGCAGAGTGATCTCATGAGTATAGCTTAGTGAAATCACCAAGCAGGGATAAGGAGGTACCCTATCATATGAAATAACAAGGTGGCTTCCAAAAGAAGGAATGCAAATAGAGGAGCTTGATGGCATCTAGCACTTGTGCTGTCTACTGCAGCTCGCTTTTTCGCTCAGGTACTGCTGGTTTGTTAGTCATAGGGATGTTGGCCTAACTGGATTTTCACATGTTAAGCCATTACAGTAACACAGTTCTAGCCCTCAACTCTGACTTTTGACCTTGTAAGTTTTAGAAAGCTTCAATTAGGGCATTCTCTGCCCTGCTTTCTTGCTGACACAGCATTTCCTCAGAGGATTTTGTTATTTCTGGTAGGAAGGTTTGTTTGTATTTGCAGCTCTCTACTGAGTGTAATCAATCATTTTTGTTTTCTGAGTCATCTCCCTTTTATTTTCCAGGTTGGTGAGAGGCAGAGAGTTCTGGTAACAGAAGAATCCTTTGATTCCAATTACTATGTTGCTCACAATCCCTTCTATGAGCAGGTACAGTTAAACAAACAAAATAAATAATATACTTTTTGTTTATTTTTGCCTTCTAATAACCTCAGCAAGATAATGTGCCACGGTGAAAAGAAATTTGAAACCAAACAAACATACCCTCAAACAAGTAAAGAAATAAGAACCATTGTTCAGGGAAGGTGCTGCCATCAAGACTTTTTTATGATGCGTTTTATTTCTGTGTGTAAATACAATTTCCCTGAAATGATGTAAAGAAATGTTATGTAAAGAAATACACAGTGGCTCTTTGGGTATGCAGCATGAGCAGGATACATCCTGTACGCCCAAACAGCATGATCTGAATGGTTCAAGAAGCTGTTCATTACTTCAGTGATTTTCATTTCTGTGTCTCCCAAGCCATTTTTTTCTGAATAGCAGAATCTTGATCGTTTCCATCTTTCAGAAAATCCTTTCAGGCAATGCAGTTTGCAAAAAAATAAATTCATTTCAAACAATAGGAAAGGTTAGAAACTTGTTTAGATTAACACTACAGCCTGACATGTTGTATTTCCTTCTGTGTTCCTTCTATAAATGAATTATTTTCACACAGAAACGTTTTCTTTGAGCTAGGAAGGAAGTGCAACATTTACTTCACAAAATTGTGACTTTGGCTCAAAAGCAGATGATTTGCTGAAAGCCAATAAAATTGGCTTTTCTGAGTCATCATGATTTCACTCTGCTTTTGCTTTTGCCTTTTTATCCATTATCTTGCACTGGGCTGTTTGCTTTTGTGACCTTTAGTTAGTCTAGTGTCTGACCCTGGAGAAGCTGTCAGTGATGGCTGTGCTCATATGGTCACTAATAGTGCTTCCTTCTGATTCTGGGTTGTGTTACAGGCACTTAAGCATTTATTTTTGCTTAGTAGTAAGTAACATTACTCATCTTGAAATATCTGCTGCTATTCAATATGTGGTTCACTCCTTGTTTTTTCTTTGGCTTCCTTTTAATCTTCTTTGGTTGGTTGGGGTGGTTTGTTTTTTTGTTACAGGTCTAACCTCTAAGTTTTATATATAGCTGTTTCTTGCTTTTGTAGCTTACCAGTCCAGTTGGAGGAACATGGATTTTCTTATAGAGATTAAGAAGAAGTTGCTTGGGGCTTTGTAGTGTTCAGTGCTTGTTTCATTAAAATGTCATTAATTAAAGGAAAAACAGTATGTGCAGAAAAAGAAGTGTTGAATTTTTATGGGGTGTTTTTACAGCATCTAATACAGCTCCTGATTTGGGCTGGCAAAGAATTCACAAAACCCAAATATTAACACAGAGAGTAATCTCAAATGTTGTTGTGGAAGAAGTACTTTCCATTATTAAAGTATATGTCCTTTCCCTAAAATCCTGTGTGTGGAGTGCTTGACAGGAGTAATGTCCTACTGTTTGCCCAGGTAAGCACGACATTTAGTGTTAGTGAATAACTCTAGTAGCATTAAATTTATTCATAGTAACTTGAAAGCCACCTTTGAGACACTAAATATCTTATTATACTTTGGAAGCTGAAAGTCTTCTGTAATGTTCTGCTAACTCAAATGGCTATCAAGCCTATTCTCTCTTCACTAAGCTCATCTATATTAAGAGTCTGCTGTTAAAGCCACATGGATGGGGCCACACTGACAGGCTTCCTCATAGGAGTGCAGCTTGCATTTGTGGAGGCTTTGGCAACGTAGCTTAAGGTAGTTTATTTAGCATAGTAACCTAAACTGACCGAAGGATACTTTTTTACAGAAAAACAGTCAATATGAGGGTTTCTTTTGGTAGAGCTTTGTTCACAGATTTTTTTTCCTAACCAATACTTGTATTAGAAAAGGGTATGCCAAGCCTGGCTGATTGCCTGTTTACAGAACCTCCAAGATACCTTCCTTTTAACCTCGTCCTTTTTCTGAAGTAGTAGTAACTTACCCCTGTCTGTCCCTGAGGATTTATGTTCGGTTACTACCATTTCACATACGGAGATACCAAGATTTAAAGAGGTCGAAGGCCCAGGGATACTTTGTTACCTGAATTTCCTTTGATTTAAATTTGATGGAGATGAATTCTGTGGGAAGAACTGTGTTCTAGTCCCATTGTAATACTCTCTCAGCATTAGGATCCTGGATTTCTGTTTGCTGCTTAGTTTGAATTTGTCTCAGCTTGTCCATCTCTGAGAGGCAAGTATGTCTGCTTTTCTTGGAAGATGCTTAGGAAGCTCAGCAGAATCCTAGGACCTGGAAACTCCTACAGTCATGAACACCTTGAGCCTTCAGGGGAAAAAGGAAACTACTGGCAATGATTTCCTCCAAGTGAGACAGCCAACGCTTGTGATAAATTAAAATGGAGAGGCACTGTTGGCAACAAAAAGCTATCCAAATGTGGCTGGCACAGAGTTTTCCTCTGAAAATCCTCTGCACATGTAGTCTAAAAACGAAGCCATTTCAAAATACTTAAATTTTGGCATCCAAAAATCAGGATATCCATACGTGCTCTTCACCTTCGAAAAGCTCACATTTGTGTGTGGCTGAACCTAAAGCAAGGATGGTTAAATAAATGCTGTGACTCAGTTTTTCGTTGTATGATTGGGAAATTACTGAACTTCTTTTTTTTTTACTGCTTCTGAGCCTTTTTATGCCGTTTGTCCTTCCAGCAAAAAGTGTCACTCCTGCATGTTAAGGGACTCTTTCTTTCTGTAGTATGCATGACCTAGTGACATCTGTTACATGGTGTCTTTTTTGTGGAGTCCTTACAGGACTGTCTGATACCATGGCTGTGCAGAGTCAGGGCAGGGTGACATGGGTTGCTGACCCAAGAAACACACTTGTCCATTTTTACAGGCATTCATTGTCAGTCATGCATCTCAGCTGCAGAAGATCTGTGCAATCAAAATAAGGGCTTCTGCAAATACAAGCAAGGGCAAAATTCCTCTCCTAAAGCATGTACAGACTGAAAACCATGGGTTGTTGGTTGGTTGGTTTTGTTGTTGTGGAGGCATGGGGTTGTTTTGGTTTGTTTTAAGTATTGTGGGGTGGGTATAAGAAATCAGAAGCTATACAACAGTCTAGAAATTAGAATTGTGTAGTACAGGTGCCCTTGGGAACTGTTGGGATCTGAATTCAGATGTTGCAACTCAGGCCTGGCTTTCTCATCTGTCAAAAAGCACAACTCATGGAATGGGAATGAAATGAACTGAGCTGACACTGCAAAGCTCTCAAAGAATGCAAGCTGAAAATGCTGCTGGTCAAGTGTGTTTGGGCTACAATATATGGTAGTTACTAAAATTTTGAAGTTTTAGGATATACTCTGATCTTTCTTAAAAGTACATTTTCAGAGTGGGAGCTGGAGACATTGATATTCTCTGTGGTATTGAGTAAATGTGTCTTTATCTTTATTTGAAAGGTTCTTGTGCCAAAAGATCCCCTGCTAATGGGTAAGATGGTAGAAGTGAATATTTATGAAGCTGGGAAACATTTTATGAAGGGGCAGCTAGTGTCAGATGCCAGAGTTTACACTGCATCCATCACCAAGCCGCTGGCAAAAGGAGAAGTTTCTGGTTTAAGAGAGGTGAGTAAAAGACATTTTCTGCCTTACTACACTGGTAAAACAGCAGCTGTTCAAGCGCAATGCTTCCCATGCTATGTATCTGTTATCATTTTATAGTTCCTCATTTATACATGCATGAAGCTTTCATCTTGCCTGACAGATTGAAATCTGGTTTTGAAAGATATTTTTGCCGATGCCCATAGCTTTGCTGCGTGTAAAGGCCTTAGGTTTTGTTCCAAGATGCAAGATGAGGAAAGAACTTACTAGAACTGAAAACATTTAGCATCAGTGATTATACAATTCAACGGATTTCAGTGCGAGTTTTGCAGAGGGATTAATTGATTTCTTTTGGTTTACAAAGCCCTGTGTAAAATATGTGTATTGATTACATGTCTGTTAAACAAGGTCAAAATTGGCTTCAGAGACTCAAAATTACTTGACAGGTAGAGGTACGGGATATTTAAAATACATTTTGGAAAAAGATCAATATCTGATTTAGTCATGTAAAAAAAAAATGAGAGTCTTTTAGAAAGAGATCTGATCCTTATTTTACACCTCAGTAGATATGGCTGTTAGCCAAGTATTCTCATATATTTCATGGAGCTCTAGCTGTAAAAACTGATGGAGTGTGAAATGAAAATGGGTATCACATTTCTAAGCATCATTTGATGTCCTTTCTCCAGCACTGTTGTTAGGATCTCCAAAAATTATGTAGCAAGAGTTTAGCACATGGAAGAAGGATAATTGGCAGTTTATCAGCCACCTAGCTGCTTTACAGTAAATTGTTGACAAGTATTAAAGTGTATCTGCGTCCTTGTTAAAGTTCGAAGTAGTCATCTCTGAAATAAACCATCAATGCATACCTCAGGTGGCTGGTGTTAACCTCAGCTTCTTGGTCTCTTGAATAATCCTGACTATGGAAACACAGACCAACAATAATGCACCTACTGTAACATGTTTGGCAGATTATGAAACTTAGAGCACAAACACATTGCTAAACTTTGGAGTACTGGCTGTAAGTATATGTGTATCAGCCTGGTAAGGGTCTGGAAGAGGGAAAAGCAGCCAAAGCCCTCCAATTGCCTGGTTGGACTGTGCAGCTATTTAAAAGCAGCTGATTTTTTCATCAGAATGCTTTTTTAAATAATCTGCTGGAACAGAACCAGCTCTGTCATTAAACCGAGCACGCGCTGCCAGAAGCTCGTAGCATGGGAACAAGCATGCAGACTGTTGACTTAAATTTTCTGTGCTCAAATGAGACATAAAACTATCAAAATCGAGGGTACTGATAATTTCCATAAGAGCTCGTTGAGATGTACAGATCTGCTCCTGCCTTTTGAGAAGGTACAAATGAGAACCTGGAATGCTCAAGTAAATGGCTACAGCAGGCAAATAATAAAGCAAATTGCTTTTCATTAGTTTTGTGGCTGTGAGTGCTCCTTCAAAGGAGTATCATATTTGTGTTTGCTGCAGTGGACATGTTAGAAACTTTGGCTTTCTGAAAAACTAGAATCTCAAGGCTTCGATAAGTGTGGAAGCTACGTCTGAAAGCTTTTAATCACTTTTTGCCAGTATGCAATACCTTTATCATGAACTGAAATTGTGGAAAATTCCTCCTGACAAATCATAGATAAGTAGCAAATCAGAAACTTTCTTCAGGTTCCCAGGAAAAAAAAAGTCAGTTTGTCACGGAAGTCACTGTGGGTCGAAGCTGTTCTTTATGTTGTTCTCTGTGGTTGGAGTGCTGAGAAACATTGTTTGTCAGGACGTGGAATTATAACGTCAGATGCTTTTGAATGAGATAAAAGAGGGGACATATGTCATATGGTCCTTTATATAGCCTGTTATGTGCACAGATGGCAGGCTGGGGAGAAAAGGAGGCAACTCGGGTTGTATGTGTTCAGATACTCTCTCAAAAGTGGCCAAAGATGTATCTTCAGGAAGATGCCACATGTCTCCACAAGGTTTTCCAAAGGGCAGCATGCAGAACGAAAAACTTGGATTACATTTTCTCAAACTATATAACGGAGAGAAGGAAGAGTTACCTAAAGTAGGTTATAAAAGCAACGAATGAAAACACATGTGGCCCTTTCACTTTCTCTTTCCCACTGTGCATACAGATGAGCAAGAACTAGGGCCTGCTTTACAATCTCAGATCTGAAAGGATGGGTAGCCAGCTGGTGCTTTTAAAACCATGCATGTTTCTGTTGCTCAGCGTGGCTGTCCTCTGGGCAGAAGTGATTATGGGCAGCAGCAAACATCCTGTATCTGGTGTGTTGTCTGAAGTGCCCAGGAAGTTCTTGTAGACCTCTAATCTCACCCTGTCAGTGGTATGACTTCCTCTCAACTCCTTTACTGTCTACTGGTCCATGATCAGAGCTAGTTTAGAGAGGTACACGAATTTAAATGTAGATTGAGGTAATCTAGATCAAAAGAATGTGATAATGGGCTGCACTGCAATAAAACACTCAGATGCTTCGGTCCGTTTCCATTCAACAAAGCACTTGGTTCTTTCATGATGCCCATGTATATTACTGGGGTTGCAGTGCACACCGTATAGCTAAGTATGTTGCACAAGTACTATGGTGAAGAGGGACAGATTGCTGAGCCAGGGCTGTTATGTGGCTGTAGACAGCCTGCAGCAGTTTAAAAAGGTGCTATTTTTGTTGTGTGTCCCAGGCATCACTTGCTATCATTAACAGCATTTTCATTAGCTTTCGTAGGACAGAGTAAAAGATGTTTCAGGATACATCATAGCTGTACTTTAATGAGGAAAGTTCACAGAGAGAGTGAAAGCTTTTAGAACTGTACAGTGTGTACATAAATTAATCATATAGCTAAAAAAGTCAAGTCAGAAAAACTGAGAGCACAGAAATGTGAGTGCTAACATGAACCCATCAAAGCAAGCCACACACTCATCCCAAGAAATAAAATGCTGTGATAAGGAATACCTGCAGTGCCGTTCTCATCTGCTACATAGAATCACAGCATGGTTTAGGTTGGAAGGAACCTTGAAGATTGACTAGTTCCAGTCCCCCGCTATAGGCAGGGGCATCTCCTACGAGAACAGGTCGCTCAAGGCCTCATCCAGCTTAGTCTTGAACACCTTCAGGGAGGGAGCATCCACAGCCTCCCTGGGCAACCTGTGCCAGTGTCTCACCACCCTCACTGGAAAGAACTTCTTCCTAATGTCTAGTTTAAATCTCCCCTCTTCTAGTTTAAACTCATTACCCCTCACCCTGTCATTACAACACCTTGTGAACAGTCCCTCCCCAGCCTTCCTGTAGGTCCCCTTCAGATACTGGAAGGCCACTGTAAGGTCTTCTCAAAGCCTTCTCCTCTCCAGGCTGAAGAGCCCCAATTCTCACAGCCTATCCTCTTAGCAGAGCTGCTCCAGCCTTCTGATCGCCTTCCTGGCCCTCCTCTGGACTCACTCCAATAATTCCATATCCTTCCTGTGTTGGGGGCTCCAGAACTGCACACAGTACTGCAGGTGGGATCTCAGGAGAGCAGAGTGAAGGGGCAGAATCACCTCCCATGCCCTGCTGGCCACTGAGTTGCCAAATTGGCTCAAAGAAATAAAAGAAGTACATCAGCAGCTGGAATCAAATTATTTGACTCAAAAAGAGGGGATGCAAAATGTCTCACAAAAGCTCCATAAAATACTCACCCATTCTATATCTCTGCCAAATAGGTAAAGAAATTCTGATTAACTGAATTCAAGATTTCTCTAGCATATGATTTCATCATATTTTCTCAGTGTATGAAAACCATACCTAATAGGTATGTCCATTAATGTGTTAACAATGTAGGATGTCTTGACAGTTGCTATAGTCTCTAAGGGGGAAAAAAATCCCTTAACTAAGTAGATGGATCCACAGTAAGACCTTGGCATTTCAATAACATTAGGCTCTGTGGCAGAAGTTGGAACAGGAAGGACAGAGGAGTGTTGGAGTCAGGACTCAGGTTAAAAAAGCTGTCCAGGCAGTCAGACTTACTGATTAGGGAGGACATACTAAGTATTAAAATGAACAGGTGTTTGTCAGGACATTTTTTTTTCCTTTAGCATGAATTTTTCATAAAAGCCACTCAAAAGGGACTGATGTCTTCAAGTTGTACAGTTTTACAAGAGGACTGTTATGGGAGAAGAGGGGGGAGTACATTTGGAAATATCAATTAACTCAGAAGTTCAAAATCTGCTATGGATTTATTTGGGTTTAAAATGTAAAGCTCTTTACTCAGTAGTAGAACAGTGTTTAGAGGTTATATAGCAGGGGGGATCTATAGGTGAAAGCTGAAATCAATAAAGCATAAACATGGGTCTAAAGACACTTCTGGATTTGATTCTAGTGACTCTAACATAGGATATATGTGGACTGGTGATTAAAAAGTACTGCCAGTAACATTTAAAATGATCAAAACAAGCATATCATGGTCTACTTATTTCAGTTAATAGTAACAGGAAATAAATATTTGAAATCTTTGATCAAGTAGTACAAGATCATTAGTTCTACTAAGACTCCCAGGAAATAAACCCAAGCTGTAAGTACTGCAGTTGTGGTGTCCTTTCATTGAGGCAAGCTTGTAGCTGACAAAGCATTGAGAATGTACTTCAGCGCTTTCAGGTTCAGGAAAGCAATTTAGCATTCCTCCTATGTTCTTAAGTGCTCTGGTGAACTGGTCTCTGAGACTTCAGAGATGGATCCTCAACGAGCCTAGTACTGATTACATTGTCACTGAATAATAGACGTTTTTAAGAAGTCAGCAGAGTGTTTTCTATAGTCTGAATGTAAATTCATTTCAAGATAACATTTTAGTGGGTTTGGTTTTATTAAGTACATGTGGCCACATTTAAGAATCTTGACAGTTTCTCAGCAGCATAAAGTAAAATGCCTAATAAATATGTCCTGTTTACAGTCAAACATTTGTCTAAAACTAATCATGGAAAAAAAGCATCTGCAAGATTCTCTTGTTAGAAATGGAAATAGAGTATGTTTTGCTTCTGTACTCCAAAAATAACCCTCACTGTTTACGTATGTTCTGTGACTAGAGAAAAAAAATATTGCAAATGAGAAATATATGAAGAAGAGACTAAAGGAGTGATGGATAAAAATAAAAGGCTGGCTACCTGCCAGAATTGTAATGCATTGCCAAAGTTGAAGTCTCTCAGTCTGAGGGCCTTTGGTAGGAAATTTTAATCAGACAGAAAATTAAGGCAAGAAAAAAAAAAGAATTTTAACAGGCTATTTAATTATCTGGTTATTATTGGTTTCTGTTCATAATTCCTGGGTCCATAATGCATCTGTGACTGATTTTCTTTTCAAGCAAACACAGGGACATCTATCAGTTACCTGGTTTCTACTGGTGTGCATGAGAACGTTCTTCATGTCTATTTTCACTGCCAATGGCTCCTGCTGGCAGCCTCCATATGTGGCATCTCCTTTTGTGAGTCTGGGGTCTTGGTGCTCAGCTCTGTGGCTCTCCCAGCCCACAGTAATATCCAGAGTCAGCCTGTTAAGCTAATATCTATTCAAGTGCTTGGGTTCTCCAGAGGAAATGAGGAGTCAGCCACTGATTTTCAGTTAGGAAGGACTTGCTGATCACACTGCTCCTTCCTTTGGTCCTCCATCCTGCCTTCATGTTTTGCAGTAGGTTGTTGTAGCAGTGTACTTCTGGATGCTACTGAAGAGGCTGTGTGCTTCTGGTCTTCCAGTTAGCCACAAAGTACTTTCTAGGTACATTAACCTTTTTCCTGATGTTAGGAAACAGGGAAATGCATACAGCAAATACTTCTTTATAACCTGCTAGAGAGAAGAATCAACAAAGCATAAGGGGAACTCTCTGATCTCAGGTAGAAAAGGTGCTTCAATTGCAGGCAAAATAAAATGGAAATGGGAGAAAAAACTGTCTTCTGCTGGAACAGAAGTGAAAGAAATCATTGCAGAACCGAGAGCTCTGTGTTAGAAACTTCAAGGACTTGGAAGGAAATGCAGATGATGTGTATAAACTGAAGTAATTATTAAGCACAGTTTTTACATGTGCTGGAGTTTCAAAGTGGTGGAAAACGTGGTTTCTGAGCAGAAACTAGAGATTAGGGATTTAGGGAAAGAAGAGAATGAGGAAGCAATGTTTTAGATCCAAAAATTGCATACAGATGTAAAGAGAGAAATCTTCAATAAAATTACAGAACCCATAGAAAGTATGAGAAAGGCTAATGGAGCATGGAATTTCCAAAGAACAGAAGAGAATAAAATAAAATACACCTTTTGCCACTCGTGCAAGGCTACCTCTCAAAAGCATCATTGCATCAGTGCCCAAGAAGGGGCAATCTGAGGAATGCATGGAGAAAACAGAAAGCAAAAGGAATTTTTTTCTGTGTAAAATAGTTTTCAGGTACCAGTGTATGAAAATGCAGTGTTCTTGCATTCTGTGCTCTAGCATATGTAGAAACATACCTTGTGTTGGCTCGGTAGCTTCTCTCCCTCTTTCTTGAACCAACTGATCATAGTGC
Source organism: Pogoniulus pusillus (assembly GCF_015220805.1). Taxonomy (NCBI): domain Eukaryota; kingdom Metazoa; phylum Chordata; class Aves; order Piciformes; family Lybiidae; genus Pogoniulus; species Pogoniulus pusillus. The sequence continues at coordinate 15,390,840 of NC_087284.1, forward strand.
AAGGCATATAAATAGTCACTGCTTTTGCATATATTGGTCTGCTTTAATGTCTTTCTCATGTCCCCGTGGATGTTTTTAAGAAGGACCTTCAAAGTCTCATTTTTCTTGAAAAGCAACAAAAAATTGTAATGTAAGGTGCCGATTTTCATGATCTGCACATTATCTGTACACCACGCTGGCTTTGTTTTTTCTTCTGCTTGAAAGCCCAACATTTCACAGAATCAGAATTAATCAGGTTGGGAGATCATCAAGTCGAACCTATCACCTAACACCTTCTAATTAACTAAACCATGGTACTTAGTGCCTCATCCAGTCCCCTTTTAAACACCTCCGGGGTGGTGACTCCACCACCTCCATGGGCAGCCCATTCCAATGGCAAATCACTCTTTCTCTGAAGAGCTTCTTCCTAACATCCAGCCTAAACCTGCTGTGTCCTCTTCTTCTGTCTCTGGTTGCCTGGGAGAGGAGACCAACCTTCACCTGGCTACACTTTTCTTTCAGGTAGTTGTAGAGAGCAATGAGGTCTCCCCTGAGCCTTCTCCTCTGCAGGCTAAACAACCCCAGCTCCCTCAGATGCTTCTCACAGGGCTGTGCTCCAGTCCCCTCACCAGCTTTTTTGCCCTTCTCTGGACACATTCAAGGACCTTAACATCTTTCTTAAACTGAATCTGAAATGAAGGATGAATTCCTTCCTAATGGGCAGAGCAGATTTTCTTTCTAGGTTTAGCTAAGCAATGGATTGGATTCCCTGTAATGGTTGGGGAATTTTAATTGGTGCTGCTCTTTAGGAACATACTTAGCAAATATCTGTGATAAACACTTGATGTAGGTCACCTGTCATGGGTATGGGCTAGGTGACCTCTTAGTTTGTTTCCAGCCTTATCTTCTGTAGTTCTATGAACATTTTAATGTAGCCAGAAGGTATTTCATGACTAGCAGACTGGAATAGAAGGTAGTTCACTGATCCAAAACATTTCAGAGGGCTAAAATACATAGACATAGAATCACAGAATCAACCAGGTTGGAAGAGACCTCCAAGATCATCCAGTCCAACCTAGCACCCAGCCCTATCCAGTCAACTAGTAGTTTTATCCTGAAGTCTTTAATTTAATGAGCATTTTCTCTTTCACCCTCTCCCTCTGGAAGGACTGAATTTCAACTACAGTGATCAAAGCTCAGCTGAAACAACGCATATTGTGCAGCTACTTTTCAAACAAATACTCTCTTAAATCCATTTCAGGTGAAAACATATAAACTTTATTTACTTTTCCTTTCCTCAGCCTTCAGTGTTATTTGGCTGAATGTTCCTGTGTAATCACTTTAAATTACACAGTTATGTTAATCGTGTGCCGTAGATGCACAGTAGTGACTGGGTAGATGCATGGTAGTGTCTGGGATGATTCAACTCTTAAGTAGCTTTCTGGAGAATGGGAGCAGATTAACCAGAATGTTCTACCTCTACTGCCTCCAGTTGTAAAATTCCCAAGTACTAAAAGGGTTCTGCCATTTTTCGTGTGTTGCTTCTAGTACTTGACCTGCTGATATTGCAGTGCAGGATGGATTCTGTTCTTTCTTGCCACAGGGACAAATTGGAAATGTGTAGCCATGGTAATTTTAACTGTTTGACATTCTCTATAATATTTAGGAGTTGCCTTTAAAACATTTTTTTCTTTTCAATCAAAGCTTTAGCAGGCAGGCATTTTGGAAAGAATCAAAAGGCATTTGTTGTTACCAGTGGTTTATTATTTAATGTACCAGGTTATAAATTCACTAAGTTTTAATTGGTTTTCAGGTAGGAAAAAAGAGAAAGCAGCAGAGAAAGTTTTGTGGTTTTCTGTCGTTTTGGAGGTCATCTATTTTTAACTTGTTATGCCAACAAAAGTCATTAAAGATTTGACTTTTATACCACTCCAGTGGAGTTTAATGCAAGCATAGGTGAAGGATTTTCAGCCCATGTGTATGCTGTAACTTACTTGTAGTATTTAGTTATCCCTCTTCTTTCTATTACTTCTCTTCAGATCACAAAAAAGATCACACAGACAGTATTGCTCTCTTCATTGTTTCCTTCTCTCTCCTTTCCGTGCAAGCAAACACACAGGCATAGGCATGAGGTATTAATATCTTGGGTGGGTGATTTTTTTCTACCTGTTCCTCATCTATCAGAGATGTAATTGCAGCAGTCTTTTTACAGGAATACTTAAGTGGGACATCATGGAAAAAGCACAAGAAGCTCATGAGAGGAAATAGAGGTTTAGAAGGGTGAGAGAGCTTTCCCCATCACCAAATTTGAGGTCTATAGAGATTTGATTTTACACAAAGTATTGGAATGTTAAGTTTCTGTCTCTTAGAAATATAATTACTACCAAAACCATTAAAGTAAGAGAGTTCATTAGCTTTGAGATTGTTTTGAAGGCAAATTGAAATTACAGTCATGAGATTAACCCATTTTTTAATTTGAAACTATTTTGAAAGTATTGCTCATTTCAAAGGAATTAGGAAAGCCTGTTAAAGGCAAATTAGTGTTCTGTATCCTTTAGTATGTTCCAAAGTTTTTATCAGATTCTAAGTAGAGTAATGGCTTTGTAGTAGTCTAGAAATCATCCTTGATGATTGTCTTTATGATGAGAATTCACTACCATAAGAATTTTGAAAGTAACATTTTTTTTAGTGCTGACAAATCTATTTAAACAGTGTTGAACTGATCCAGCAATATTAGGATTAATTGTGAGTCACAGCAGAATACCAAGATCTATTCATATTCATGGCTTCCCACTCAGACTTTGATAATATTTGGTTGTAGCAATTTACATTTGTGTTTTTAACATGTATGTTAGTAACAGTAGATCAGAGACCTTTTGTGGTGTCAAGGGTAATAAGGTAAAGAAAAGCAGGAAAAGGCTTTTAAGCAGGAGAAGGAAACAAATGTTTAAGGCTTTCATAAGTATTAAAGTTTTTGTATGGGAATGCCTATGTATAAAATTTCAAGAGCAAATTTGCAGTGATTGTATCTTTAATTGAAATTAAATTACAATTGAGTAATAAGGATGAGCTGTTTGGTGGCTACGTTGGAGAACAAATATCTTAAAGGTGGTTATATTGGAAAAAAGAATGTCTTAACATAGTCAAATACCATACTTCAGTGAGGTGGATGTGAAATTCAGAGCCTTAAATTTAGTCCACTAAAGATGTTCTTGTAATGACACTAAGATACCGAAGACTTACTGTGACTGTGCTGAATATATTAGAATGATCCTTCAAGACAGGCAGTCCACAGAAAGTTGTAGCATGTAAGCAGGCTTAGTAAACTTACGCTTATTGAAAGGCTTCAGACAGTAACTTTCTGTTTACACAGGCTGTATTCCATATCAAGTTTAAAATTCACTCTAGATCCTTTGTCACGTAAGCAGATCAAAGTCTTGATCACGCCATTAGCCCCTAAAGCATGTAGTTGGAGATTTACTGGACCAAACAACAGAAATAAACCCTTGCCCTCCTGCTACAGTCTCTCCCCCAATCAAAGACTTTTTTAAGGAGTCCTCTTAAACCACAAGAAGAGTAGTTGTTTTAAAAGTTTGTGATCTGCCTCTAAGAACCTTGGCTCGTTGCCTACTTAATACATTGAAGGTTTTCATAAGACCTGACTTATATTTATTTAACTATAAGTTAAGTTCTTATTTGTAACAAGTCCCAAAGCTAGCTGTTCTTGTGGCCTTTATCAAACACCATTAAGTAAAAGAAACGTTTAGAAAAGTAACTAATTATTTAAGCACTTCATTAAAGCTGTTCAAAGTCAGCTTTACCTGCGGTTACCATACATTACACCAATCTTGATTACCTTCCTCTCACTATTTTCCATTGTGTATTTAAATCACTTAAAGGATTCCCCCACCCCTCATTTGTTACTTCAGATGCTAGAATCCTTCTTAAAGATGCAGAAAGATTTCCTAGTGACTTATTCCAGTGTCAGGCTGAGTCACTTATGCTAGCTAAAATCCAGAAACTACAGCTGAGCTTGATGTAATTGTCTGATGCAGCACTGGGAAGGAGCAATATTATACTGAAAGATACAGTCAGAGGTTATGGTGGTCCAGGTAGTCCAAGTCCCATATACAGTCCTACTGGAGTAAAATTAGGACTCCACCTGTTTGCCTGGTCTTTAGTCATTTTGCATTCCTCTTTCACCAGACCAAAGCTTGTTCATAATTTTCACTGAGAGTCTGCTGCAAGTAGATTCACAAATATGCATCAGAAACAGTTCATGTTTTGAGGTTCTGAAAGAGTCAGAGGGTTTCAAGCACAGTTTGCCTATGTTTGAAACTCAAGCCAGCAGGATGTTAAAATTTCAGCATCTTTAATTTTATGTCTTTTAGTAGAAGCAAGACCACAACCCAGATTTGGTATGATAATAAAATTATTTTGGAAAAAATAGGGCATGTTTCTTCCATCCTAAACACTGTGAAAAGCTGAGACTTTGGAATTATGGTGAGGAAAATGAACGCATGCTTCAGTGGTGCTTTAGCTTTTAATTGTTGAGGTGTGCTGGTTTGAAGCTAGCTAGAATGTTTTGGTGAGAAGGATTAGATAACAGTGCTGATGTCCAGTTCACTCATAGGCTTGCTGAGATGTGTCAGAACAAGAATTCAAACGTAGATAAGGGAGTTGCACTTCTTCCAGGGGAACTGGCTGAGCTGCATTTCTCTGTCTAGCCTCTCTGCCGTTTCTGATTAATCCACTTTGCTTCCTAACCCCCTGGCCAAACCTCCATTCTTCCTTGGGACTGGGGTAAGGTAGAGAGGGGTGGGAGAAGGTGAAAGGGCAGTTGGGAGTCCCTCCTGGGGACTCAGGTTTCTGGGAGGGCTGCTGTGTTTCTGTATTACCTTTTACCTTGTCTATTTCTGTCTATAACTGTATATACTGTAAATATCTGCTTGTGTATTGTGCTAGCTGTAAATATAAGCTTCATTCATATTTCCACAGCCAGCTGAGTCTAGTCTGGGTGATTTCCAAAGTGTGGGGAGCAGGGAACACCCAAACCATCACATGAGGTCACAAGCAGTGGCATGAAGTCATTTTTAATTCAGATATTCCAGTGTAAAATTCAAATCAAAGCTGCACTACGTGGTAATCTTAAGCCATCAAGATATGAAAAACTAGTAGGCATTTTTCTCCTGTATTCTCTGTTGTAGAGAAGGGCTGACAAATCATTTGTAAAATAAAGATAAATTTTAAAAATAATTCAATAATAAACAGTTGTTTAAAAGAGGTTTCTATTTTTGGTTGGTTTTGGTGATGACAGTCACTCAGAATAATTAAGGGTCCAAAGGTAGACCATGCTTGACCTACATAGCTCAGCACTCCGTAAGAAAATAGTTACATTGAGGCAGAAACCAAGAAATAAGTCAATAAACTGTGTAGTGAACGTTGATGTTGCTGTGCTATCAATGTCTTTATAGCACATTTCATTTTCTCTTTTTATCTGGCCTTAGCAGAGGAAACACTCTGTTGTGGGATTTGGACCTGCTAACAAAGCCTCTTCAGAAGTGCATGAGCGTGTTGTTAACTATACTGTAGAGAAATGGCCAGCCTCTGGTTTGGGACAGCCTGTCTCACTAGACAGTATCCAGTATTCTCTTTCTCAGTGGCTACCAGATAAGGTTTATGCATACTGGAGCCTATGTGATGTGTGGAGAAGGAGAGCAAGTAGCTATTAATCACGTGGCGAATTTCTGTCTGGTTGCATGATTGGCAAGGCATGGTGGCGGAAGGCTCTCAGCAGACTGATGCAGCTTCTCAAAAAGCATATACAGCACATTATACAGCATGAGATGGCTGTGTGATTGATGAACAGTGAAAAGAATGAATCTTGACTGGCTGGAGAGCCAGATGTCAAATGCAAAATGAAAAGCAAGCATCACATGGAAATTAATGTTCTTTTTCTGTGGTCTCAGTTATAAGCATGGTGTCCTTGAAACAATATTCTATGAGAAAATCATTCCCTAAATGTTTTAGCTTTCAAACTGATGGATTCTTCTTCACATATATATATATATATGTATGTGTGTATACACACACAGAGGCAGAACTTGAAGAAATGCTCTATATTTGGATTGGAGTGGCTTGGAAATTTTTGTGGACCAAAGATATGTAGGCAGTACATTTAAGCTCTCTTTGTCAAAACATCACATAGCTACAAAAACTACCTATGCATAATCCTGAGCAGATGGATTTCTGGTGCTCAAGGAAGGGTCTTGTAATCAGTATTAGAAGATTTTTTTTTTCCCCCTTTTTCTTTTTTTTCTCCTGCTTGTTTTGACATGAATTCATATGTGGCTGTAAGTCATTTCAGTCAGTCTGACTGTGCTTTATCTTATCCGTATGGAAACTATTTTGTAGTTCTCACATACAAAATCTCTGATAAGTGCAGATAACACAATTATCATACAAAAAGAATGGCTGTGAAGATCCATTTCTGACACAGTTTTTTGTTTGGTTTTCCTTTTTTTTTTTTCCAAAATACAAGAACTTTAATTTGTTAAAATAATGGCAATAGTGTTTAGAATGACAGGGATTCTTTTCCTCTTTCATCTATTCGACATGCATCTCTATCCAAAGAAACATTAGTTAATTATTTTTTCAGTAAGGACTACTTAAAATTCTGTAGCACAATCAGATTTTGTCAGAGAACCACAGGGGAAAGCCAGATGTGTAGCTTTTAATAGTTGGAAAGGAATGAATTAGAGTTATACTTGGGAGAGTGTCTTGTGTGATTGAAAAAAAACCCAAACAACTATTACACTCCTGTTAAGCTTTCATATGGAGACATAAAGCAAAGTCCAGGGCCATTAATTTGTTAAAGACTGGGTTAATCTTCCCCACAGTTACCATTCTGTGGGCTTGCATTTCTCACCCACCTAGTATACAATTGCCATTTTTAGGTCACCTTCTGTTTTGTCTGCGTTTACCTCAGGTTTTCATAGAACCATAGAACGGGTTGGGTTGGAAGGGACTGCTAAAAGTCATCTAGTCCAACCACCTCTGCAGTAAGCAGGGACATCCTCAAGATCCCTGTCACACCTCACCTTGAATATCTCCAGGGATGGGGCCTCAACCACCTCCCTGGGTAACCTGTTCCAGTGTTCCACCATTCTCATGGCATAGAACTTGTTCCTAGCATCCAACCTAAATCTACTTCTGTCTCATTTGAAACCATTGCTCCTCACCCTTTCACAACAGACCTTTTAAACAGTCTGTCCATCCTTCTTGTAGGCCCCCTTCAGGTACTGGAAGATCACTTATTAGGTCTCTTTCTCTTCTCCAGGCTTTCATTTTCAGAATGCAGTATATTCTGCTGGGATTTAATTTTAGGAAAGATTTTATGGATTTCATTAAAGTAAGGGTGAGTGAAATCCCTTTCAAAGAGTGTCAGGCTGTCCTAAGAGGGAGACCTTTACTTCACTTAGAAAGGTCCTATAACTACTGATAAGAAGTTTGATAGAACATTTTAAGTTAGACCTAAGATGGCAAATCTGAGAAGTAAAAGAAATACCTTTGCAACAGCTTGCTATGTGAAATAATTCTCATATCCTGCATTGAAATATCTTTGCAACAGCTTGCTATGTGAAATAATGCTCATATCCTGCATTGAAATATCTTTGCAACAGCTTGCTATGTGAAATAATGCTCATATCCTGCATTGCTGCGTGCTGGTAGCATCCAGTCAGGTAGATCCCTTGGCCACGACAAGGTTCGGAGAAGTGACAAGTGCAGAAACTCCATAATAAGAAGCAAGCTAGTTTGTTGCAACACTGTTCTGTATGCTATGCAATACCTTCTCCTTTCCTTTTCCTACTGGCATTTTATCCACTTTTTGCCTGATTTTGCATTTAATTTTGAAGTGCTATGAAGTAGCACAAAGCTTTGGGGCTTATGACCACATTTATATCAAGAAAAATGATTTTACAGTGCTAGTCTTTTTACAAGAAAGCTGCATTCAGAGTTAGAGCATGAACAGCTGAGTGTCCAGCTGACAAAGCCTGGCTTTCTGTGCTTTGGGTTCCTTCCATATTTCCACAGCTTCCTCTCCACGTCTTCCTTGTCATATCTGATTGCTCTGTGATGAAAAGTGCGTTGTAGGTGGTTTATGCCACTGTTGCATGTGACTTGGTGTCCAAGCAATACAGATGGTGAGCAGGGTGATAGCAAAAAACAGATTGTTGAGGCCAAACTTTGGCCTTTCCCTCCATGGGAGCACTGATTTAAGTCTCTCTTTTTCCTACTACTTTGACATGAAACTTGATGGGTTGCACGTCCCATTGTTGAAGTGAGTGAGTAGGCTCAAAAGCTACTAGGATGGGCAGAGGTAATGAAATGGAATCACAGGCACCATTTGCTCATGCAGTGAGTAGTTGTGTTCACTGAGAGACAAAAGCAGCAACAAAACACAGAAGAAAGTTGGAATCATAGAATCAACCAGGTTGGAAGAGACCTCCAAGATCATCCAGTCCAACCTAGCACCCAGCCCTATCCAGTCAACTAGACCATGGCACTAAGTGCCTCATCCAGTCTTTTCTTGAACACCTCCAGGGACGGTGACTCCACCACCTCCCTGGGCAGCCCATTCCAATGCCAATCACTCTCTCTGCCAACAACTTCCTCCTAACATCCAGCCTAGACCTACCCCGGCACAACTTGAGACTGTGCTGTATTAAAGCTGTATTAAAATATTATGGGCTGTGTTCAACAGACCAATATTGCTTTCTAAGTAAAGTGTAGCAGTGCAATGACCTATAATATGCAATAACAAGGAGCTAAGAATCTTTCTCATGTACATGTGTGCAGAGGTTATTTGGGGTGCAAAGTGGAATACTCTGAACTAAGGAAATTCTAGAGTTTCGGTTCCTCTTTCTCCTTTAAATGCCAACTCTATTATGTTTCAGCCTTTAATCAATGCTTCTGCACTATTCTCACACATGTACACATACAAAATTGTTTCCTTCTGTGCACAGAGCTGAGACTATTCATTTAGTAAACTATTGTTGGGTATTTTTCCTTTGCATTGTTTATTGTCTAATAGCAGTGTTATTTGCTGCATGCTTTTTAAACCTTACTCTCAAGGGAGTTACTGATTTATTTCCAACCTTTCCTATGACCCCATAGCTAAGTTTCTGAGCACTTCGGAAACAGTAATGAGTTCAGATTGTCTCCTGAAATGCAGCTTTTGTCTTCCCATTTCACAGATGAAAATGAGGCAAATGTTCCAAGTGTCTGCTAGAAGGTTAGCCTAGTGAACAAATTTGATTGTGGTCAAGCTGAAATGCTTGGAACTAGATATTTTAAAATTACTCACATTTTGTAGGATGTGTTCAGACTAGGCAGTGACTGGCTGGAGAGCAGCCCTGAGGAGAGGGACTTGGGGTGCTGGTGGACAAAAGCTCAACATGAGCCAGCAGTGTGCACTTGCAGCCCAGAAACCAACCAGAGCCTGGACTGCATCAGGAGAAGTGTGGCCAGCAGGGCCAGGGAGGTGATTCTCCCCCTCTGCTCTGCTCGGGAGTACTGCATCTGGAGCCCCCATTACAAGAAGGACGTGGATGTGCTGGAGCATGTCCAGAGAAGGGCCACGATGGTGATCAGAGTGCTGGAGCAGCTCTGCTATGAGGACAGACTGAAAGAGTTGGGGCTGTTCAGTCTGGAGAAGAGGAGGTTCTGCGATGACCTTCTTGTGGCCTTCCAGTATCTGAAGGAGGCCTAGGAAAAGCTGGGGAGGGACTTTTTAGGCTACCAGGGAGTGACAGGACTAGGGGGAATGGAGTGAAGCTGGAAATGGGTAGGTTCAGGCTGGATGTGAGGAGGAAGTTGTTGAGCATGAGAGTGGTGAGAGGCTGGAATGGGCTGCCCAGGGAGGTGGTTGAGGCCCCATCACTGGAGGTGTTTGAGGCCAGGCTGGATGAGGCTGTGGCCAGCCTGATCTAGGGTAGGGTGTCCCTGCCCATGGCAGGGGGATTGGAACTAGATGATCCTTGTGGTCCCTTCCAACCCTGACTGATTCTATGATTCTATGAAATTGCAGCACTGTTTGGACAGCATTGAAGAGAAACTAATTCCAGAGTACAAAGTCTCAAATAAAAAGGGGAAATTAGTACTTCTGGGTTAATTCCAGAGGAACTGATGAGCTAATCCTAGGAATTATCCAGTACAATCTGATAGAGCACACCATGTGAAACCTGAGTAGAAGACTGAGGTGCAGTGGATTCATTGGAGGCTTTGAACTGAGGTGCACATTGCCGGTATTTGAGCCTGACAGCACAAGTTTGTGCTTAGGCACTTCAGTCCTCTACAAACAGAGAAGCTCTTGACTGTCTAGTCAGACCACCCTCTGAATGATACAAATGCTCTTCTGAAGGCAGATATTTGTTACAGCCTGTAGTCTGGATACTTACTCTTCTTTGATGTCTTAGAGTGCCAAGGTGCTATCATGATTATCTAGCATAAAATATACAGCAAGCCAAGAAAGGATTTTTTCATGCAATCTCTGTTGTGGAGGAGGGCTGATGAATCATTTGTAAAGGCTGGAGCTGCAGAGATTGTGCTGGGGCAGTTAGACTTGCCAGTCGAAAAGGAGTAACCATGTTTGATGTCTTCATGAGAGAGTCCTCCATTAACTGCAGCTGAACTTGGCTGAGTGTGAAATTAAAAAGGGAGACTCAGATTTCCAGACACTCCCTCAGGTGCTCCAAAGTATGCTAACTGGCACTGTGGGAGACCTTCTAAAACCAGTAAAGCTACTCAAAGGACAGAGGCCATGACAATATGAAAATAAAACCTTTCTATTATCACTGAACACACAAAGTTAGTCAAGTTCTATTAACTGCTGAATGTCAGCCTCACAAGAAATGCTTCTTTTTGCCAAGCTCCAACTCTGACTGTGCTTAGTGAGCATCTACAGCCTCAGGAACTGGAGGTGTTTAATACCAGGCAGAGAAGTCTGTGAAATTGAATGTAAGAGGAGTTGACAGGAGACTACGTGTTAAGGCATTACCTAGTGGTGTGGGTTGGGTTTGCACCCCAACAAATTGGAAATTTACCCTCCTGAGTAAATTTACCACATTTAATCAGAAATTTGAGAGTTAAATTATATTTACAAATATGGACTAAATGTAGAAGTATAAAAAGCAATAAACATGTATAAGGTATATTTACATATTGTTTACAGTTCAATAACAATGCAGTACTTCCTTGTGCATTATTTCACCTCATGCTCTCCCCAGCCCTAGACACAAAGCCCAGAGAGGCTGAACACAGCCAGCCTGCTGCCTCTCCCCCCTCTGCCTTCAACAGTTGAAACAAGAAGACAACCAGGCAGCAAACAAGGTCACAGAGAGGCAAACTGCAAGCAAGAAGCAGCAGAGAGAGAGGCAGAGCAAGCTTGTACTGCAAAATATAAGATATTCAGCAGGCCAATGGAATTAGATAAACTTATCTTACTATTATTCTAAGTCTAGTCCTAAAATCCTTTAGACTGGAATTCCCTGGGGAAAAAAAGCCCTATTCTTATTTATAATTAAGACAGTAGGCTAGGGCATGAGTCCTAAACTGTAACACCTAGCTTTAAGAAAATGTATTTCAGACTTAAATTTGCCAGATAGAAGGTTTTAGAGTCTGGTGACAACTAGGATATGAGACAGTAGTTGTAGAGACCTGATTGCTGGCTCATATTATGGTGCTGGATACACTTGCATCTTCCTTGTTTCTCTACCTGTAAAATGAGAAAGGCATATAGATCCCATTGGTATCATTCCCAAATATTAAAAATGCTCATTTTATACCGTGTTTATTATCCAGGAGTTTGAAATCTAAGAAGGACCTGTCGTGGTAAGCTCAATAGGCCAAAAATGGGCAGTTCTGAACCTTGTGAATAATCAGTTTAATCATAGAATAATAGAATCAACCAGGTTGGAAGAGACCTCCAAGATCATCCAGTCCAACCTAGCACCCAGCCCTAGCCACTCAACTAGACCATGGCACTAAGTGCCTCATTCAATCTTTTCTTGAGACCTCCACCACCTCCCTGGGCAGCCCATTCCAATGCCAATCACTCTCTCTGGGAAGAACTTCCTCCTAACATCCAGCCTATATCTCCCCTGACACAACTTGAGACTGTCCCCTTGTTCTGTTGCTGGTTGTCTGGCAGAAGAGACCAACCCCCACCTGGCTACAACCTCCCTTCAGATAGTTGTAGACAGCAATAAGGTCCCCCCTGAGCCTCCTCTTCTCCAGGCTAAACAACCCCAGCTCCCTCAGCCTCTCCTCATAGGGTTTGTGGCCTTTCACCAGCTTTGTCGCCCTTCTCTGGGCATATTCCAGCATCTCAATATCTCTCTTGAATTAAGGGGCCCAGAACTGGACAATTCAGCTTTGCTCCACATGAGAGGTCATTAAAGGCTTTTCCTGATTTTGAGAAAGAGTGTCCCTTGAGATGTTTCTTGGGTATTTATCACAATGTTCTTTGCAAATAACAACAGCTCGAAAAGCTTTAGTATTTCATGCTTTCTACCATTTGGGAATATAGAATTCCTTTTAAAGATTCTCTTTTAATATCTACTCAGAGTTTGTTTCCAAGTAAAAGCAATATTGCTCATTTCACTGTTGTTAGGTGAATAACACTCAGTTATATTGGTGGTTCTTTTGGCATGAACACACATTTTCAGATCTAGCTATTCATTTTACTGAGGTACTCTTTCTGAGGGAAACCTTTTGTGTCCTTGCCTGTAGCTACTGTTGACCTCCATGCAGTTGTCATTGTTATTTCTAGATTTAAAAGCAAAGCAAAAAGGTGATGGTCTCTGAAGGTTTGTGCTCTTAAAAAAAAAACCCAAACCAAAACTAAAATGAAAAAAAATCTATATTTCTTTTCATAATCTTTGAATGTTCCCATACTGCCTGTTCTTTGCCATTCTTTGATCATCCAACAAAACAAACTGGGGAAATTATTGCATTGTAAACACACATTTAAAATGCTTATTTTTGAAAACAAAACAAGATGAAAACAGCAATGAAGAAATTTCTATGATCTTTTAATGAAGTAGTAAGCTGCAGTCCTGTGGAATGATGTCTACTAAGACAAGCTGTGGTAGATATACTGAAAAGTGGTATCTACTTTAACCTGTAATGCACTGTAATGTGTTTTCAGAGCCACAAAGCCTGTGTTGGTGATGTCTAGGAAACAGATTTGTTTGTTAGCCAACTAATTACGAGATAAGTGCCCAGAGCAAGCACCTGCCATCTCCTTCATAAAACTATGCTATGCACAGGGAAATAAATAGTGACAGATCCCCATCCTGAGCTTGTCCACATTGTGCTGTGCTAGGTTTATCCTTCATGTCATGTCATTGCTTGGACAGCTTTGATTTTTGCATCGCAAACTTTTTCCTCTTAAAAGATTTTTCAGCTCTCTTGTGGTTCTAAGTGCAGCCTGGAAAGATGATGGCTTGCACATCACTTGTTCCTGACAGAGTGATTGACACCCCACACACCTTATCACCAAGGGGAAAAAAAAAAGAGCTAAGAATCCAGACATCACACTGACTTTTTAACATATTGTTTCTGACCTTGAATGACAGCTCATTTTAGCAATGCAATATTTGTATACTGGTAGGATATTGAGTCACTAAGTTTAATAGCAGCGTAAAATACAAGCATGTTAAAAACCAGATCAGCTCCTGGCTAGAAGCATTTATAGATAAATACAAAGAAACAGGCTAAAACAAGTGAGTATTAAGGAAAGCAGTACAAGAAGATTTTCATGACATTTTGGCAGTGGTTTTGGCTTGTGTTTTCTTGGTTGGTTGTTTCTCTATTTTTGGTTTCATTTATAAGTTAATCTTTTTGGTTGTTTCACTCCTCCAAGTGTACATCGAAAAGGAATCAATTTAATAAATCCCAGTTACTCAGCCTTCTGTCTAGCTTTTAACTGCAGTATGAATTTGGAGGGCTCATTGAAGGAATAATCCTTGAAGTCTGTTTGAGAAAGGAAAAAGGAGATAGCAAAGGGCCTACCCTTAGGGTAAGAACATGGAAGAGAACAGGGCGTTGTTTGCCAAGAAAAATACCAGTGGAGCCTTACAGTAACAAGGAGAAGTTCAAGTACACTAACTTAGAGAGAATTGATTTATTTTATATTTTTGCACAGGAATTTCAGATTAATGTTAGAGGAGGAGGAAGTTCCAGAGGTGGGTCTGTGTGACACAGAGAGAAAGCCATTACAAATTTGTGTTCCTATTGGCATCTCATCTTTTGTTTATTAAGAGGAGATTGTACCTGTAATTGAGGTGAGCTGTAGCTGAGTAATGGAAAATATGTTCTTTCTATACTGGCCAAAGGAGTCAGACAGATCCTGCAAGCATTACTGGGAAAGAAGGAAGATTATGGGAACTTGCTATGCCAGCCAGAGTAGACTGTAGTTAAAGATGTAAAGATGTTCTCCCTAAGGGATGACAAACCTGGAAGTAACTGTCAAGATCTGATGCATCTGAGATTAAGGTCGATCAGTCTCTGTGTCCTTCCATTATTAAATGTGTTTTGTGTTTGTATTTGGCCATGGCCCAGCTGCTAGGAGTATTGCTGGCCTGACTTGATTGGTCATTCAGTGATCTTGATATTAATTAAAAACTGATAACTGGAGCAATTCAGATGTTCAGGGGCAGGAGCACTTAGCCTGTGAGGAGATGCTGAGTGACCAGGCTTGTCTAAGCCTGGAGAAGGAGACCCTAACTGAAACCTTCCTGTAGGGAGGTTATTGAGAAGACTAAGCCAAGTGCTTTCCAGTGATACACGTGGGTGGACAAAAGTCAGTGGCATTAAATTGAAGTGAGATGTTCAGATTGGATATTAAAAGAAACATTTTTCCCCATGAAAATGGTCAACCACTGGAACAAAGGCCCAGAAAGGCTGTGCAGTCTTCATCCTAGACCATAACCTGATGCTCTTTAAGCAGGAGGATGGACAAGATGCACTCTGAGTTGTCCTAGGATGCTATGGCAGACGGTAGGGCAATTTTAGTGACTGCAGCTATTTGCAAGATGGTTTGATTATTTTCTTACTATAACTTCAGTTATAGTAGAACTACAGATTTGGTAGTAGCAGATTTAAGAAAACACTAGTTACTGCTCAGGCTCTGACCATTTACTGATAAATTAATAATATATCTGTATTTATCCTTCAGTTCTGTCCTTTCACTGTTGTATGAAAGCAGTCAGTCACACATCACACACACATACAGAAACATGTGTATATACACACAAAATAAGAAGCAATATGAAATTCTTTTGCACAAGTGCCTGGCTGCCTTATTTTTTTCAAGCTTTCCTATTTCTGAAAATAAGTAAACTCCATGTGCATGTGGAATCAGTGAAGTGCTAGGAATGGCATACAGCTGATAACATCTGAAACAGTCATGCTTGTACAGTGCTTTCTCTTAACAACACAGCAGCGTGCATTCATTGGAACACACGGTGGCAGGGATGCCTCTTATGGGAGTTGCAGTGTTAACTCCATTACAAAAAAACACTTTTGTGTGCCATTTACTTTCTGATTTAAGCTCATCATTCCACATTTACAGGAGGCTGGTGGAATTCCATAAGCAATAAATCAAAGGAGCTCTCTTAATACCCACAGAATTAAACGTGTCTTCCGGAACTCTTCAGTAACATCTGAATTTACATATTTTTTGGCTGTGTAATCTATGTGACCTTCAGTAACTGTTTGGGTTTTCAATCTGAAAAATGCCTCCAAAGTGTAATAGCCCCGAGTTTCAAACAGCACAGTAGGCTATGTAATGCATATTTTAACATGTTTTCTTTTAATTTGTCCCACAGCCTTGTTTTGGCGTGGCTATAGAAAAGCCCATCTTTTTAAACCCAGTAGCACAAATGTGTAAGATGTACTTGGTTGGGCTAAAAAAAAAATCAGAAGTCTAATTTATCTTGAGATACGCTCAGTCAAGTAGTTTCTCGCTGCAGTTAGCTAACACTTCAAGCTCTAACAGTGCCCCTGAGCCATAAAAGAGATTTGCATGTAAGAAATGTTTTGCATCTATTAAAACCTCAGCTCAGAGCTAAAGAGTTGCTCTCATGTCTTTGTTGACTAACAAGAAGTGAGATCTTACAAAAAGCTAGGCTGTGATCGACAGATGCCAAAGCTTAGGTTTTGATGTGATTATATATTTATTTCATGCACAGCATTTTAAGTCTGGGCCTGGAGCTTCAGAAAGACAGCAATCAATGGATCTGTGCAAGAGTACACAACATATATTACTCTTGGCAGTCGTCAAGACAGAATTATTCAAAAAAATAATCTGAAATGCATTTGATCATACACTAGATGGTTTAATAATTTATATTATACCTTATTAGCAAAGTCTTATGTTTACTTTGTGGCTGCCAAAACAAGATGAAAGGCTGCCTCCGTGGAAATACAGGATGCTTAGCTCAAAGTATGTGTCCTTGCATTTCAGCTTGATAATTTCCCTGCCTTCTCCCATTCTGATTGATAGTATGTAAGCTTCCATCTCAGTGTACCTTTTCCTTCGTTGTGGTCTTTTTTAGTGAGAGCAGTGCTCCTTCCTAACAACAAATCTACCAAATAATTTTGTGGCCCATCAAAATTAAATTGGTATAAACTTATCTTCCTGGCAACTTCATGTATCTGAGCTCCTACAGGTACAGAAGTGTGAATCCTAAGCTCAGCTTGGTAAACTGTCAGACTCTGAGTAGTGATTATGTGTAGTAAATATCACCAGTTGCATAAACTCTATTACAGAAATGCCTTGAAAATTTCCTTGAAAAGCTAATGCACTGCAGATGTTTTGTCTAGAGGTACAAATCAGAGCCTTTAAGAATTAATACTTCTCTAAAGTGAGCACAGAGTGACCTGCTAATTCAACAAATGAGATCTTTGCCTCCACCCCGGTTTCTTACATCAGATGTGCACAAAAGAGCTCTACTAAACATGTTTGTTTTTTTTTTTCCTGTGGAGAACTCCCCTCCCTATAAAATATGAAAGATCTTTTCTGAAGGTAGGTGTCTTAGAGAGTTCTTCAAGGCACAGTATATGGAAAGCTGTAGGGACAAGAACATATATAATAGCTACTGTGTGATATATAACTGTGCCAGGGCAGGTTTGGGCTGGATGTTAGGAGGAAGTTCTTCACAGAAGGAGTGATTGCCCATTGGAGTGGGCTGTCCAGAGAGGTAGTGGAGTCACCATCCTTGGAGCTGTTTAAGAGGAGCCTGGACGAGGCACTTAGTGCCATGGTTTAGTTAATTAGAAGGTGTTAGGTGATAGGTTGGACTGGAGGATCTCAAAGGTCTTTTCCAACCTGGTTAATTCTGTGATTCTATGACACCTTACCTGAAAACTAGTTCCTCAAATGGAGCCTAGAGAAGGACTTTTGCCCCCACCTCAAACAACAACAATCAAATAAACAACAACAACAAAAACCCAACCAACTCAAACCAAACAAAAAATAAGCAAACAAAAAAACACCCAAACGAACAAAATATCCCCAGAGTGTTTTTTGCTGGCACAGCTGATAATGCAATACTTTTATGTTAGGAAGAGCTGGTTATATTCTAGACAGGCACTTCACTGTTGTCTAGGCTGCAGAGAGAGCCACTCAGGCTTAAGAGAGTGACCAGCTTAGCAGACCCCTTCCCACTGAGAGTTCTGTGCTGTGTCTCACAGAGCTGCACTACAGCCTCTCTGGGAGAGGCATCTACCTGCAGGTGTCTCTGAGAGATTATCTTGTTTTTAAAAGCTGTTGTACGAATTGCAGGGGGGACAAAAGACTCCCATTTTCTGAAGGAGCCTTTCAGCTGCAGGGAACCAGATGTACCCTTTTTGTATCTTCTGTAACAATAATGACAGAACATTTCAAGGGAGCCAGTGGCATTAGCCATCCACCAGTGGCATTAGCCATCCGCCAGTGGTGCAGGGCAGGATTTCAGAGCAAATTAAAGAAGGGTTCCTAGAAAACGTGGGTCAGATGAGCATATTACTTACTGTTCTTGAAAGTATTTATCAGGGTCATCTGAAGAGATACATTGTCAAACAGAAATGCAGTAATGTTCTAAATGACAAGATGTTAAGAACATCTCAATGGGTCATTCTGGTTTACAAACTGAATCTTTTTGTCTGTGTGGGAACAGTTTAATCCATGAGAAAATTTATAAAGAATTCAGGTTGGTAAGGTAGTAAGAGTAGTAGTTCATGCAAGCATCTATTGAAAGAAAAACCCTTAGCCTAAATTGTTTGACAGTCTTTTATATTATCTGAGATACTGTGAACATTTGAAAGTTTTGATGTGTTCTGAAAATGTAACTACTAATAGAAATAGATACAGAAAACAGAAAGAAAACAAAAGTATAGTGAAATTGTGATAATCATGCTTCCAGCCCAGTTAAGTCTCCATATCAGTAAAACACGGTAAAGATAAAACCTCATCTACAGAGAGATAACAAAAAACAGGTTTAGTGTATGAGTATGATTGTCTAATTTATGGGAAATCTGACAAAGTAAGGAAGAAATTGGGCCTCACAACTCTCCAGCATGGCTTACTCAACTGGCATGTTGCTGAGACAGCTGGCCATGGAGCCAGTGGTGTTCCCTACTACCAGAAATTTGAAAGCCTTGCTAAAATCTCTGCTTACGTTCTCTCCTACTGCAGTATGCAGCACTGCCTGATGCATATGTGTTGCAACAGAGGTTGAAGAAAATGATTCAGCAACCAAGCAAAACAAACAGAGAAACAGTATAGACTGTTCATGATCAGAATTATACCAACAAGATGAGAGACAATCTGGGTGTATGTTGGAAAACAGAAAAGCTGCAGAACAAAAATGAAGTGCTAGTGAAATCACTGCTGAAAGCTACTGCACAGAAGCATGATTGGGTGCATGAAGCACTAACATGGTTAAGTGTTAGTAAAAGGGAAACTTTTTACAAGTTGTAATGTGCATTTGGGGTGTTTTGTTGGCTGTCTCTAGTCTCACAGAGAAAGATAGAATCATAGAAACAAACAGATTGGAAGAGACCTCCAAGATCATCCAGTCCAACCTAGCACCCAGCCCTAGCCAATCAACTAGACCATGGCACTAAGTGCCCCATCCAGTCTTTTCTTGAACACTTCCAGGGTCGATGACTCCACCACCTCCCTGGGCAGCCCATTCCAATGCCAATCACTTTCTCTGGGAAGAACTTCCTCCTAATATCCAGCCTATACTTCCCCTGGCACAACTTGAGACTGTGTCCCCTTGTTCTGTTGCTGGTTGTCTGGCAGGAGAGACCAATCCCCACCTGGAACTGAAGCTGAGCACAAATAAGAATGTAGAGGAGAGAGTTGCAAAGCAATTTATGAGGTACTGGCTCTAGTCCTGTGCAACGAAGTAGTCAGCACTTTACTGCTAGCCAAGTTGTATAGAAATATTGAATAGGGTGTTAGGAGTCTGGGTGTAGTCAGCCATATTTTCAGTCAGGAATTGGTGAGGCAGGCAGTCTTTGGTTACACTGATATTTTTGCAGCCTTGCACGTTCTTTTAAATCACCTTAGCATTAGTGTTCTCATGCTATCAATGGATGTAAAAGTGGGGCATGACTGTACATTGCTCATCTTCCATTGGAAGAGATTTGTCAGATCTGCAAAGAAAAGAAAGGTTTTGTAAATGTCTAGAAAGAATTAAATTAATCTATGAAAAATCCTTTATGCTGTGTGGTTTCCAGTTTATTCTACAAGGCGATGGTTTATTAGTTTTCATTTTGGAGGATAAAATAGCCATGGTTAGTTACTAACATTTCAGATGCCTTAGGACTTGATTGCAACTGATACAATACAAAGCACTTTTCATTTTTGGTTGGCTTGGTTTTTTTAAATGAAGCTAACATATTTTGCACAATATAGCCTGAAATACTGGAGTAGTGTTGTTATTTTACCTTACACTACAGAAAACTACTTTGCTACCTGTTTCCTGTTTACTTGGTTGATGATCTTCTGGGGGCAGTACAAATAAGTCATTCTCATTTCATAGGTGACTTATTCAGTAGCCCTTTGCCTGTGTGAATTGTGGTCTA
Organism: Pogoniulus pusillus; assembly: GCF_015220805.1. Classification (NCBI taxonomy): domain Eukaryota; kingdom Metazoa; phylum Chordata; class Aves; order Piciformes; family Lybiidae; genus Pogoniulus; species Pogoniulus pusillus. The sequence continues at coordinate 15,410,961 of NC_087284.1, forward strand.
AATCAACGGTGCCTTAGATGTTAGAACAGCACTTACACCAGGATATCATTTCCCCTTTGATGCTTACTTACCTAAGCAGTACTAATTGCTATTTTCTTTCTATAATAGAGCTGATTTCTGCAATGGAACACAGGAGGTAGTTGGCAGACAGTTTAAAATGTGCTGCCACACTTTCATAGGCAGCTATCTTTCTTGGAGCTTTGATAGTTCTGAAGAGATTGCCCAGAAATATTTGGTAAGGGAAGGAGTCAGGTCTGTGGTGTCTGTATTTTCCTGTGACCTCACTTCAGCTGTTTGGAAATACAGAATTGTCAAGAGAAGTACTTTCTGTGTCCCTGACTTGTCTTATATGAAAGGAGGTGGGGGGAATTTGATTAATCAAACCCCCTTTTTAACTGGCAAATTTTAAACCAGTTGAAAAAAATCTTTCTGGTTTCCAGTTGAATTTCTAAGAGATCATTGAAATAGAGGGAGGAAAGAAGAAGGGATCAGAATTATTGACTCTTAAAATGCAAGATCATTACAATTTAGTTTAATTACCACTCATGCCTCTTGTAAATGTAATCAGATTACAACTTTAAGATGTTTTTACTATGGAGTATCTACAGTGCCAGCATGCTGAACTAAACAAGAGTTTCTTAGTCTTTCCTCTTAGATTTTTCCACTGAAATAGTGACTCAACGTCTGTAACTTGTACTGCTGTTAAAAGTCCTCATACTCTGGGGGATCTGGCTGCTTGCAGTCAGTTAAAGAATGGTAATGGCAGGCACAGCAGGGACCTCGGATTCAATATGCTGAATGAGAAGGTGAGTGTTTTAGCACAGCTGCCTCCTGAGGGTCAGGGGTAAGGAAAAGCCCTGTGGGAGGATTTTCAAGCACCACTGAGCTGGCACACCAGGAGATGATGATTGACTTTGGAGGAGCCCTGCTGTGCAAAGGATTCTTGTGTTCTGGTCCCCTTTGTCACTGGTTAGACATTTAATTTGAAGAAGCCAAAAATGGAAGAGTAGTGAGACAACAGCAGAATAAATAAAAGATCATGAGGCAGTTCTCTTTGATGATACTGAGGTCTGGAGATTGGGGTCTGTAACTAACAGCTTCATTGATTTGGCAGTTAATTTCATTAAAAGATTAACTTTGTATGGCATTAGTAAGACTTCTGCATGAAACTGGATGACCTGATGATGATGATGCAGCACAGGTTGAATTCTGTGTCTTGAAAAGGGCCACTCATTTAAACTTCAGTATCAAGAGGTTTATTTGTATTTGGTATGTGCAATCCAAAATACATAGCGCAGGTTCGATCTTAATATGTGCATTTCTTTACAGGAGTTCAGGCATGCGCCACAGAACGGCACAAACTGGAAAGCAAACTCTTCTGCTCAGACCTCAGTGAAAACACCACTCAGCTCATGGCTGACTTTGCAGCTTCCATGGCAACAAGAAGGGGATGGACTGAAGATACTGTCTGTCAGCCTGGCTCTGCTTGCCGTTTTTGTTACGTTTTACTACGGAGTAATGAAAACAGAGTGGTGAACTGGATGAGGCTTTTATGAAAGCAGTAAAAGTGATGTTTAAAGTCTTCAGAGGAAACACTTTTACCTACAGTTCTTTTTTTTCTTTCTTCTTTTTTTTCTTTCTTCTTTTTTTTCTTTCTTCCTTTTTTTTCTTTCTTCTTTTTTTCCTTTCATTTTTTTTCTTTCTTCTTTTTTTTTTTCTTCTTTTTTTTCTTTCTTCTTTTTTTTCTTCTTTCTTCTTTTTTTTTCTTTCTTCTTTTTTTTCTTTCTTCTTTTTTTTCTTTCTTCTTTTTTTTCTTTTTTTTTTTTTTTTTGGTAAGAAAGCTAATATTGATTGGGCAATATTTTTAACTCATTTTATGCCTTTCTTGTCATTCATAGGAGAAAGTGTTGTAAGTTCTAGGGAGACCTATCTTGCCAAAATCCTGCCTTGGTTGGCTGAATAGTTTGTTGTATTTTTCCTCTTCTTCTTTCTAAGGCAATGCAATGTTTGCATTGCTTACTGTTTGACTAACTGCTGCAGCAGGTACAATTGCATGCAGGAAAATCACAAAGTTTATAAGAAATCTTTCCACTGAGAGATGTTGGTAACCTTCTACTTAAAGCTTTCTTAAAGAACTTGCTTGATGACGTGTGATATATGTCTTTTTATATTAGAATCAAACACTGATACATCCCTGGAGTTTGTCATTTGTTGTTATTTATTTTGCTGCCATGTTAGAAAGTCTTTTTGCCTGCCATCTTGCCTCTCTCAGCATCACAGTGAGTTACTAGGCTTTGTTGATGCAACAGGAATTATTTTTTACGTAGAAACTGTTCTAAAGTTATTTGGTTTTTATCATTGAATAAGGGGATCTGGTGGTAGAGTTAAAATACAGGTGGAATGCAATCTCTGTATTATAGTATATTGTATATACTAAATTACAGAATGATGCTCAGAGAACTAAACGTGAATCTTGTTCTAGCTGTGCATTGGAACATGCCTTATATAAGGATATTGCTCTGTTAGTGGGAAGGTTACATTCTGAACACTGCAAATTTCTAATTACTTTCATCAAGCCATTTTCATCCTGACAGGATCACCACGCATCTTGAGAATGTGCTGGTCAGCCACACGTCGGACTCTCTGCCCAGTTTTGCCAGCAGCTGACTGCATGATACTCTTCACTATTTCATGCCTTGTCAGTTTTCTGGATCTTCATCCAAACTTCCACTTGCAAAGTCTGTTACATCTTAAAAGCAGGAACTGTTGGAGTTTTTTGTGATGTTTATGTGGTGCCCAACAAAGACAGAGATGAGCTGCATACATGGCTCTTGTGCTTTAACTCTGGTAGGCAGCTGAACTACTTGCTCGTTCTACCACTCCCCTTCCTGGTGGGGTAGGGGAGAGGATTGAAAGGGTAGAAATGAGAAACTCATGGGTTGAGATCAGAATGCTTTAAAAGCAGAAGCTGGGCACACAAGCAAAACAAGGAATTCATTCACCGTTTCCCATCGGGAGGCAGGTGTTCAGCCACCTCCAGGAAAGCTGGACTCCATCACATATGACGGTTACTTGGGAAGACTAATGCTATCATTCCAAATGTCTGCCTCTTCCTTCTCCTTCCCTCAGCTTTATATGCTGAGCATTACATCATATGGTCTGGAATAACCCTTTAATCAGTTGGGATCAGCTGCCCTCTCTGTGCGCCATCCCAGCTTGTTCACTACCAGCCTGGTGTGGTGGCATGTGGAGTAGAAAAGGTCTTGGCTCTGTGTAAGCACCACTCAGCAACAACAAAAGCTCCTCTGCAAATTCAAAACATAGCCCATGCTAGCTACCATGAAGAATATTAACTCTGCCCCAGGTAAAGCCAGTACAGTGGCTCTAGAGTGAGGATGAATAATTCCCCAGGAAGGATGCTTTGTACTCTATTAACCGAGGATTCCGAGGAGTTACAGACAATTAATCAGGAAGCTACACTATGATGCTTTCAGTACAGCCTGTAAATTATAACAACAAATGTAAGTGTCTTCAGGAAATTAGGTGTGTAATGACTTGAATATTATATTTCTGATTGCACCCATTGAAGGTCATGAGGCAAGACTCAAAATCCATGAGATTTTTTTAAACCACATGCTCTTGATTTGCTTGTGCCTGGGTTTTTTTCAGGCTTTTTTTTTTTTCTGCTAACAATAATTCACATTTTTAACAAATCTTTAATATTAAAACAAAAAAACAGCATCCCTGCTTGACTCTGGGAGCTGAAATTCTCAGGAAAGTGCAGCATATGACAAGATTCTCAGGCAAACTATGAGTTGACAAAATTGTTATATCTGAGCCAAATTTTTTCATTTGATGGGAATAAACTATGCAGATTTGTTCTGTGCCTCTAGCACTCTCTCTGTCAGCCACTGTAGCTTATCTAATCGTAGCAATTACAGCCTCATTGCATCAGTTATTACAGAGATTTACCAAGCTTGCGATTTAGATTCTGTGAGTTGCTGGCTGTAATGGAACCAGCTTATTTTCTTGGAAATAATGCAATATGCAGAAAGAGGTTGAAGCAGACTTTGTAAATGGCATTGCCCACAGATGCAATCTATTCTTAAAATGAGCTTTAACCTGATAAGTAGGAAGTGTTGTTTATCAAAGATTTTTATTATTTTCTTTTGGATTTTGGGAGAGCTTTTTGACACTTTGTATGGTAAAGTATTAGAGTGTTTGCTCCTGTTTGTTTGCAGCTAAAACTGTCCAAGTCACTGGGTTGAACACCTGTGTTCTGATCAAACAACTCCTCTGGAGCTTCAGGCAGAACTCAAACTGCACATTGCTTGAAGCTGCTGTTGAAGGCCACTGGGAAACCTCAGTGAGTGTAGAGTGAACTGTAGAAGTGTACCATGGCCTGCATCGGGAATAGTGTGGCCAGCACTAGTTAAGTCACATCTAGACTACAATTTAAGAAGGATGTTAAGGTGCTTGAATGTGTCCAGAGAAGGGCAACAAGGCTGGTGAGGGGGCTGGAGCACATGCTCTATGAGGAGCAGCTGAGGGTTGTTCAGCTTGGAGAAGAGGAGACTCAGGGGAGAGCTCATTGCTGTCTGGCACTACCTGAAGGGAGGCTGTAGCCAGGTAGGTGTTGATCTCTTCTCCCAGGCAACCAGTGACAGAACAAGGGGACACAGCCTCAAGCTGTGCCAGGGCAGGTTTAGGCTGCATGTTAGCAAGAAGTTCTTCAGAGGAAGAGTGCCCATTGGAATGGGCTGCCCGGGGAGGTGGTGGAGTCACCTCCCCCGGAGGTGTTTAAAAGGGGACTGGATGAGGCATTTAGTACTGCAGTTTAGTTAATTAGAAGGTGTTAGGTAATAGGTTTGACTCTGATCTCGAAGGTCGTTTCCAACCTGTTAATTCTGTGCTTCTGTATTTGTTTCCTGGAATGTACTAGCCTGAACACGTTTGGTCTGTGACTTTTACTCCTATCTGGCTCCTAATTGCTGTGCCAAGTGGATGGCATTTATAATTGGTACACTGTCATTGTGTTGGAGGCTCAGGTAAAAGTCTGTCTTTACAAGCCACCAGGGCAAGTGAGAATGAAACCGTTGCAGGAGAAGTTCGTTGCTTTTGCTTTTACACATAGGTGAACATAATCATTAACTGCTCATAATCAATCTACATTCAATGCCTGTTTTGCTAAAGAACAAAAGAAAAGATATCATTTTCTTTCACTACCAAGGAAGCCTCAACTATCTTTCTTAAATGTTTGTGGCGGTTCTTTGGCTGTTTTCAGTGGAGAATCTTGCAAACCACAAGATTTGAATAGCAAAGACGTCTCGAATCTCTTCTGAACATCATTTAAGTGTACGCTTCTTATGTCCTCTTTGTGCACAGTTTTGGATGCTGGGGGACTTGGTCATTTAATCTTTTTATTGTAGCTTTCTATTAATGGTATATATGCTTAGAATGTGAAATTATAAGTGTGCTGTATGTAAAGCTTGTTATGTAAAGCAGGAGAGAGAAAGAAGGAGTTGGTACCTTTCGAGGAGAACACATCCACCTCCATCACATCATTGCCTGCGCGTCTCTGAACATCTGACAGCTTCTGTTAATTTAGTTTCGCTCCCCAGTTCAACTTCCCATATGGAAATCTGGAATGATTTTTGAATAACAGCAAGTAATATCTGAAGTGGCAGCAACTGGCAACTCTGACATTAAGCTTGGCTGTAGCCATTACCCAGAATCCTTCCACTCTTCTTGAGAAGCAATTACAATTTCACAGGTTGGAATTAAAATTCCCGGCGGTATGCAATAGAGTAACTGAAACTGTCAAAGTGATTTCAAGCTGCTAATCTCTTGCTGCTCGAAGAGTGAAAATAGAGCCCCTCTTACCCAGGCACAGATCTGACAGCTTAAAAACTACAGCCTTCCAGTACATTTAAATACATATGGAGAGTGGCTTGATCTGCTCACAGAGGATATCTGTAAAGATGTTATGTCTATGAACATTTGTGTGTTATTAACAAGTCTATCTTTTTTAACTTTAAGATATAACTTCAGGGACTAAGACAAATAGCAAAGAAGTCTTATGCGAGAGCTCTGAGAATTTGGAGGATTGAGCAGGCGTCTGCCTGTTTGTGTGAGGCTTATTAGAGTCTTTATTTATGTATTTTTGAACATGCAGTATTCGTTGCTGGAGAATTGCTTGCAACTTTCACTACTTCTATGTTCATGTATTTCTATCCCACATTTTCTTTTCAGTGCACTGTGTTTGTGTAGGGCAGAAACAGAGTGCTCAGAAACAGGAAAAAAATTGAGAAGCTGTAAAGCTAAGGTGCAAAATCAAAAATGTTAGTGCAAAAGCTGCAAAGCAGGTTTGATCTGGGAGAGACAGCCCACAGAGGTAGGAACTGTTTGCAGAATACCATTTGACTTATTCAGAGGCAGGGTTCATCCACTAGATAACTCAAATGAGAATGATTGCTAGGAAGTATTTGTGTAAATAGACTTAAGTGTCTTTTAGTTGCATGTTTCATTCCTGCATGCTAACATTGAAGTGAATGCTTTTTTGCTTTAAATGAAAATGCTTTGGTAGCTGGCAAAGGGGAGACAAATTATTAATGGTCCTATTTTAAACTTAAGGAAGCTCAATACAGAAGGAAAATACAAAGGCAACAAGCAGTTATGTCCCTGCGCCTGCTGGTAACCCAGAGTCTCCTAATTCTCACTTGGGAAGCCGTGGTTGTGGATTATTTATGCTGCAGAACTACCTGTGCTATACTGTGACAAGTTGGGCGTTTGAAAAGTCGTGGAGGTGTCTGTGTTACAGCCAATAAGCTAGTGAAACTGATGGCATGAGAATCTTCAGGTCTCTTTGTTTCTCTGTTCCACACCTCTCTTTTAAGCCTTTTCACCCAGTGTACATAGACTTCTCTGCATTCCCTAACTCTTGTCATTCAAATCTCCTTTATCAGGAACCTAAAGTACAGTGAGATAACATGTTTTAAGTTTCTGTGTAATGCTCTTATGAACATAAGGTAAGAAACAGGAAGGTAATGATATATGGTCCGTTAATGAACATGATATCATGATCAAAGAGCATGAGAAACTGGTGCAGTAATATGAGAGCAACATCATCACCTAAACCAGGTTGTAAGATCTGTCTTGTCCACCTTTGTCTTTCTCTACTTGTTGTCATTAGCCGCTCCCTCTTGCATTATCGCTCAGAGGAAACAGCATTTCCTATGTTCTGCTGGAGTGATCCAGAGTAACTAGTTTACATATGCTGGGGCAGACTGAAGTACAGCAGTAACATACACTAAGATGTGCAGGTGTATGCAGTCCTTGAAAAAAAAGAGCAGCTGGTGTCACATCATGCACCTCTGATATTCACAGATGAGGTCTGCATGGAGTCTTGGTTATTAATGTGCAGTTCCAGATACTACAATCCCACTGTGTGCAGCGAGCTGCCACTGAATAGGAGAAAAGGGGACAGGGAAAGGTGGAAAGGAAAAAGAACCCAACAACCTTGACTAGTTATGTTTAAGAGGGTGTTTCTCAGTAGCCACGTCGCCAGGGAAGTGCATTAAGTGTTCAGAAGGAAGCTAAATACTGCAGTAATGTCCCAGATCTCATCTTTGCACCTTTTGCTTCTTTTTTTCCTAGATTCATAATCTACATTCCAGAGGAATGAAGATTTCCCCTGGCAGAACCTGAACAGACTGAGAGGGACAAAGTCTGCTTTTGGCTTGTGGTGAATTAGCCTGTTTTTCACAGTACAGGACAGGCAGATTGTGTGAATCATGTCCCATGAATGAAGAAAGAATAATGTTTGAGTGCCTTATTGACAGTCTTTATTTTATTGGAAACTGTTTAGCAAGAAGAGCTATTCTTCTTGAAAGTGGTGTTAACATGATGTTTTATAGAGTATGATCTGCCTTGAGTGGCTTACTGAATGCTGATTGTACATAATGGAGTGAAATTCCATGCTGCTGTGCAGATTTGAGCTTACAACTTGCATGCTTTAAGTGTCTCATTTGTTGTTGAGTGTGAGAACAGGATAGTTGTGCTCAACTGAGCATGGAACAAAAGCTCTACGAAGACAGGCTGAGGGAGCTGGGGTTGTTTAGCCTGGAAAAGAGGAGGGTCAGGGGTGATCTCATTGCTGTCTACAGCTACCTGAAGGGAGGTTGGTCTCTTCTCCCAGGCAACCAGCAACAGATCAAGGGGACACAGTCTCAAGTTGTGCTGGAGGAGGTATAGGCTGGATGTTAGGAGGAAGTTCTTGCCAGAGAGAGTGATTGGCATTGGAATGGGCTGCCCAGGGAGGTGGTGGAGTCACCTTCCCTGGGAATGTTCAAGAAAAGACCGGATGGGGCACTTAGTGCCATGGTCTAGTTGATTGGCTAGGGCTGGGTGCTAGGTTGGACTGGATGATCTTGGAGGTCTCTTCCAACCTGGTTGATTCTATGATTCTGTGATAACATATGATATCTACTCCCTTCCTGAATGGTATTTGTATGTGGGGACTGGTGTGCAACATTCTAGACTAGAGGAGAAACCTGAAGATAATAAAATGCCTCCCAAAATGGGGCCACAGTTGTTTGGCACATAGTGTGAATTTGAGATCTGAGAGAAATCATGCTATTACCCTTCCCAGCTGCTCAGAACTCATGGGCTTGCTGTGGTGTGTTAGAGCAGTCTGACTCACAACACTAGTGTGTCACTGCTGGAGAAAAGTTGTCCAGTTCTGGCTTCTGTCCTGCTAGCTGGTTACATGCAGTTCTAGGGGAGGAGACTGCTCCAGCTAATTGGCAGCTATCACCTTGTTTTGTCAAAGCATTACATTTATTATTGCAGGGTAGAGAAAATGGGGAAACTGTGACCAGCAAAGAGACTTGCTCAGTCCAGTGGCATTCAGTGAATAGTACATGCCACATTTAAAAACTGCAAGCTTCAATTGTTTGATCTTTTCAGTACTTGTGAGCCTACAGTCTGTCTTGCCCTTTCTCCAGCTGCTTTACCTAAGCTCTCAACACCCCATTTTGTTTTATGGAAGATGCATTAGCCTGAGCACAATGACTGCTGCTCTAAAACCAAGAACGCTGCTTCTCCTGTGGAGCTGATTTGCCAAAGGTATCAGTATTTGGAAGCTATCGTGTTGCAGTGTCTCTCTTTATGTAGTGTCTGGTTGCCATAGCTCTTGGGTTATATCAGAAGCTCTCATTTGTTATTAAGCAGTGTTAAAAGGCCTCTTCTGTTGTGTTATTTTCCATCTTGCAAAGCCCAGAAATGTTGTAATTTGAAGCAAAAGATAAGATACATCATTGGTGTCGGCTGAACGTATTAAATTTTATATCCACTAGTGGCTTTATGAGCCGTAAAAGTCAACACATAGGAATCATTAACTACAAGATCTCTGTACAAGAGATTGCAAAGGGCCATGTGTGACATGCTCTGCAGAGTATTAATATGAGACAGCAGAAGGAAACAAGTGAGCAAGTTACTGAGTCAACCACACATAACCAATAGCAGAGAGAAGGATGTTCCCACTCAAGGGACAGCTTAATCTCCAAGTATTATGGTGTTATTAAGAAAATAAAAGAGGACAGATAGCAGCTTGGTTATGCTGCTGTGGCCTTAATTTGCTTCTGTCCTGCTTGGATTGTTCAGTAGGCAGAAAGGGCAATCTGAGCGACAAGTCTCCAGCAGAAGGATAAAAGAGAAGCCTAACAGCAGATACCAGCTTTGGCTGAGTGAGAGAGGAATGGTTTGGTACAAATTTGAACATCTGGCCCTTCTGTATCTCCTCCACATTCCATTCTAAAATGATTCTTTCTGCAAACACATGGTCTTGTTCCCAAACCCTAATTTATTTGACTGAACAAGTTCACTTTTAAGAAGATGCTTGTTTGCATTTTGTTGTGTTGCCTATTGACACTTTACTTGTAGGGGGACAGGATTAGCTTTTACATTGGTATGAACCTAAACACAAGTGGACTGTGGAGCACTGCTAAGGGGGTTGAGAAAATGAAGCCTAGCTGACAGTCAGCTTGTTGTATTTACTGCCTCCATCTAAACGTTTGCCAGAATTGCATACTGAAAATTGTTGAGGCTGTCTAAATTTACTGCTAAATTTTCAGTTTCTGCCAATTGGTAGTGACTTTAGGCTCAGGCTTACAGATCATCTCATAGCCTTGGCCCATCATGTGTCTGCTCAAAGAATTACCGCTGCAGGACAGCAGTATTAATGTTGCTCTCACCAGCTCCTCCATGGCACCTCTGCTATGCAAGAAGAAAAACATTAAACATCAAATAAGAGGAAGTTGCTGAACTTTGTTAAGGAAGTGCCTGTCTTGTGTCTCTGTACAAAGACTGTAGGAAATTGTAATTTCTGAGGTCCCAGAGTTTGTTCTAGAATAGTTATCAGCTGTAATCCAACATAATCTCTGTGCCTGAGTTAACAGGTTTCAAACAGTGAGTTAAACCACTACCACATGTAGTAAGTGTTCATGCCGTTACAGAAGAGTGGAGAAGCTCTTCCCTTTCCCTACCTTGGTAGCAGCAGTAGTTCTCTACTGTAGAGATGGATAAGCCTTAGATGCATTGTATGGCAAACAGCAGCAGAGCTTTTAGGGCCAGCCTTTTGCCACCTGTGTTTCTTTACACAGCCTTTGAAAGACTTTAACTTACCATGTATCCCGCAGAAGCCTCGATTCTCTGATGTCCTTTGATGAGCATGGAAGCTGTTGTGAGTTATGTTCTGCAGAATTCCAGGAGTACAGTTCCAGTTTTTTGAATCACAGCAGCAAAGAGCAAGCATTTCAGCCTTCCACATCAAAGTTGTTGTCATAACAGGGTTCAATAGTATATTTCCTGTTCTTGCTGCATGCACTGCTGCAAAAGTTGAGTCATCAGCATATAAATACTTCCTTGGCCTCAGAATATCTGATTTTTGTGTTGATTAACTGCCGATTTCATTGCTCTTTCCACACTTACTGACTCATCTAGCTAAGAATAATGAAATTGAATCACTGCCAGTCATACTTCACATTGGTACAAATGTAGGAAGGCTGAGGCAGCTCATAAATACTATTTGATCTGCCAGGAAATCCATGAAAGTGGAATTCCAGTGATTCCCAATAGCTTGAGCAAAAGACCTGGAATAGATTCAGTAATGAAATGTAGTCCTGTGGATGGTATTGTCCTGTGGTCTCTAATGATGTGCTTTGAGCTAGGAAAGTAGCTCACAGAATCACAGAATGGCTTAGGTTGGAAGAGACTTCAGACATAATCTACCCCAACCTCCCTGCCATAGGCAGGGCCACCTCACAACTAGACTTGGCTGCTAAAGGCCTCATCCAACCTGGCCTTGAACAGCCTGGGAGGGTACCTCCACAGCCTCTCTTAGGCAACCTATTCCAGAGTCCCACCACCTTTGTCCTGAAGAACTTCTTCCTAAGATCCAGGCTAAATCTACTCTCCCTCACGTCCAAACCATTCCCCCTTGTCCTATTGCAAGACACCCTTATGAAAAGTCCCTCTCCAGCCTTCCTGCATGTTCCTCTCAAGCACAGGAAGGCAGCTCTAAATGATGTTCTATCCAGTGGTTGAGACCTGTGATTATAATGAATGATAAATGAAAATCTGCTCCATGGAAGGAACAGGTGTTACTCTGCTTTGTTAAAATATCTTAGCAATCTGGCCCAAGCTCACTTGACTGATAGAATTGACAGGGTCTCCTTGCTTGGAAAAAAAAAATGACAGTGTACTAACTAGTCTGATCTTCCAATTTTCAGAGTTCAGTTATCTAGACGTGCTGTTTGTGTGTTAGGCAGCAAAAGCGAGCTGGTGTGGTGGCCAAATGGAACATAAAGTCTTTCTCCTGTTGTCTTAGGCACTTCAGAGTCAGTTGGAAAGCGAAACTTCAGGCCTTGTGGAGAAGCAGTGCTGTAGATGGTTCTTTCCATACCTTGTAATTGTCAGTGTAGGACAGGTTTTACATAATTCAGAGACCCAAGCAAAGGTTAAATAAACAGTCCTGTAATGATTTTAAAGTAAGCTATGTTTGAAGAGTGCTATCCTTGAAAAGGCAAGTTACAGTATCTTGCTCACTTTACCCCACAGTTCTTAGCAGACTAAACATTTTCATTTAGCAATACAATAGCTGCAGCTCATATGGTCCTCTTACAAAACCAAAATGTTGAGTTTCTATAGGCTGAGGCTAGTTTGTCACAAATTAGAAAGCTCAGGGAGTGGCTGTAGCAGCTCCAGCAGATTCAAACTGAGGCTGCTGCCTTTCCATCCTGCTTCCTATCAACAGCTCTTCCTTGCACCCTCAGTAATGCCGTGAGTCTGCATGAGAAGTTAAGTAGCTCATCTAACAGAAACAGTTTTTTGATGGGGTCGATTGTGAGCTGGCTTATGTTGCTGAACTGGCTTACTGTGCGTGAGCATCACTGCAGGGAAAGGGCTGATTTCCATTGGCCTGAGCTGCCAGAGGGTCACACTTTGGGCTGGAGACAAAGGTTGCATGAGTCTTACAAGCTGAACTGCTTCTTTCTTGTACAGCTTGGGAAGGGTTCCTTGTTCTACCACTTTATTTCCATTACAGCGTTGCAGTAACATGCTGCGGCCACACAAATATGTGACTGGAAACAGAGTACTGTTGCGCAAGCACTGGAGAGCAGAGCCATAAAGTTGTTTGAAGACCTCAGCACAGCTTCAGAGGTAAGGTATGCTCAGGAACTGCAGAGCAGAGGTCACAGCCCACAGGCAGGCAGGATGTTACAGGGTTTCACAGTAGTTGAGTGGTCTGTTCTGATCAGCTCAGGATTAGTAGATCATAAAATCCTTATACAGTTACTGTCAACCTGTCCTTTGCCTTGGGCTAGTAACTCTCCTTTTGATCTCTAGAGGCACACACATAGCATGACTTTCCATTCCTTTCTGTTTTTTTAATGGAAGCACAACATACTGATTCCCTCCCAGGAAGTGCTGTTTATGTGGGTAGAACAGACTTAATGTTTCAGGACTCACAATCTGTCCCTTTTGTTAGCTGTGCAAATCACTTTAAAATCCAACTGGCATGTGAGTGGGTGGTTTTGGTTGGATGTGGTTTGGGATATTCTTTTGTTGCTTTCTTTCCTTGTGCACATGCTGCTAAATTTCTATTTGTTAAGGAAGTACAAAGGAGGAAAAAGTTAAGTTCTGCGTCATTTCATTTTGCCTTTGTGCTTGGATCTGGTCAGAGCCAGACAAACTCTGGGCAGTCAGCAATGTCAGCAAACATAAAGCAGATATCTAGAGAAGGACTTGGAGCTTTTGAGCCACGTTAAGCCTGTTATAAACTTGTGCTTTGAGGACTTGCAGTATGACACATGCTAAATATGTTAACTGCCATTAAAGGCTCTCCTGAGGTTTGTTGCCAAATGTTAGCAAAAACCCAGCAGGACATTTCAAGTGGTATATTCCAAGAGTTTCTATCATGCATTTGATGAAAACATCTTTTAAAAAGAAACAGTTAGGATAAAGGAGAAAGCTCTGTACTTGCACCAGATTGATACTGGATGCAAGTTTGATTTCTGGGAGCAATTTAGGGAAACAATGACTTTTAGTGAGAGTTTAATGGAAATGTGTGAGAACAGAAGTGGTCTTTTCTCGGCCTTCTGTCTACTGCTACTGAAGCATGCAGAAAGCAAGTGACTAGACATTTAAATTGTGAAACACCGGGGGAAAAGTGCAGTTTCTCATCAGCACCCCTTAATGGGACTATTGTGGGCATCATAGTACTTCTAACGCTACGTTTTTGGTGTGTCTTTCCTGTGAGCTAGCTTGCAGTCGTTTAATAGTGTATGTGTTGTTTGTATACGTGGTCTGGGGTGGTTTTGTCTTTCTTGTGTGCATTCTGCAGTTGGTAGCTTGAGAAGGCCTTGCCTGAGTTGAGGAAGGGGGAAATAAGGTTAAATAAGCCATATAGTGTCTTGTTCTAAGACTCTGAAACTCAGTTGTTTTGATTTCTTGAAGCAAATGCCCCAGCTGGGGCCAGCAAGAGAGAGAGCTGTCTGCCCTGTGCCCAAGCCTGCTCTCAAGACAAATGGCTTCATTGTTTCTCCACTGTGCAAACATCACTGGTCCTGGGAGGTCAGGATTGCACACACTGAGTGGGTGCTTAAAGAGCTTGCATCAAATACAGGTAGAAGATTTTGGAGATAAGAAGTCAGTAGTGATAAGACTTGTGTACTCTCTGACCATGTTTTGGTGGTACAGTAAAAACACAAAGCACTGAGCTTGTGTAAACTCACTCACTCCTCTGATTCAAAATATGTCAAGGAGTTAACTTTCTACCAGTAAGCCCTGTGCCAGATAAGGTATCATTTTCCCCTCCACAGCCAGCCCAAAAGCCTAGTGCTGCCACGAGCTTACTCTCATTTGCTTGAGCAGATTCCATAGAAACACAGCTGTGTACCTATACCTGACACGATGCACATGTGTGGTAGGGCACCCAGTGTCATTACCTGGGTGAGTGTAATGAAGGGGTAATTAATTAATTGAGAGATATGATTTTTCAAAAATTAATATTGTTCATTAATTTGCTTTACCCAAATTTGGGGAAAACAGAGGCCTTGCATGAGGCAGACACAAGCCAAGTGCCTGTATCTTGTTTACCACAGGATGTAAACAGGAGCAAAACAAATCTGGGCAAGCCAGAGTCCTTAGACTCAGTGGCTCCAGGTTCTTTGTCCTCTTTCCCATGGTTGCTTCTCCCCAAAACAGAAGGAGGGAGAGCAGAAAAACATATCTAGACAAGCCAAGCCATGTATAAGCCTATATGGGGCCTGTTTATGCCTACCATGACAGTGAGGATGTAGCGTGGAGTGTCACTGGCATTGTTAGTGGATTAGGCTGAAACAGTTCTTCACAGAACATCAGTGACCATTGAGTTTTGGCAAATTTCTATGCCACTCTTGTTCCTAATAACATGCTCCTAAATACATTCTTTCACATGTATATATGCCACTGCCTGCTGCTCTGACCATGTAGCAAGCCTTGTGCTGTTCTTGGATTGCACAGATGGCTTCCACCGTGTACTGTGCATAATTTGGCATCACAGACACCATCTAATCTCATACAGTTTTGGATAGACAATTTCCACCCACTTAACCTTAGGAAGGGGAACACTTCTCTTGGTTGTCCTGTATCTTGTGTGGTGTGAATTCCTCCATCAGTTGTGTCTACTAGAAATGGCACCACACCAATACCCAGAGACAAAATCAACTTTTTATATTGCAGACAATGAAAAATCACTCACCAACAGGCTTCATTGTTGTGGTAGTGGGTTGGTGTCAAAGTACAGTTAAATGAATTTTAGTGACTTCTCAGTGCCTGCACTTTAGCATGAGGCTATAGACAGCAGTTGTTGCTGGAGCTTGTCATTAGAACAAGACAATCTCAAAAGCAGGGCTGAGTGAGCTCATTTAATTCTAGCATAGGAAAGTGATTTAAGGGCCTAGTTCCCTCTTATCTTGAAGTTGGATTTATCCAACTCAAGGATTCCTACATCACCTACACTCCTGTAGTACAGAGGCAGCACCAAAGCTGCGTGCAAGGTTTGTGGTTTTTTTAATATGCTTTTTAATCTGTATTTTTTATACATCAGCTAATTCCAAATTTCTTTTGCCACCAGTTGGTTATGTTTTCATAAATTATCTTGGAGAATATTCTTCTGTAAAAGCTTCCTAAGAGCTAACAAAAACCTTCTACATTTTTTTTTAATGGAAGATTAAATTCTCTCATTATTTTATCACTCCTTTTATTTCAACTTAGAAGGTCACTGTAGGTGGAGTATTTTCTAAGGTGAGTTTTCTGGCCTTTTTTGAAGGGATTTGAGGTAGGGGAAAAACAATTGTGTAAGAAAATGATTTTCATTCCACTGATGTTGATTCACATAACAGGCTCATCACAGGCTTACAGGATATTAGGGGTTGGATGGGACCCAAGGAGATCATCGAGTCAAGCCCCCCTGCCAGAGCAGGACAATGCTATCTGACACAGATCACAGAAGGACACATCCAGACAGGCCTTCAAAGTCTTCAGAGAAGGAGACTCCACGATCTCTCTGGGAAGTTTATTCCAGTGCTCTGTGACCCTTACAGTAAAGAAGTTCCCCCTTGTGTTAAGGCAGAACCTCTTTTGCTGCAACTTACACCCATTGCTCCTTGTCCTATAACAGGGAGCAAGTGAGCAGCACCTGTCTCCCCACTCCTGACCAGCCTTCAGATACTTATAAACTGTTACCAAATCCCCTCTAAGTCTTCTCTTCTCCAGACTAAAAAGCCCCAGGTTCCTCAGCCTCTCCTCATAAGCCGTGCCCTCCAGCACAGCTCTCCGCTGGACCCTCTCCAGCAGATCCCTGTCCCTCTTAAACTAGGGAGCCCCAAACTGAACACTCATAACTGAATATCAACATACAAATAATTATCTGAGAACTATATTTCCAGAAGGGACAATTTTCTTACTTCCTTGTTAATTCAAAGCAATATGTTTTAAAACTGATGTAACTCACAGCCTTATGATGGTCACATTACTTTCCCTTGGGAGTAAACACAGACAAAAAGTGTCTGCTTAGTTTCCAAACTACAGAGCAGTTGTTGCCTCAGGTACTCAAATTTCTATAGCAAAAAACCCCTTCCCTAGCTCTTGTAGCTGTACATACTGAGTGTGTCCGTGTACTTGGGGACTTCCTTGCCAACTTTTGAAGAGTACTAAGAACTTTTCTTTAGTGAGACATGGAAAAACAATTTACTGAACAAGCCTCCTAAAAGTGCTTTTTCAGACAGTCTTTCACCTAGCTAAAACACTTAGACCTAGCATGCTGTAGCTGGAAGAAACTAGCCTTATCATATAATTTCCAAGCCCTTTTTTCCCCTTTCCTTTCATTTGGAAAGATAATGTAACCCAACAAGACAACAGGGTCAACCCTTGCTTCATACCCCATTGCAGCACAACTCTCAAACCTCCTTCTGGAATACTTTTCAGAGTGTGCAAAACCTAATGTATTTAGCTTGTTAGCAGCATCCCACAGGATCTCAGGTCCCAGGGACAATTCACAGCCTTCACAGATCATGGGATTTTGTAGCAGTCAACAGCAGTTATGAGACTCATCTAAGGGAAAGGACTGGGCCATTGCTCCCATACATCCTCTACACCATTATCTCTTTCAGCAGTGTGGCTTGACTTATAAAGCTTATAGTGGAAAATGTATTACGTTATGCATAAGTCATCAGATGCTTTTATCAGGTACTTCAGCTGTTCCAGATTACAGGCATGTTTGTGGGCTATGTACATTTATTGGCTTATTTCTGTAGGATGGATTCTTAATGCTGGAAATAGATAAAGAGGCAGACTCATCTTCCTCAGATTGTTTGAGGTAAGAAAATTATGCTTGTAGTTCCCTGCTGTTATGGAAGGTTGCTGTGACCTGGAGATGTACCATATAGCTTATCACTTTTCAAGTTTAAAAGAATTAGCTGTCAGCAACAGAAACTAGCTTTCTGATTGCTTTTGCAGAATGCAGTGCTGATCCATGTCAATAGACCTTGGATGTTACACAGTAAGTAAATGTAAGTAACCAGTCTCTCCTTGCTGTCTTCCACTTATTTACAGTAATAGCATCTAAATCTCTCCTTCAGGTGTTGGGCTTTTATACCTAATGAGACAAGAAGTGCCAAGAAATAAGTAACTTAAGGGATAAGGAGGAGACAGAAGGTGCAAAGGATGCAAACTTTAAAAGCATACCTTGAACGCATTAAGGCATGTGGGGGTAAGGTGGAGTTGCTGGCTGTGCAGAACACCTGAACTGAATTGCTACTTTTTTGAGTCAGCAGAGCTTTACCAACTTTACAGCCAAAGTCTGCATTTTCTACCCACACTGACTCAAATGCAAAGCCAGCTTCACTTTTGTAATAAGAATTGCATGTTATTGTTAAAAATCAGAGATCCCCTTAAGCAATAGTTTCTTAATGAGAAAATACTGGTCCTTTATGATGGTGCTTGTTACTGGCCAGAACCTTCTGCCCAGCTCTTTCTTTGATAAAGTTCAAAACAGGCATCCATGGAGATGATTGAGCTGAAAAGAGTTTTCATAGATGGACAGTTGTCCAAGTTACCAGTAAACCTTTTGTGTAATGTTAACATGAAATCACACTGCCAGCACTGTGCTGAAAAGCTCCATTTTTAATCACTATTAAATCAGATTTTTTTAAGGAAACCCCTCTGGCCTCAGCCCAGCTTGGTGAGTGGGGCAGCAGAGGCTGAGGTATACACAGGGACAATCAGTAGTTTACTTTTTTCCCCAGTATTTTCAACTCTGAGTTCATTTGCATCTGACATTACAAAAGGTGAATGTAAAATACTGCCAAGTCATGAATGTAACAAATCTGCCCCTACTTGCGTGTGAGGTAGTCAGAAGTCAGGCTGGGGAATAGTTCCTCTCTGCAGACTGTCAGTGGTCTGGCAGAATGTAAGTGCACAGCCTTGTCAGGAATAATGTTAGGGCCTCATTCACGTTTGGCTTAATCTGCTTTGGAAAAGGAAATACCTTGTGACATTCTTCAGTGGCCTCTATAGACAAATAAATAAAAGATTTAATGGAGCCTTCACAGTAGGACATTGGCAGCAGAGGAGGACCCTGAGGACTGGGTTGTATAAATTAGGCAGAACTTGGGATATTTTCAGAGCTCCTTAAGGGATGAGGAAGAGTTCTTTCATCCACCCAAGTTCCTGGGGCTCTAAAGGGGAATAAAAAAACCACCCTGCACCATGTTTAGCACAGGGAACAACTGTTTCTCAAGAGTGGTTTGAGGCTGTATGTGTGCATCATAGAGTCTGGCCTAGGTCCATCCAATCCATTCCTCTGAATTGGACACTAGATGGTAACAGCTTATAGTATGTCAGCAGGTAATTAATTATGATAAATGTACAAACCTTGCATGGTCTCCATAGGCTGCGTAGAGCCAACAGGGTGCACGTGACTGAAAATACACTGATTAAAGGTCTGCAGTAGTAATGAGCACTGTGGCAGTGTCCCACACTGAGTCATTGAGAGCTGTGCTGTCAATTACCTGTGGATTAAGGACCAATGTGATTTTAACCAGATCCCTTATGACCTGAATGGAGAGCCCCAAAGGATTTTTGTGGCGCTGCCTCTCATAAATGCTTCATAACAGTTTTCTGCTTTCAGTTCTCATTCCTTCTTTGTGTTTTTTGGTTTTTTTTTTTTAAGAACATCAAACTCCAAAGTAGCAACCTAAGCTAGGACTAATATACGTTTCAGTATATGTCCTATGGCTTTTTTTCTCTTGTCCCATCCATTAGCCTTCGCTGTAGCTTTCGCACCTGAGTCCTGAAGGGAAGGAAAGGGCTGGGGGGAACAGATGGCTCATGTCGAAAGCAAAAGTAATTGTGGTGATAAGGAGTTTTATCAATTTGAAGGAAGAATCCCTCCTAATTTGCCAACTCCTTTTGGCTTTCATGTTAGCTTCCCTTTGTTATTTGTGTGTGCATGCATACATTTGTGCGTGTGTGCACATGAAGCACATTGTTTTAGGTAGAGCAGGTGGTTCTTCATGTCAGCACATCAAGAAGAACTCAGAACCACTTTGTCTACGTACATAAACTATTAGACTATCCACAACTGATGTCTTTGAGGTCATCTTCTGTAGGCAGAATAAATTTCTCTTTAGCAGTACAGATGGATACTAGGAAAGCCAGCAGATGCATTGTAGCTAATCAGAAAGAAGCTCAGCAGGGTAACTAAAATCTCTGCTAGAATTCATATCCCTTCACGGAGCTTAATTAAAGAGCTTTGTGTGCATCCTTTTGTTTTATCTGTTGCCAGTGTTTCGTCTCCTGTTGTGGCAGTTCCTTCAAATAACCATCAATTTGCTGTGATAATCTAATGAGGAGAACAAGCAGCACTGTTTAATTATATAAAAATTATAATGAGCTTTGGCTGCCGAAGAGTTAAGGAGCTGCTGCTGGCCACTGGAATACAAAAGAGCTAGCGCCAAAGGGGCCCCTGAAGTCTGTGGCACTTCAGACTTCATTGCTGAGCAGCAGTAACTGGCTTGAGCAAACAGCAGGCCAGCGGAGCTTCCTTCGGGGAGAGATAACTGAATTATTGAGCAGCCTCCTAACAGCAGGAAGCAGAACAGGCATGGGCAGATTTCTGTTTCACACCCCAGCAAAAATACAAGGCAATCAAAAGAAAGATCTCTTGTCCCACATAAGCACAATGCCCTTGGCAGCAGAAGCTGGAGTTTAAGCATAGCTAGGTGTCATCTGCTGCCATTTTGCTGCAGGAGGTAGCAGGAGTACTTGGGGGGATGGGGTTCTACCTGCCAAAGTACAGATAACAGAGTTCCTCCTCTTCTCTAAAAGTAGTGTGGATTCAGGTTTATCAAGAGATAGCTCTTCTAAGAGCTTAAAACATTCAATTTGAAGAACTTTTGTGGTTTGATTTCCTTTTTTTTTCTGAGTTTTTGTTTGTTTGTTTGTTTAACCAAGATTTAAGTAAAATCTTGTGCAAGTTCTTTATTTTGCATCCAAACTGTTTAGTCACTCAAGTTGTTGTTTTCCCATTTTTGTTTTCTCTAGCTGGGATCATGCTGAAGTAAGCATGGGGTGGAGAGCTTTGGAAAAGAGAAACAGTGAAGCAGAGAAGGAGAAATTGCTGGAAGCCTTGTTTCTTAAAGCAAAGATTCAAGTCCCTGAAATTCAGCTGCTGGCTGCTGTGTACATAGTATCCTGATATGCAGCACTAAGGAACTCATGAGGTATATAGTGCCCACAAGGGACCACAAGCCAGGTCTCCAGGCATCAGGCTGCTTGGCTGGAAGATATATGATGGTGCTGGTGATAATACCTGCAGAACCAAGGATGTCTGAAGCCAAAGAGACATGACAGGGCATGCGTTTCCTCTCTCAGTGCATAGCCTGGCCACGGGAGAGGTTGTGTGGTGAGGCAAGGGTATCAGCACAGCCTAGGTAAGCTGGGGCAAAACTTGTGATAGAGCAATGTCATGAGAAGCCTGACCTGAACAGGGCTGTGATTGCACAGCTTCTGACTGACACTGCTCTGCCACTAATGCCCACAGAATGGGAAAAAATTTGGGGAGCAATATGTTTGTACAGGGGGGTGTGGTGGTTGTGTGTAAGGAAGACTGCCGTGAGAAGAGGCAGTACTGAGTTGGTAAAAGGTGAAGCTTTTCCTTTGTTGCAGCATTCATTCCACACTCTGTGTTGTAGTAGTATTTCTGTGTCAGGAAAAGATGCAGTCTTAAATAAGGGAAGCTTGCATGAAGAGCATTTTACAAGTGTAGCACTGCAATTGTACAGGCAAAGCATTGTTACTATTGACAGTCTTTTATACACTGACTTTTTGACCAGATCCTTTGCATGTGATCCTTTCTCTGCATGTGCTTCTGCAAGGGCAAGTGAGCAGGTGTGCCATCTTTCTCCTTCCCTTGTTAATCCTCCACATTTCTTCTCCACAGGTCTCTACTCATTCTCTCCATAACAGGGTTATTGATCTGCTTTTCTTCATGCCCCCTCCATGTGCCACTGTCTCTGCTCTTCTATTTCATGGTATTGCCTGCCCTCGTCATTCTTTTGTCCCTGTGGGCATTGAAGCCACATGAAGCTGTTGAGCCCAGGAGCCACACAAGTCCCTTGGCACTGGCTCTTTTCTGTTCTAATGACCAGCCACAGCAATTCCTACACAATCAGGGCATATTACCATTTTTATCTGAAGAGTGTCATGCACCTTCCTCATTAAGAAGGATATGAATCTGAATTACCTCCTTCTCTTTTAGCTTTACTCTTTTTGACATCCCCTTCCCTTTATAGTCCAGTCTCATGAGTTCATTCTGCATGACATCCGTGCAATACATCCTCTCTTGTCTACCCAGACAACTACAACTTTGCTGTTGTAACTTCAGCTCTTGTTATCTTATGGATCAATCACTGTAGTCATCCTGTCATAAATCTGACAGATGTTCCCTACCCATCCGTAGTGCTCCTGCAAAGATAACTTTCCCAACGCTTGAGTTCAGCTGTGTTGTCTGTTCTCTATGCTTTCCCATTGCCTTGCTCTAGGAACTGATCTACTTGTTTTCACTTAAAGGCCTATCATGGGCTGTCTTCTCCCTTCCTATTATCACCTGCTCAGTATTGAACAGTATCAGCACACAGTCCTGGCCTCATTCCATTGCTAAACTTTCTTCATACTTGGAAGGAGCATCCTGCAATCTCTACAAAGCAGCTTCTTTTTGGTCTAAGCATCCATTCATAAGGCTCTTCTTTCCACATTGTTTCTTAAACGGCTTTAATGTGCTGGCTGATGTGGTCTTATTTTACTCTCTTCCCCGACCAGACTGCCCTAACAATTTGTGTTTAGGTCATTAATTCTTTGAGACTGGGTTTGTCACACTGTTCTGCCCAGGTACAGCACATAGCACAAAAGGAATGTGGTCTTTGAAAAGGTCTCCTGCACATTTCAGTAGTAAATATGCTTCACCTCTAAAAGCAATTAGTTGCACGCTAGTGCTGCAGTAAACTGTTACACTCCCCCTGGTAGAACAAGCAGAGTGGCTGATATCTTCACACCCACACTTAGCTCAAGAGATCACATCTCTTTCTATTCCTGTCTGACTTACCTTATGCTAAAACCTGAGGATGTGAGTTTTAGAGACATCACTTGAAGGACACCCCTAGCTAGGCTGTGTACTGGGAGAGACTGAGCACACCAACCACACTTCCAAACATAACCAGTGCAGCAAAGGCCTCGGCAGCTGGCCCCAGTGCTATGTGGAGGGAACGGATGGTGTGGGCACTCCTTCAGCTGTCTGACTGTGGATTCATCAGATTATCTCAAGCTATTTTACTGGGGGTTTAAACTGGCTGGGCTGGGTGTGCAGACTGGGGGGCACTTGTGGAGCCACTGGGGTGTCTCTGGGGCAGTGAATGCTGGCAGTGGGATGATGCGCATCCAATCATAGAATCAACCAGGTTGGAAGAGACCTCCAAGATCAGCCAGTCCAACCTAGCACCCAGCCCTAGTCACTCAACTAGACCATGGCACTAAGTGCCTCATCCAGGCTTTTCTTGAAGACCTCCAGGGACAGTGACTCCACCACCTCCCTGGGCAGCCCATTCCAATGGAAAATCACTCTCTCTGTGAAGAACTTCCTCCTAACATCCAGCCTAGACCTACCCTGGCACAACTTGAGACTGTGTCCCCTTGTTCTGTTGCTGGTTGCCTGGGAGAAGAGACCAACCCCCACCTGGCTACAATGTCCTTTCAGGTAGTTGTAGACAGTAATAAGATCACCCCTGAGCCTCCTCTTCTCCAGGCTAAACTCCCCCAGCTCCCTCAGCGTCTCCTCATAGGGTTTGTGCTCCAGGCCTCTCACCAGCTTTGTTGTCCTTCTCTGGACACATTCCAGCACCTCAACATCTTTCTGGAATTGAGGGGCCCAGAACTGGACACAGCACTCAAGGTGTGGCCTGACCAGTGCTGAGTACAGGGGAAGAATAACCTCCCTTGTCCTACTGGCCACACTGTTCCTGATGCAGGCCAGGATGCCATTGGCTCTCTTGGCCACCTGGGCACACTGCTGGCTCATCTTCATCCTACTATCCACCAGTACCCCCAGGTCCCTTTCCTCCTGGCTGCTCTCCAGCCACTCAGTCCCCAGCCTGTAGCGCTGCTTGGGGTTGTTGTGGCCAAAGTGCAGAACCCTGCACTTGGCCTTGCTAAATCTCATCCCATTGGCCTCTGCCCACCCATCCAGAGGAGCGACTGAAATGAATGCGTTCAGCCCTCGCAGCTGCCTGCAGCGTGAGCATGTGCCTGCAGCACCACTGTACTCACTGGTGCTTCAGGAAAAGGAGCCCTTGCCTTTTGCAGAGACTCAGGGAAATCTTACCTTCTTTCTCTACGAACTACCATCCTTCCTTATCCGTGAAGTTTGACCAGTGTCACACTGAAATGAACTTCAAAGCAAATTCACATCAAAACTGCTCGAGACTTAATTTTTGCTCAGTTTTGATACACAGCATGAAAATCACCTCAGGCTAACTGGCAGTGCTTGTGACGAGTAAATCTTTTGGTGAAACAAGAGAGGGCTTCCAGTTTCTAGTGAAATCCTCTCCCTCTATCCTAATCCAGCGGGCATTTACATGGTTTTCTTGTGCACATTTCACATCGCTTTGCAAATCAAATGCTTCCATACAGGAAATGTTTTTTTTTTCTCTGTTGTGCATGTTTGTGGCTGGCTGCCAAAGGATCCTGATCTGGCACTCAGCTTTTGTGACCACGGCAAATTTTTTCTTTCCACTTCTACCTCCTTTGTTTTCTTCTCTGTTAGATAGGTAGAAGCAAGTAGGACATCGGAACCCAAAGGTTCTTTGCAGCCACATGGGTCAAAAATGTGATAGCAGAAGGTTAGGTTTCTTAGTATCTTTAAAAGATCTCTGAGAAATAAACCAGATACACTTTTTTTTTTTATTCTGACAAAATGTATATTTTATTCTCAAAGTGAGCTCCATGCAGTATTTCAATGACAGCTAATACAGTAAGTGACAAAATGCTTATCTGTGATGGTTTGGGCTCTTACCCACCCCCCCACACTTTTGAATTTGCCCCAGCTATCTCAAACGGCCTCTGGGAATATAAATGAAGCTATTTATTTTACAGCAGCAAATATACAGGCAGCTATTTACAATATATACAGTTATATACAGAAATATACAAAGGATAAACAATACAGAAGCACAACTCCCCTCCCAGAAACCTGAGTCCCCAGGAGGGGCTCTCAAACCACCCCAACACCTCCCCTTGCCCTCTCAACCTTACCCCAGTTCTCAGGAAGAAGAGAGGTGCGGCCAAGAGGTTAGGGAGCAGGGTTAGTGGGAGCAAGGTTAATGAGATGTGACCAGATCTGAAGGCAAAGGCAGAATGAAGACAAAATGGAGAATGTTTTACTACTTCTTCCCAGAGTTCTCAGCGTGACTGTGAGCGAAGGAGACACAATTGTTTTCATTTCACTGCCCGTTATCTAGTTCTTTTAACAAAACATTCCAGCTTGCTTCAAACTAGCACATTATCCTGTATTAAGTTTTGCAAGGCCCTGCGTCTGGGTTGAGGCAATCCCAAGCACACATACAGGCTGGGCAGTGACTGGCTGGAGAGCAGCCCTGAGGAGAGGGACTTGGGGGTGCTGGTGGACAAAAGCTCAATGTGAGCCAGCAGTGTGCACTTGCAGCCCAGAAACCAACCAGAGCCTGGGCTGCATCAGGAGAAGTGTGGCCAGCAGGGCCAGGGAGGTGATTCTCCCCCTCTGCTCTGCTCGGGTGAGACTCCACTTGGAGTACTGCATCCAGTTCTGGAGCCACTGTTACAAGAAGGACATGGATGTGCTGGAGCATGTCCAGAGAAGGGCCATTGGGATGATCAGAGTGCTGGAGCAGCTCTGCTATGAGGACAGACTGAAAGAGTTGGGGCTGTTCAGTCTGGAGAAGAGGAGGCTCTGAGGTGATCTTATTGTGGCCTTCCAGTATCTGAAGGGGACCTACAAAAAAGCTAGGGAGGACTTTTCAGGCTATCAGGGAGTGACAGGACTGGGGGGGATGGAGTGAAGCTGGAGATGAGTAGGTTCAGGCTGGACGTGAGGAGGAAGTTGTTCAGCATGAGAGTGGTGAGAGCCTGGAATGGGTTGCCCAGGGAGGTGGTTGAGGCCTTGTCCCCGGAGGTGTTTCAGGCCAGGCTGGATGAGGCTGTGTGCAGCCTGATCTAGGTTAGGGTGTCCCTGCCCATGGCAGGGGGGTTGGAACTGTCTGATCCTTGTGGTCCCTTCCAACCCTGACTGATTCTACAAATATGAGGGGAGATAAAGCTCTTGCAAGTAATGAGCAAACAAAGGAGTTTCTGTTCCTGGAAAACACCTTTTACTGGTGTGCATCCTCTTGTGCTCTCCTAAGGCATTCTGAAGTAACCAGCTCATGAAGCGGTCTCTCTTTGCTGCATTTGGACTTAAACAATGAGGTAATTACTGATGTGGTAATTTCACAGGGGCAGAAGCATGACAATCTAGATAGACACCTTGCTTTACACTTACACAATTGCAAGTGAGTGCTGCAGTTCTGAATGTCAAAAACCAGGGAGGAAGTGGTGTGGGGGACAGGAACAGGCCTGTCAAAAAGAAGCTGAGCTTTGTGCAACCAAAGCCCTTCATGCATATTCTGAAAGCAAGGCCAAATCACAGTATCACCAAGGTTGGAAGAGACCTCACAGATCATCAAGTCCAACCCTTTACCACAGAGCTCAAGGCTAGACCATGGCACCAAGTGCCACGTCCAATCCTGCCTTGAACAGCTCCAGGGACGGCGACTCCACCACCTCCCCAGGCAGCCCATTCCAGTGTCCAATGACTCTCTCAGTGAAGAACTTTCTCCTCACCTCCAGCCTAAATTTCCCCTGTCACAGCCTGAGGCTGTGTCCTCTAGTTCTGGTGCTGGCCACCTGAGAGAAGAGAGCAACCTCCTCCTGGCCACAACCTCCCCTCAGGTAGTTGTAGACAGCAAATCAAATTAAGAAGCAGAAGGACATTAGGTAGTAATGTCCAACAGGAATGCTTCATGGACTACCATGGTAGGGTGGCTCCAGAGCCTGTCCCTGCCGAGCACTCTGTACACATGGTGCTCGTACATGGGGCACCACCACACTGAGGACACGAGGACTCAGCAGCGGAGGCTTTTGGGAGGTATTCAGGAACTTGCCAGCTGGAATCCATTTGGTCCTCACCACAGTTGCTTTCCAGATAGGGTGGAGACCAAATGCCCCTTGTGATCTGCAGTCTGTAATATAAGAGAAGCAAGCACAGCACAGCACAGCACACCATCTTGTGAAAGATTTAGCTTTGTTCCTTTCTCTTTGTTTTTTCAATCAACATTATGGCCAGTAGGCTACAGTCAGAAATAACCTGCTTGGACATGATGGCATCTTTCTTCAGTTAATCACAAGAAAATTGCACTACAAATATTTTTCCTTGTTATTTGAGTTTGGAATATTTCAGACCTGCTCTTCCAGTTTCTTTCTCCTCATCTCTGGCACTAGATTTGATGCATGTTTCTTGTCTTGTTAGTGAAAGCTGGGGCTTTCTATGACTGTGAAACTGGGCTAAGTATTTCCTGCTTTTCCAACCTATCTCCACTGAAGCAGTGGTTTGTGATTCAGCTTCAGAATTCTGAAGGTAATGGTTAAAAAAACCTGCCTGCCTTTTTTTTTCTTCCTTAGCATTTACTTTTTTTTCCCCTTTTATAATAATTTGTTTATACTGTGAACAGTAAAATTTACCAAATGGCACTGTGAAGATGACTTCACCATGCTGTAATGGTCTTTCTCATCATCATCTCTGCCTTTCACTCAGCTCCTTTGTGAAACGGAGGCCTCAGGAGAATAGTGCTGAGGTTTCCTGCAGAACACTTGGTTTTCACCTATTCAGTGCAGTCTTATGGCACTGAAAAAGCGATTGTGGCTGTACTGCTGGTCATATGTTTCAGCAAGAGAAGTCCATGTACAGTAGATTTAGTTAAGACATATTTAATTCTCCAGAGAGTTGCTGTTCTTATGATATCTGAAAGATACAACTTCACGTTGTCATAAAGGTTGTAGTCATCTTTTCAAGAGAGCAGATTAAGCCATGATTGGTTCCTCTGAGTCTCAGTGGAGTATTACCCAGGTCCTTCCATTACCTTGAGGAAGAAAGGGTAGCCTTACTTCTTTCTCTGTTTCCTTAGCTAATAATTCAGAGAGAATCAAAAAGTTATTAACAGGCTGATGATGCTGGAGACTTTGAAACAACTTTCCACAGCCTGCATCCTCATGCCTAAGAGGACTATCAAGTAAGTCACAGATCACAGAACATTAGAGGTTGGAAGGGACCTCCAGAGATCATCAAATCCAGACCCCCTGCCAAGGCAGGATCCCCTAGGGTAGTTTGCCTGGGAATGCATCCAGGTGGATTTGAATGTCTCCAGAGAAGGGGACTCCAGAACCTCTCTGGACAGCCTGTTCCAGTGCTCTGTCACCTGCACTGCAAAGAGGTTTCTCCTCATGTTGTGGTGAAACCTTCAGTGTTCCAGTTTTTAGGTGTTGCTCCTTGTCTTATTACTGTGCACCACCAAAAAGAGTTTGGCCCTATCCACTTGACACCCACCCTTCAGATATTTGTATACATGGATAAGGTTTCCTCTCAATCTTCTCTTCTCCAGACTAATCTGCCCCAGGGCTCTCAGTCTCTCTTCACAGGGGAGATGCTCAAGTCCTCCAGTCATCCTTGTGGCTCTCCACTTGACTCTTTCCAGCAGGTCCCTGAACGAGATAGAAGATACTGAACCAAACTCGACCCAGTATTGATCCCGAGGGAACATCACTGACCACAGGCCTCCAAGTTGACTCTGTGGTACTGATGACAGTGCTCTGAACTCTGTTGTCAAATCAGTCCTGCTCCCATACATAGCATCTGCCAGAAATGTTGAAGAATTCTGCACCAACAAGCAGTTAGTGTCGGTGGACTGTGGAACAAATCTGCAAGTGGGTAAGTCCTTGTAAAAGTCCAAAGGAAAGGCAGAAATGTCTTAAACTAAATGCTGGCCCCTTTGCAGGTCTTATCGCTTCCACTTCTCCTTTGAGCACAAAAATAATTTCTTTTTGTGGTTTATGTATGGTCTTGTGGTATTTTCTCTTGCTGTGTGACTTTTATACTACCTTTATGTGGTATGCTTGTAGCTCTGGGGCAGAGCACCGTGGAGGCTGTTTAAAATTAGGTGCAAATGTATAAATCTTTGATAAAATGCTGATAAATCTTTATGCAATGTCTAGATAAAATAACTCAAGAATTCAGAAACTCTCTTGAATCACCAACCAGAAGTTCCATTTAATGCCACCAGGGCCCTACTGGAAGGAAATATGTTGTATGTGGGGTTCCTATCTGAATCTTCCATGTTTCTAGATTAAAATGGTTATTTTTATGTTCTATTCAATTATCAGGTAAAACAAATGTCATTTGGTGCTATTGGGACATTTTCAGTAGGCCTGTTTTGTTAACATGAGATATGCACCATGAGACACAGAGGAACTGGAATCTGTAGAATCGTGGAATGGTTTGGGTTGGAAGGGATCTTCAAAGGTCTTCGAGTCCAATTGCCCTGCAGTGAGCAGGGACAGCTGCAACTACAGCAGGTTGCTCAGAGCCCTGTCCAACCTGATCTGGAAAAGATGTGGGGCATCTACCATCTGAAGAGGCAACCTAGACCAGTGTCCCACCAAGCCCAGTGTATAAACTGTCTCAAGTTGTGACGGGGAAAGTATAGGCTGGATGTTAGGAGGAAGTTCTTCACAGAGAGAGTGATTGGCATTGGAATGGGCTGCCCAGGGAGGTGGTGGAGTCACCATCCCTGGAGGTGTTCAAGAAAAGCCTGGATGAGGCACTTAGTGCCATGGTCTAGTTGACTGGATAGGGCTGGGGGATGGGTTGGACTGGATGATTTTGGAGGTCTCTTCTAACCTGCTTGATTCTATGATTCTTCCTTCTGTCTAGCCTAAATGTACTGCCTTTTGGGTTAAAACCATTGCCCCTTGTCCTGTCACAACAGACCTTGCTAGAAAGCTTGTTCCTATCTTTCTTATGGACCTCCATTAAGTGTTGAAAGGCCATAAGAAGATGTCCCCAGTGCCTTTTCTTCAGGCTGAACAAGCAAATGCTCCATAGGACATAACCTGTGTAGTATGAAGAATGGGCTTCCCGCTGAGGAAGCTCTGTTGTCCCTCATAGGCGTGTACAGTGCCCTCAGCTAATGAACTGAAGGGTACTTCTTCTAAGTAAGCTCTAGTTAGCATAAAGAGGTGAAAATGGTGTAAATCACAAATGCTTTTCAATTTACATTAATGAAAAATTAAACCAATTAGAAGCTGGGTCACTGGTTAATCAAAAATGCCATGGAAACAGCATCAGCTTTAGTGGCAAGGATGAGATCACAGACAAGGGCTTCAAAAACAACACTGCCTGATTCTGTGAGTTTCTTGCCTGCTGTGCTTAATATTTTTAATCTGAAATTACCAGTGAAAATATGTGTTGTTCTGGCAGATTTCAGGCACAGGTTCCCGACATGAGGGGTAAAGCAAACGTCCTAAAAGCTGTGCCATGTTTTTTCATTGGTATTTAAGGCTAAGAAAAGCCCACCAAAGCCGTGTAGTTTGACCATCTACATCACACAGACCAGAGAATTTACCTCAGTGATTGCTGCCCTCAGGCTGGATTTCAGAAGTGTGGAGAGATGTATTGCTTTCTTTTTCATCTTTTGATCCCTCGGTGTGTTCAACTGCCTGCATCTGTCTCTGTGTTAAAAAGAAGATGCTGTAACTTTAATGTATGTTTTGTTTTCAGGATATGCACATTGATAGGTATATACATGAACACACAGGTGTGTGTGCAGGCACACATTGCAAATGGTTTGCATGTGCTCTAACAGCTGGCACCACCACAGAGGTGACCTGACTTAAAAGGGTATGCAGACTCATAGGAAAACTGGGAGAGGGAAGAGGTGGCAGAAGGTAGCATGACCTCTGCATGCAACTCATCCTGGACCTCTCTGCTGAAGTGTTTATACTCGTTATGAAGTCAGCACAGGGAGGGATTAGAGGCCTGCAGAGAGGAACAACTTGCCTCACCCTGAAGAAGCTGCCAAGAACATAACGTAGGACAGAGACTTCTCAGTTTGGGCTCGTTTTAAAAAGGCAGAAAGAGTTCAGGCACTGAGATCCCTTCCTGTGCCTGCTGTAGGAGAAGGCTGGGCAGAAACAGGCATGCTGAGGAGCAAGTGTAGAGCTGCCTGCATTGCTACCCATTGTGTCTGTGCTGGATGGAAGCAGTGACGCTTCAAAAAGCTTTTGCTGAAATCTCCAGTGAGATTATTTGGCTGCATGGCTAAATGGGCTAAAAATGGGGGTTTTTTGTTCAAAAGTCTGTAATCACTCAAGGATTGTCAAGCCCAGGGAAGTGGTCGAGTCACCTTCCCTGGAAGTATTTAGAAGATCTGTAAATACGGTGCTTAGAGACATGATTTAGTGGTGGCCTTGGCTGTGGTAGGTTAGCAGCTGGACTCGGTGATCTTTAAAGTCTTTTCCAGCCTAAACAACTCTGATGCTGAAAGATATTTACTCCAAGAACTATGGTAAACATGATAGGATGTTGTGCAAACCTGCAACCATTTGGTGTTCATTGTCAGTGAAGACCCTTGGCCACCCTGGGAGAAACAGTCTTTGTTGAATGGTCACTAAAGTACTCTAGTCCAGTTAATGAATCTGACTTATTTGCTGTCCCTGGAAGGTGACCTGGAAGCTCATTTTAAAGCAAAACTGCAATGAAAAGTCATCCCATTTTGGGTAGGTAAATACTTAAGTAAGACTATATATAAAGAGAAGAATTTTTCTTAGCATAGCGATCCTGTCTTTCACAACTCCCTTAATGACCACAACCACTCTGAATGACCTCCCAGTGGGCCTTCTTATTGATACTCCCCAGCAGGAGTTTCAGTCTGATAAGTAGGTCAGGATTCAGTTGGTCCAATTCCCATTTGAACGCATGACAAGACAAGAGGATTTCAGCTTTGCTGTCGAAAAGGTTCTTCTTTTTCATGTTCAGGTTATCGAACATCTAGAGGGCAGGTGCATAGATAAAAAAAGTCATAGCATGGAGAAGGAAAGTGAGGAAAAGAAAGTATTAGTGTTTAATCCTCAGCGTGATAGCATGACTAATGATTCCATAATCTCTACCATTTCCCATCTACAACGGAGTTCTTCTGCTGCAGATAGTACTTAGTGTCCCAAAATATTCTGTAGCCACATTTAATGTATTAAGAGACTTTCCGCTTATCATCGTAGTGCTATCTTTTTGGAGTGGAAGAGAGGGTGTGTTGATACATTCTGCCCTCCTCCACAAAAATGCAGAAGGTTCAGGGGGCAAAGCTGAACTTGCTCTGACAATTCCTGCTTCTCCCTTTTCCCCATGTGCTGTGTCCTGGGAAGGGAGTTCATGCAAATTCCTAGTGCCCCTCTGGCACTGGGAAAGGAAATTTAATCTAACTTACTAATTCTCACATAGGCTTATGTTGAATAGAAAATGAAGAGGTGTGTCGTCTTGTCCGGTGACGTTGGGGGTGATGAGCAGAAACCAGCAAATCTATTATAAAACAGATAGCAAGCTGGACTAAACCCAAGTTCTCACTGGTGAATTATTAGTCCACTGTTCAT
The DNA here is from genome assembly GCF_015220805.1 of Pogoniulus pusillus. Taxonomy (NCBI): domain Eukaryota; kingdom Metazoa; phylum Chordata; class Aves; order Piciformes; family Lybiidae; genus Pogoniulus; species Pogoniulus pusillus. The sequence goes on from NC_087284.1 coordinate 15,443,322, forward strand.
TACGATGTCTAGTTTCAATCCTAATGAGGTGGAACTTGATGAGATAATTACTTTGAACTATAGGATTCTGTTTGCCCACAACAAAAGCTTACAGTATGATATCATCTCATTGAGCCCTTCCCTCTTTCTTAAAAGTTATTAGTTTTCTTTTAAATGGGATGTTTGTCTTTTCTCACTTAATGAAAATGGCACAGTGACTGGAGGTATCTGGTATCTCTCAGGATTTATCTAAAGGTGACCACCATCTGCAGATAGTTCCTACTCCGTCTGGTAAAGAAGAATCTAAAAAAATGTTGCAGTCAAGGGGAAATTTACAGAATCACAGAATTTAAGGAGATGGAAGGGACCTCAAAAGATCATCCAGTCCAACCTCCCTGCCACAGCAGGATCACTTATACCAGATCACACAGGAATGCACCCAGGTGGGTCTTGATTATGCCCAGAGAGGGAGGCTCCACAACCCCCCATGGCAGCCTGTTCCAGTGTTCTGTCACCCTCACAGGGAAAAAAAAATCCTCCTTGTGTTTACATGAAATTTCCTATGCTTCAACTTCCACCCCTTGCCCCTTGTCCTGTCGTTGGGCATCACTGAGAAGAGACTGGCTCCATCCTCCTGACACTCTCCCTTTACATATTTGTGATGGTTTGGGTGTTCCCCGCTCCCCCCACACTTTGGAAAATCACCCAGACTGGACTCAGCCAGCTCTGGAAATTGAATGAAGCTTATATTTACAGCTAGCACAATATACAAGCAGATATTTACAATCTATGCACCTGCACACAGCTACATACAAGGTAAAAGGTAATACAGAAACACAACAGCCCTCCCAGAAAACACAGTCCCCAGGAGGGGCTCCCAACCACCCTTCCACCTTCTCCCATCCCTCTCTACCTTACTGTAGATGTTGCCTTATGCCCAAGGAAGATTGGAGGGTTGGTTGGGGGGGTTAGGAAGCAGGTGGGTTAATTACAAAGATGGCAGGTTAGGTTAGAGAGAGAGAAGTGTTCAGCCCAAAGCCCAGGCAGTGACTGAGTTATCTATATTTACATTCTTACACATTTCAGCAAGCCTATGAGTGAAGTAGACATCACCATTTGTTTCTCTTTCACAGCTTGTAACCTAATTCTTCTCACCAAAACATTCTAGCTAGATTCAAACTAGCACAATATTTATAAGCACCAATTAGGTCACCCTTCAGTCTCCTCTTCTCCAAGCTAAAGAGCCCCAGGTTCCTCAGTCTCTGCTCATAAGAGAGATGTTTCATTCCCTTAATCATCTTTGTGGTTCTGCACTAGACTCTCTCAAGCAGTTCTCTGCGTGAGCAGAACACTCAAAATATACTTACAGATGCTTGATAAAAGTCTTGATACTGCTCTGTCTGTATGGCAACTGTTTACATAAAAGGTGCCCATTTTTGACTGTTGCAAAACATTCCAGTTAGAGGTGATGGGGACTGTTAGCCACTGCTGCTGGCAGTAACTGAGGAAGGCAAGCTCAGGAGCCTTGGCTAAGTACTTGACATTAAACCTGTACTCCCTTCCTCCTCAGCTCTAGAGGACATTCCTGATTTGGGCACCTGGTCTTTTACTCTTGGGTGAATCTCCAAGTGTTTCCAAGCTGTGATATGCTGGCTGCTCGTGGCACACAAACCTGTTCAAAATGCTACTTGGCTGGAGAAGAGGTAGTTACTCCCTTCTCAGTGGTGGTCCCTGCTGCTGCAGGAACTGTCACATGATAAAAAATGCATAAGCCTCTGTCTTCAAGTCTCTTATGGGCAGAGGCATCTCCTGTAAAGCCTTACTTTGGCCATTTGACAAGTGGGGGAGGTTAGAAAACAGTCTGGCAGTGACTTCCATGAGTCTTTCATGTCCAACAGACTGGTCCAGGTAGACCGTTTGGTTCAGGAGTTCATGTGTTTTGCCAGCCAACTTCTTTTCTATGCTTAATGACTTCTGCAGCACATTCTGTGCAGCTTGGGTCAATCTCATCTTTTCATCCTCCTCCTGCGATCTCACTTGGTATCCTGGACAATGAAGTGTGAAGGTGCAGTTGGCCTCTTCTGTGCTCCAAACCCTCTGGCTGTTAGTGCTGGAAAGAAAAGGACATGGTAGCACTAGTGTTTATGCCTAATTGCTGACTACAGCTACCTGAAGTCGTAGCCAGGTGGGGGTTGGTCTCTTCTCCCAGGCAACCAGCAACAGAACAAAGGGACACAGTCTCAAGTTGTGCCGGGGGAAGTATAGGCTGGATGTTAGGAGGAAGTTCTTGCCAGAGAGAGTGATTGGCATTGGAATGGGCTGCCCAGGGGGGTGGTGGAGTCACCATCCCTGGGGGTGTTCAAGAAAAGCCTGGCTGAGGCATTTAGTGCTATGGTCTAGTTGAGTGGCTAGGGCTGGGTGCTAGGTTGGACTGGGTGATCTTGGAGGTCTCTTCCAACCTGGTTGATTCTATAATTCTAATACATGGGTGTTTCCATGACTGGAAAAGTGCCTGTCCTTGCAGAGATCAGTTCTCCAATGGAGAAATCCTGCTAGCATTGGTATTGCAATGCAAAATGTACGTGATAAACTCTGGCCTGTATATATCCAAAAAGACTCATTCAATTGCATGCTGAATTTAGGTAGAATGTCTCTTTAGAGAATAATATGGGAAACTCTATTGTTTTTTAATGAAAATAGAGTATAGAACATACAGATGGCTGGTTTAGTGTCTGCCATTGCACTGGCATATGCAGGCAGCTGCTTTGTGTATGTATGTGTAGCAGTAACTGACTATTAAAACTGAACAATCATGTAGCATTCTGTATGTTTTCCCTCACTTAAAAAAGTCTGGCCTGCTTTATTTAGGCAATGTACTACCATTCTTTTTGGAATGTCTCTACCTTATTTATTTGCAAGTCAAAATATGAATTCAGTTTTCTGCATAGGATCATAGGATGTTAGGGGTTGGAAGGGACGCAAAGAGATCATCGAGTCCAACCCCCCCGCCAGAGGAGGACAATACTATCTGTGGTGGTTTGGGTGTTACCCACACACACACACTTTGGAAATCACCCACATTAGACTTAGCCAGCTCTGGAAATTTGCATGAAGCTTATTATTTACAGCTTAGCACAATATACAAGCAGATATTTACAGTATATACAGTTATATACAGAAATAGACAAGGTAAAAGGTAATACAGAAACACAACAGCCCTCCCAGAAACCTGAGTCCCCAGGAGGGGCTCCCAACCACCCTTCCACCTTCTCCCACCCCTCTACCTTACCCCAGTCTCCAGGAAGACTGGAGGTTTGGCCAGGGGGTTAGGAAGCGAAGTGGATTAATCAGAGAGATGACACAGAGGCTAAAGAGAGAAATGCAGCCCAGAGCTCCCAAGCAGAAGTGCCTGATCTACGTTTGGATTCTTGTTCTTATACATCTCAGCAAGCCTATGAGTGAAGTAGACATCACCCTTTGTTTCTCTTTCACAGCCTGTGATCTAATCCTTCACACCAAAACAAGCTTCAAACTAGCACATTATCTAACACAGATCACAGAGGCTGAATAGTAAATTTTGAGAGAGGAAAAGCATTTAACAAAAGAAGTTCATAAAGATGTCGTCTTTGTCTTCATAAAGACCCACAGAGAGGATACATCAGATGGAAAAGTTCTCAATATGCTGGAATGAGTGCAAAATCCTTTCAATAGAATTTATTAATAGGATTTTTCAGGTCTGGATTAGGATGCTCACATGGAGTATAAATGCTCCGTCTAGGATCTGGAGTGGTTAGTTGGACCATCTTGAAAAGTTCTGCCATTTATTCCATCTGTAATGGGCTCAGAACTGTAGCAGTCCATTCTGCAAATACCTATTTAAGTCTTGCATGGACCATGGTTATAGGCACAGCTGGAGAAAATTTGTTGGCTGCTACACGAGCAGTAGGTAGGCTCTAAAGTGAAGTGTCTCTTCTGTTTCAAATGATCTTAACACCAAACTAACTTAAGAAGATTAAATTTTCACTATGAATGCCTGTGTTGTCTTACTTTCCCACTCGGAATATATTTCCAAGCCTAGCAGTTAAGGATTACCATTGAATCAGGACAGAAAATGAGAAATACTTTCGCTATTGCTTGTTGTCTGGGTGATGGGTTGGGCTGGATGATCTTGGAGGTCTCTTCCAACCTGGTTGATTCTATGATTCTATGACATGGTCTTAGATTTGTTTGCTTATTTATTCATTCCTTATGTCTTCAATTCACAGAATCACAGAATACATCCAGTTGGCAGATAACTCAAAGATCATCCAGCCCAACCCTCGACTGAGCACTGAAGGGGTCAACACTAAGCCATGTCCCTGATTGCCAGGTCCACACTCTGTTAAAGATGTCCTGTGTGTATAAGCTTCAAAACACCAAATTTCATGAGAAATTTTTAAGAGAGTAACTTGTCAAGCCTGGAGGTGTTAGGAAAGTATCCCCTTGAACCTTTAGGAAACTGGACTTGTCACAAGGGTTATCCCTGCAAATGCCAGGCATTAACAAATACTTACCTTCCATCTTCTTTTTCACAGTATCACAGTACCATCAGGGTTGGAAGAGACCTCACAAATCATCAAGTTCAACCCTTTACCACAGAGCTCAAGGCTAGACCATGGCACCAAGTGCCACGTCCAACCTTGTCTTGTACAGCCCCAGGGACGGCGACTCCACCACCTCCCCGGGGTTGTTGTCCGCAACAGCAGCATTTTATTTGCTTGGAGTTAGACTTGATCAAAAGAGGATTTTTTTTCTGGAAGATGAGTGTAGAGTCTCCTCCAACACTGACCAGGAAAGACTTAAGGCTTTCCCTTGCCATGTGCTTGCCATCATTCAGGGAGATGTTTTCTGTGACGTGTGAGGTGCCAATAAAGTCTGCAAGGCTCGCTTCAGGACACTAATATATAAACTCTTTGCCCCACAGAGTTATCATTCTCGTGTTAGGCTGCAAATGAAGTGGAAAATCTTCTATGTTAACAGGACGTAATCGTGAAGCAATCGGACTGTGGGGGCTTTGTGGCCTAGTTTCTGTGTCTTACAAGAAATCATTACTTGAATGAAATGGAGAATATTTTTTCTTCTCTTTCATGACAGTGGCATGAATTTTGTTTTACAAAGATTGCTCTTACTGCTTTTAGCTTACTCCAGTAATATTATATAGGTGGTGAGCTGTTTTGTACCATTATCTGTAGATTCCACAACAATATAAGATGAAATTACCTTTTTGCTGGAAACTAATAGCATATTTTGTAGCTCCTTCCCTAATGTTGTCAGATTGCACTAATCATAAATGTCAACGAAGTCTCCAGATGATTTCCTGACTTCTGAAAAAAGGCCTTCATCTCAGCCTCTTAAATTCCAAGGTCAAGGGGAACGTAACATTCAAAATAATTATTAGCATTATTTTACCTTGACATTTCAGCCCTGCTTTCAGTTTAGCATTCCAAGCAGGCAGTGAAGATGAATGCCGTCTTTCGATTCACTGGAGGGAATTGCCCCAATTAAACCTGACTTTAAGGTTATCTAAAGCCCCGTATTAATGTGCTGTCCTGTTTTTTAGCAAGAAATACTTCATGAAAGAGAGAAACTTTCATTAAAAGCATGCAAGATTTACTGTGACAAGAACAAGCAATTTCTGAATTGCCATTTTCCCCCTAGGCTAGGATAGTAATCAGTGCTTCTCATTTTCAGGGGAGTCAGTGCTTGCGCTGCCCAAAAGATTCTTTTGCCTTTTGTTTCAACTGAAAGGTCAGAGTTATACTTTTGTCTAACCACAAATTACCAGTGCTACCTTGTCACAACCTTGTGTGTCCAGGATATTATTCTGTACATACCTATATTAATGTCATTTTTTTATATCATGCCAGGTAATAGGAACAGAATATGTCATTTGTGGTTTTTTTTTTTACCCTGCACAGAAAAAGGAAAGCTTTCACCAAAGCACAGATGAAAAGAAGACACAACCACTGTGCCACACACCACCCCACAGCTATTCTACCTTGATTGAGTGGAGAGCTGGCAGTCTGCTTCACTCAAACAATTAACACTTCCTGCAAACTTCTGATGACCCTTGAGGTTCTGGAGGTCTGTTCTGATAATGAGGTAAGTAACTGTACATTGGTCAGAAAGCAAGTGCATACAGCCAAATGGCAGGCACCAGTTAGTCTTCAGGCAGTAGGATTGTTTGGTACAGTACAGAGAATAAGTTAAGTTCCCACAATGAACATCATTTCACCGTGGCCCAGGTGAAATGGCATGGAAAGCCATCGGCATCTTGGCTTATATCAGGAATAGTGTGGCCAGCAGGACTATATAATTCTCCCCCTGTACTTGGCACTGGTAAGGGCTCACCTCAAGTACTGTGTCCAGTTCTGGGTCCCTCACTTCAAGAAGGATATTGAGGTGTTGGAGCAGGTCTAGAAGAGAGTGATGAGACTGGTGAAGGGGCTGGAAGGAGCTCCTCTTGCAAGGAGAGGCTGAGGGAGCCAGGGTTGTTCAGCCTGAAAAAGAGGAGACTTAGAGGGGATGTTATCACTCTCTACAACCACCCGAAGGGAAGTTGTAGTCAGGTGAGGGTCAAACTGTTCTCCCAGACAACTTGTGACAGGACAAGAGGGCATGGTCTGAAGCTGTGCCAGGGTCAGATATTAGGAAGCACTTTCTCACAGAAAGGGCAATTAGGCACTGGAATGGGCTGCCCAGGGAGGTGGTGGAGTCACCATCCCTGGAGGTCTTCAAGAAAAGACTGGATGAGGCACTTGGTGCCATGGTCTAGTTGACTGGATAGGGCTGGGTACTAGGTTGGACTGGATGATCTTGGAGGTCTCTTCCAACCTGGTTGATTCTATGGTTCTATGGTTTTAGGTTATAGGCTGGATTTGATAATCTCAGAGGTCTTTTCCAGCCACTGTGATTCAGTAGTGTTCCAGTTTGATCTGCAGCAAAGCTTTGGTGTAGAGGTAAAAAATGGAGCCACGCTGTGACAGGATCTACAAGACTTCATAGCTGTAGCTCCCTGTTCTTGTTAGCTGCTTTTCCTGTTACACTGTGCCTTTCTGTGAAACCTTGAAGATAAAATTGTTTTGCATGTTTTGGGCTGTAAGTCATGGCTATTCTCCAGCTGATAGCAAATTGCTATTTGCATCTGTTATGGTTGTGTGCCCAGTATGTGATTTCACACAACTGCTGTGGCCTGTACGGTTTCGATAGGAGTGGAATTTATTGACTTGTAGTTAAATTTGACTTTGGAACTTCACCTACCTGGAAAATAAATTGATTGATGCTGTCACACTTTTTCTTCTAACCTCCAGCCCCTTGCAGATTCATACTTCAGATGCTTTTGTCTCCAGCACGAACATGTTCTTTCTGTTATTGTTTATTTGTTCTCAAGTAGAAATCTTGGATAAATATTACATGAAGCTCAGTGCATAGATGCGTAATGATCTGCAGTGATTTTTCACTCAGAATTTTCAAGCACTTTTGACATTCCTTTAAATAGTGTAAATTTTGGTATGGCTTGTAGTTAGAAGTCTGTGGTAGACAAATGTCAGAATCCTTTCTCTGAAAAGTTGGTTCAGCAATGCACCTCTGTAACTGATCATGGAAGTCTACAGGAGTCTTGAGTCCCTTTACAATTTCCATTTCCTCTGCTGCTTCCTCCTATTAGGTATTTACTAAAGCTGGCTGATCTTCAGTGAGTTTGTGGCCAGAAGTTCCTCACCCCTTTTTAATTCAGCTTTCATTTAGTTAAGCAGCATGATGAATAATTGTGAGAGAAGTAGAAGCTTCTTTCCTCCTGCCTGTAAAGCTTCACAAAAAGTAGTGACTCTGAAGAGCACGGCAGAGAGGGGGAATTGTTACTGAACCCTGTGGAAATGATCCTGTGCTGTTTCTAGTCCATTTTGTGAAGTAGAATTACTTTCATTTACTTATTACTTCATTACACAGGTGCTGCAGTAAAGGACATATATTGCATGCATATATTCATGTAAGGATTTTAAAGAAGCTATTCTGGCCTTTTACATGATAATCTTTTTAGAGTGTTATCTGGTGTTGAAGAGGGTGTAAGAAGTGTTCCAGTGAACATCTTTAATTTTCTTTCCCTCTCCTCCCTCTCCTTTCCCTACATTTTAAATGTTCCTTTTAATTTTGTAGCAGTGTTTTCCAAGGTATCTGAATGTCTCATTAGTGCTAATCTACCGGATGGGACCCTGGAGAGTGGGAAAGAGCGATTCAGAAGAGCTAGCTGTAAGCCAGTAAACCAGGTTTGCTAGATTCTCTGTCATCCAGCTGTTTTCTATAACCTTTTGAGGAGGGCTCTCTCATGAGTTTACCTGACCCCATAAAAATAGGCTTTCTTATACTAGCATTTTCTTTTCATGTCTCCAGCAAGCCTGTTTCTGAGACTGGTGGTTTTGAGGGCTGAGAACAGAATCTATCCCTTTCCATTGTGCTCTTTAGTTTTTGCACAAGCAGTGAATATTCTTTCCTAGCAGTGCAGCCCACAAATTCACCTTTTCAGAAGACCATGCTGTGGTGCCATTTCTAATTTAATTATTTCTTTGTACAGTCCCACTTCTAAGCCCTTGGAACCTAAAGCTTGGAAGATAATTATTTCTGTCCCTGAAGAGGAATCTTTGAAATCTCTTTGCGTCTTGTGGGTTAAGTGTTTAATGTTTCAGATGGAGATTGGTAGGCACGAGAACAGAAGCTGAATGAAATTCATTGTGCTCAGTGCCTATCCATTTTAAAGAATTTTCCTTTTGGCCTTAAACATCCCTTTTTTTACATTAAAAATGTCTTTGGAGTTTCCAGTGAAGAGGAACTACAGATTATTTCCCCCACTCTTGACTGGAATAAATACAGAGTAAAGGAGTGCCTGACTGATAATGGATCTGCAGCCACACAACTCCAAGGTTCTTATTGTCTGTGTTTTTCATTAAGTGATGTATGTCCTTATAGTAATATAGAAATGCATACAAAGGAGTGCTGTTAAGTGTGGAGGAGCAAATAGATTAAAATCTATTTTTAGAGTCAAATAAATTTTCTTGGGGCCTGGAAAAAAAAATTAATTACTCCAAGCTGACAAGAAGTCCTAAAAAAATCAGTCTGTTGAGGTAATTTATATGTGTGCACAGACACAGACAGGTATTCTGGTCTGGCTTTTTAGTTTGAGACTGTTATAAAAGTGATTGAAAACAAAAGGAGTTGTTCAGGAGGACTGCTTCAGTGAATCAAAACTATTAGGGATTTTACTGTTGTGAAAACAAGATTTATTTAATAGGCCTCTCCAAAGGTTTTTTTCATCCTCTGCCTCCAAGCCAGAGTGGACATTGGCATGTGAGATGGTTGCAGGCTGTGAATTTTCAAAGAGGTTTAAAGTAACAAGACCACCCTAGTTGCTCTCCTAATGCTGCTGTGCAGCCCTTAGACTTTTGTAAGTGTTTGAATTGCAGAGGCAGCAAAGTAATTGAGGAGACTTGTTCAGGAAGCAACTTATGAACATTTCCTTACCCAAGAGCCCTTTGGTCAAGAACATGAAAGAAATATAGTGCTGAAAGAAACTTAGTGAAAACCTTAATGTAACAGCATTCATTCTCTGATTTGTGGTCTTCTGTTTTTCTGTGGTTGTTCTTGGTGGTGGTGGTTGGTTGGGTTTTGGTTTTGGTTTGTCCTCTTCTGTTTTAATATGTCCACTGTGCTGCTTCTACCAAATTACAGTTTTCCACCCATTGCTTAAAGAAGTTTTTTTAACAAACACAAGTCAGTAATTAGGCAGGTTTCCAGCAGCTTTGGTTACAAAGCCAAAGGGCTACATGAAGAATATGCTGGCAACAAACAACTGATATAATTTAACGGGACATAATGGAGTCATCTGGGGCATCCAGCAGTTTTTTGCTATAAGGAACTACATCAGAAGGCCTCTTTTATAGGTATTCTGTGGTTGGCTTCTGGAGTTGTCCTCTCAGAGCAGCTATGAAATGCATTGTTCTGATGCTGATCTATGGGCCCTGAGTTCCTGCTTTTCACCCATTTAATTAATTACAGAAAAGCAGAGCCAGAGGATAAGTGACTCGTAGGTCTCAGGATTTCTTTTCACACTGTGGTACTTGAAAAGAACTCGAACAGAGAGAAGGTGACCTTGCTTGTAATCGTAGCATTCCTTATTTTTTGTTTAATATAAGCAAAAAATCTTTTGGCTTTTACATTCACATACTCTTAGAGTTATGGGCAGTGAGGAAGATTAGTCCAATTTCTGTTAACAGAAATGGGTGAATTTCCTGAGCTCATATCTCTTTACAGTAGTAATCCTACTTCAAGAGAAGTTAGTGATGCACACTTCATGACACTGTTTATGTACTATGTCTATGGGTCTGAAAACATCTGTGATGTGATTGTTAAAAGAACATTAATGGCTTTCCAAAAAGGAAAAAACAAACAAACAAACAAAAACCAGGACATTTTTGCCCTTCTGTTCTTCAAGGACTAAATTGGATTGCACCAATGCATGTAATAGCCATTTATCTAGTATGAACTGACATGAGGTCTGTTTGTTAACATGAGTGGGATGAGTCCATAATGTCCTGACTCTGAGCAAGGCTTCCCTGCTTTTGGGAGGTCAAATATTAGGAAGAGTCCTTCCTAGAAAGGAAGTCTGCATGCTCAGGTCTTCCCCAGAGAGAGACCTCTCCCAGCAAAATGCCACTGTAGAAGAATTGATGTGTTAATTGGCTCAGTTTAAGAATATTCCATTTAAAAATCAATTGCTATGGAAATATATTTGGGGAAGTTTTTAGGTGGGAGTGTTTTTTTTTCTCTAATGGCTTTGAACAGTCTTGCCACCTAAAAGGAGGTTGTAGTGAGGCTAGAGCTGGTCTCTTCTCCCAAATTACTAATGAAAGGACAAGAGGAAATGGCCTCAAGTTGCATCAGGGGAGGTCTGGGTTGGATGTTGGCAGGAAGTTCTTTGCTCACAGGTGGTCAGGCACTGCAACGGGCTGCCCAGGGAGGTGGTGGAGTTGCCATCCCTGGAGGTGTTTAAAGGGAGAGTGGATGTGGCACTTGAGGCTGTGGTCTAGTGTTTAAGGATGCTGGGATGAAGGTTGGACTGGATGATCCTGGTGGTCCTTTCCAACTATAGCGATTCATAGTGATTAGATGTTGTGCTGAGGGATTTGATTTAGTCAAGGACTTGTCAGTATGAAACTAATGATTGGACTTGATGATATTGAAGGTCTTTTCCTATCTAAGAAACTCTGTGATTCAGTTAGCAAGATGACAAGAGAGATGTGGAGATGCTGCAAGTGCAGTGCTGTAGTATAAGCAACAGGCAGGTGCTTTGGAGCAGTCCTTTAGGCACTCAGCGTCCCTTGGCACACAGCTTGTGAGTGGCTTGCGAGTAAGCATCTACATCCACTGACCTCCCAGGCAGCCTACTGCTTCTCACCAGCTGAGGAGGAGTGAGGCAGCAATGAGAGAATTTCTACCTCAGGGGTGTGAGAAATACAAGTTTAAATGTATGGTGCCTGTTACTGGTTGATAGTATATAGTATGTGTATGTGTGTAAGGGTAAGCAACTAGTGTACTAGAAGCTCTCCTGTGTGTTTAACCCCTGACAAGGGCTGGTTTTCACTGGAAAAGGTGCTGCTGCTCACTTAAGTCTTGAAGTGAGTAGGAGAGGCGAGAGAATGGTCCTCTTACAACTGAAATTACTTTAGGGAGAAAAGATGGCACTTCCAAAATATCAGAAGCTGTCGAAACACATCATGCCAACCATCAGGTATCTAATGTGGGAGTGCTCTCCACAAAGTGATGCATTTATTCTTGATAATACAGCATCAGTTCGATCACTTTGCTACAAAGATGTGTTCCACTTCCAAAGTGTGCCCAGCAGTTAGAATCAGTGTGCTACCAAGACTTCATCACTTCACTATGAGCAACCTGATCTTGTTAAAGATATCCCTGCTCTCTGGGGAGCAAGGGACATGCACAAAATGACCTCCAAGAGTCCCTTTCAACCCAATTCATTCTGTGATTCTCTGATTTGAGGTGTTTTGTTTCTAAAATTTACAATGGTGACTTCTGACAATTTTGTTATTATTGTTATTACTGCTGTGTTTAGCCTGGTTGCCTCTCAAGCCCCTGACTGTTTTGTAAATAGTTTTTGTTACTACTTTACAAAAAAGCCCCAGAGGTAGTTTCCCATCACATGAATGACAATCACAAGAAGAAATCTGTTCCCTTAACTTTAATGACTGAAACTTAATCAATACCTGGATTCTTCAATATTTAGGCTGAAATAATACCTTGTGACTGGGACTCTTTTTAGGTGAATGTGGTTTGTAATCCATTAACTTAAAGTGTTGGAGGATGAAAGCAGATCTGGTACTTTTGCCACTGCACTTAAAACAGCATCTAGTATAAACTAAGGCTGAAAGAGGGTTTACCTGTGAGCAGGCATTTAAAAAATCATTACATTTCAATCAGATAGGAAAACAATAAAGATCTACATCTGCTTGCATCCATAGGCCACTGTGGAAACCACGCTGAAGAAATGCTTGGAGGTTAGTCTGGTGGTGCCTGGTTGATAGTTTGAATTTGAGAGGGTTTTTTTTTTTTTCAGAGGTAGATGCTCAAATTATGTACAAATGCTGTTATAAGCACTGGAGTCAAGCAGTTGAAATTAGACCCACATAGTAGCTGAGGAATATGTTTTGCATGGGCAGCTACTTGAAATGTTTTGCAAGTGCTTCTTAAGCACCTATGAGAAAAAAAAGCCAACAACAAAACACTAACAGAGAAACAAAAGTCTGGCATTGCTCACTCTAAGAGCTGGGGTTGCAGCCAGCTGTCTAAAATAGAAATGGGTATCACAGCAGTCCATTATGGTGATTAATACAAGGCCTCTGTTAGAGTTTCTAACTCTGATCAGTCCTAAATATAATAGCAGGTGCTCGAGAAACAGTGGAGAGAAACTTGTGAGGGAAAGAGCAAACGAGCTACATTTTACTTAGTAATCTCTATCAGAGAATTGACTCACTGACTAAAACTGGTTAAACCAGGATGTTTAAGCCTTCAGGAGTTAGATGCCTTTACAGGCATCTGTTTAAGGAAAACCCACACCTTTCATTAAAAAAAAAAAAAAAGGCATTCTACCTTAATTGGCCAAGTTGTCTTATCCAGAAAACTTTGATCAAAAACTTTGGTAGTTCTTCAAAGCTGATCCTAACCACTGTGGGTGGAAAGCCAAAGTGAAAAGTGTGTGAAGGTTTTTCATGCCTCCCGCTTTGCTTTTAGTTGGAAATGCCAAGAGAGAGGCTTTCTCATTTCCCGTGTTGTTGCTTCCCCTGTTTCTCATCATAGAGCTCTTGGTGAAAAGGGGACTGTGGTCCATGATTGTGAAACCTCTTTGTTTTTCAGAGAGCAATGTTTCATGAGCAAAAGGGTGATCTGTGCTAAGAAATAGAGTCATAGAGTCAAGCAGGTTGGGGTGCTGTTATGATTCTTTCAGTTTGTTTTTTTCCCACAACTAGCATCAACTTGGGTTTGACAGTGACAGGTACTGAGGCTGTAGTCTTTCCTGCGAGTGCCTTCTTCTCATCTATTCTTAATGGAAATTAATGATGCTTAGCATCTTGCAAGACTTGCCTTCATATCCGGGTTGAAAAGAGGGTGAAGAAGGTTACAGGAGTGCTTTCTGCTGTCTTTTTCTTAAACATCATGTTTTCCATCCCTCTGCCTCAGAGGAGAGGCTGAGGGAGCTGGGATTGTTTAGCCTGGAGATGAGGAGGCTCAGGGGTGACCTTATTGTTGTCTACAACTACCTGAGGGGTGGTTGTGGCCAGGGGGAGGTTGCTCTCTTCTCTCAGGTGGCCAGCACCAGAACTAGAGGACACAGCCTCAAGCTACATCAGGGGAAATTTAGGCTTGAGGTGAGGAGAAAGTTCTTCACTGAGAGAGTCACTGGACACTGGAATGGGCTGCCCGGGGAGGTGGTGGAGTTGCCGTCCCTAGAGCTGATCAAGGCAAGGTTGGATGTGGCACTTGGTGCCATGGTCTGGCCTTGAGCTCTGTGGTAAAGGGTTGGACTTGATGATCTGTGAGGTCTTTTCCAACCTTGGTGATACTGTGACAAACTAGTGTGGGTACACTCCTGAGCGCTAATAAACAGAGGTGAAGCTGTATCCAGTTGAGCCTTCCTCTGTAAAGTCAAGGAGAGCACTGCTGGCATGTCCAATTCAAGGAGGGGGTTAAGTGCTCTCCACTCATCCGAAACTGTCTGGGGAAGTTTTGTGAAACTCCACAAAGGCAGTTGTAAGATTGTAGTGGGTGGGAAGACCCAAGAAACTGGGTGGTGAGAAAATGTTAAGAATAGCTGGCAATTAATCTTAGCTCCTGGGACTTAGGGACTTTCCAATGCTGGCAGGTCTCAGTATGTGTGTTGTTATTCAGGCTGCACGCCAAGAATATTTAATGCTGACTGCCGAGTGTGTCGGAGAAAAGTCATTGTGCAGGCAGTGTCACTCAAAGGAAATGCGCCACACCATAATCATTGGTTCAACAGTCATTTGCAGACAATGAACACTGACATTTGGATAGCAAATGGAACAAATAGTATAAAAAGGTGAGTGGGTGGGGAAACCTTTGTCTTTTTTTGGTAGTTAAGACCATTAAATCTGTTAGTATATGTTGTCTGTACACGGGTCCAGAGACTCTGTTGCAGTCGTGATAACAGCATTGCTGTGAGAGGATATTAGGACACAGAGGGGGGAAATTATTTTTGAAAGATCAATGAACTTTTGTGATAAAAAAGATTGTCTCTGTCCCAAAGAACAAAACAAAAACAAATCCCCAGCATAAAGCAGCAAAAACAGTGAAATATTAATAAAGGGTGGCAGAAAATCGAAAAACTAAGGTTGAGTGTAATAGAAAGGTCTGGTTTGCCCTGCAGATTTCACCAGAGCTTAGACCTCAGACCTTATTTTGTGTAATGTGCTGCCTGTTAGTTGTGGCAGGCTGGGATGTGCCTTTCCCACTGCAATACGTCAGCGTTTATGGAACAAGCATATGTAGAGAGCTGGACTGAGGGAGGAGACTGGGTGAGTGAAGAAATGGGGATTTCTCCGTGAGCTAAGCCAAGCAAAGACGCAAGCCTGTGGGAAGTGTGTGAACATGGACACGCTCCCCTTCTGGCCCTTTAGCCATGCCAGTTATCTGTGCTCGTTGTCCCAGACGTGTCCGTTTGGGGGTCTGCTGAGGCGCCCTGGCAGCGCCGCGGTCCGGACGCTGCATGCTGCGCGGCGTGCCCCGGACGGACGCGGAGCAGCGACGCTGGCGCTGCCTGGGCAGGCGTCCGCACCACCTGCGTGCTGCACCCACCGCGTCCCGCCGGCCGCCCTGCAGCCCTGCCAGCCTGCGGAGCCGGTGCCAGGCCGAGGGGAGCAGCAGGAGACGGACAGAAAGGCAAACACACGAGTGTGAGCCGCGGCCTCTCCGTGGTGGCTGCAGGGCCAGCCGGCCGCCTTATCTCTGCGACTTGGCTTGATAACCCCGGCGCCAGCGCCGGTCTCTTGCAGATTATCTGCCAGTCACTGCCTTAGATGTGCAGGACAGGATCACTGCCACACTTTGTCGTGGGCCTTAAGGGAATACACGTAGTGCTCCAGGGCACTTTGAGAAGAGCCTCTATTATTAATAACCATTGTGATTTTTTTTCTGGTAGACTCTAAAGTCTTGTTGAGCATCATGGATTATTTATACCCCCTAGTGCTGATTGCACCAGCTCTGTGTCATCGGCCCTCCAGCACCTGCCTTTCTGGCTGGCATCCTTTTTTCCCACTTAATGCCCCCTGCTATGCCACAGGTGTAGCCATGTCTGATCAACAGATGTGCCCTCTGTGCCTCTTGTTGTGGATGCAGCTGTAGTCTAGTGACTTCAGAAAGTTCAGTCGTGTCCTTCGCTCAGTCGAGGTGTGTCTGTGGTAAAGCACAGATGGAGGTGGTAAAGGATGCACCAGGCTCAACTCGGTGGTGTTTATGATGGTAATGGTATTTTTCACTCCATCTTTTCAGATGCCCAGGGCATCATAGAATGGCTTAGGTTTGAAGAGACCTTAAGAGATCATCTACTTCAACCTCCCCTCCATGCACAGGTACGCCTTGCAACTAGACTCAGCTGCTCAAGGACTTGAACTTCTCCAGGGCAGGAGACATCCACAACCCCTGGGGGCAGTCTGTTCCATCCTTTTGGGTGTCTGTCCACCCCAAGCCCCCTTTTACAATGATACCTTGGTACACAGCCATCAGAATCATGGCTTCCTTCCCAAAGACCACATAAAACATATTGTTCTGAAGGCAAGGTCACCTCCAGCTTGGAGAATTATCCTTCTTGGTCTTGCAAAAGCTCTGGTTTTGTAAATCCATCGTTGGATTCCATCATGCGTGTTGGAGTTTTTCTTTTGTTGTTTTGATAGCTTTTCCTTCCCAAAGAAATCTCATTTCTGCCTGGAAAATATTGCCAAACTAGACCCAGCTGGGAATTTTTCAGATGGATGCATAGGTGCACCTTATCTGAACCCTCACTTCTGTGCACACTGCATGACTGTGTTAATGCAGGCTCCACGTCACACAAAGCTGACTCACAGGAGACTCTGTGGGAGGCAGTCTCAAATGTGTGCTGTCTGGAATGCCGGTTCAGGAAGGTCCCAGAGGGGACAGGAAAATCCTGAGGTTTAATCTGTTGATGGAGCAGAGGTTGCTCCTTTGTGTCTTTTTCAGTATCTCCTGGATGCTGCTGGAACGCCCTGCAGAAGAGGCTGAGAAAACCAGTTCTAGCAAGAAGAATGGCATGGGAGGAGCTCAGGTTGAAGGAGCAAGCAACAGATCATGAAGGGATTCAAGCAAATAGTCAATGTACAAGCCTCCAAACTGAGATCTGAGCTGAGCAGACAAAGCGAATAAAGCAAAGAAGGTAGGATGACAGGTACTGACAGTGGTAAGCATCCATCTAAATAAGTCTGTTGTCTGTTGTTTGTCAAAAGAAACACATAACAAAACCAAAAGACAGGAGAAAGGTCTGCCCTTCCTTTTATTAGTTGTTGCTTCTTCTGCCTCAATATGCAGAATAAATGCATTTCTTCTTGTAAAATAGAGAATTACACTGCAGGGTAAAACAAGCATGAAGCAGTTTGACTGATGGAAAGTGAGTAAGTCTGTGAAGGGTTGAGAGTGCACTTATGGATAATGTTAAATTAATTCAAAGGATTAGTGCCTTAAGAGAGACCTTCCTTTTCTTCTGCAGTGAGCCACTGTACAGTTCTGAAATCACAGAGTCACAGAATAGTAGTAGTTAGATGGGACCTCCAGAGTTCATCTGCTCTAAGCCCTTGCTAAAGCAGGCTCACCTAGTTCAGGTTACATAAGAACACATTCAGACACATTTTGAGTGTCTCCAGAGGAGATTCCACAACCTTTCTGGGCAGTCTGTTTCAGTGCTCCATCACCCTCTAATTAATGTTTTTTTTTTTTCCCCTTACATTCAAGTGGAACTCCCTGTGATCTACAGTAATGGTTTAGCTCACGGGCTAACCTGCCTGCTACCCCAACACATAAGTGAGGGGGAAAATAAGATACAAAACTCAGGCTTGAGCTAAAGAGATAAGAGTTTAATATAACATATCGTGGTATCAGTGCATAATTACCTTAGCTAATAATCTAATTAATCTAATAACACAGTTCATGATTAGCTTAGCTTAGCCTATGCAGAAGAAGCATAGTGAAATATAGAGAATAAAACAACCAGCATAAACCACAAAACCCAAGCCAGCATCTACCTGACTCCCACACATTCCACTGCCATGCTTGCAGAGAAGAGTCAACATCCAAGAAGCCAGAACCCAGAAGCAGCAATGGGAACAGGAAGCCTCCCATGTTGCAACCTGAACTTCAAGCCTCTTAAAACTTTGGTTCAGGTGGTGCTTTCATTTCTTGAAGCTAGCATGACTGCATCATGGTATGAATAACTGCAGCAGGTCCAATTCAATCCATGACATCTAATTTGTACCCCACATCCTATCAGTGGGCATCGCTGAAAAGAGCCCAGCCTCATCCTGTTGACCCCCACCCTTTAGATATTTATATGCATTTATGAGATCCCTTCTCAATCCTCTCTTTTCCGGACTAAAGAGCTCCAGGTGTCTTAGCTTCTTGCGATCATTTGGTTGGAAAAGGCCTTTGGGATCACATAGTCCAACATTTATGTCACTCTACCAAAGTCTGATGCTAAACCACATCCCTTAGCACCACAATCAGAATTTTGCTTAGTCTCAGAGGTGGAACTACTAGGTTGGGAAAATGGGACCCTGCTTTAGGTGCTGGTCTGGTACTGGAGGAGCTAAACCTGCCTGAACTGTCTCTGATACCACTAAAACTCTCAAACCAAGTTCCCATAGAAACAGTGGAGGTGTAGTCCCCCCGAGATACCCTTTACTCTCAGAGATTTATGTTTACACCAAGAGGCTTAGAGGCTTGTCTTCAAAGCCAAAGTGTGAAGCTGGCCCTGTAACTTGGAGAGGTGATGGGCTCCGTAGGAAAGCTGAGCACTAGGAGTTTAGTGTGGTAATGGAAGCATTTTTAAAGTTAGTATTTTTGTGGGTTTCACTGTGTTTACATGTGGCTAATTTGTAGCACTGTCCTTTTGTTTGTGAGATAGAGACAGCTCCAAAACAGCCGTAAAAGCAGATGAAATCATTTATAGAGAGTGTCTGTGCATATGACATTAAAAAAAAATAACCTAAGGGTTAACATATAAAATGTTAACTGGATGCTTGTATAAAACCAGTATCTGGTGTCATCAGTGAGACAGGCTTATAGAAAGGGATGAGACAGTGAAGTTACTAATGCTACTGAAATGCAAGAAGCAGCAGGAATTCTTCCCTTTTGTGTCGTCAAAATCTAAGCACAAGGTTGGAGCCAGAGGAGAGTGTGTGACAAGGTAAAGCATAAGAGAGTGGTGATTTTTTCTGTAATGTTTCCTATGTTGAGCATTCTCCTTTTACCCTCTTACAAAGAGATTGGTTTGTTTAGCCTTGGGGCTGAAACTGGCTCTGATTTCCGTGGACAGCAAATTTTGCGTGTGTGGTACAAGCAGTAATGTTTTCCCCAAAATATGCTTGCCAAGCTTGTGAATACAAGAATTCAGAGGTGCTAATTCCTGGGACGTGTGCTGATAGCATAAGTGGAATCAGTATTCAGAATTCAGTTACAGTAAACATGCCCATCACCCTGCAGCCCTTCTGAGAAGCCCTCACTATTCCATCTTACATATGTGCAGGCAGCCAAATACACGAGGTATTCCTTAAGGGCACGCAGCAGGTAGGATTCAGCCTCAGCTTTGGGTCCCTTTTAACTGAAGTGTTGTTACTGAGCCAGAATGTGTGATCCCTCTCACTCTTGTCCTAAGGATGTCTTCTGCTTTAAATGCCTTGCTGTCTAGGACAGGAGGAGGGAGTAGCGTTGCTGAGGACAGGAGGTTGAGGAGTAACCTGATTGGGGAAGAAGCCAAATTAAACAAAGGTTTAGATCTACAGCTGAAAATAGTATAACTTACCATTTTCCTCTGCCAGTGGCTGACACACCACATTTTTTTTCTTCTTTAAAACCACAACGAACCATTCCCAAAAAAGGAAGTGTAACCTCTGTTTTCTACACTTCTGTCCTTCGCCTCATCTGGGGAAAAACCTTCTCTTGCTGTATTTCTCATGACACATTTGAATGGAGGATTTCTTCACAGCGTTTCTGCTGGGGGCTGTTTGTTTTATCTTGCAGTAGATAACAGACATGTATGCTGCATAGATTAGAGTTGGCAAATTTTGCGACTGATTTCTTTAGGTTCAGATAAAATGCTTGAGTCTCCCACTGATGTCTGTACTTAAAGCAGCATGTTAAAATGTCTGTTAATGGGAGCACTGAGTGATTTCTGTGTTTCCTTTGGTTCTCAGCTGGCCACGTGTGCACACTAATGAGACACACTAATATTAAAAGTGGAATTTGGAGCAGAGCAGGGGCCAGCCTAATAAATCTGCTGTTAGTTCAGGCTTTGTGGTGATGTTGTTGCGCCCGGGGGGAGGAAGGGCAGAAGCTGGGCGTTGGGCCTGAGGGACAGAAAAGGAAATCAGATGTGGGCAAGCAAAGAGGCAGGATCTGGATTGCTGGGGGCTAGAGGCAAAAAGCAGCTTCTGTAGGAGTGTTGTGAGCAAAGGAGTGTGCAAAAAAAACAGGCTGTGGCAATTTTGTTTGCTGTGGCTGTACTGCAATGAGAGGTTGAAGTGATTTTGGAGTGAAAGGTTCTTTATACCCAAGAGTAGACAACAGAGAATAAACAAACAAATAAATAAAGACTGCCTTAACTTGGAAGCCTCTTCTGAGATGATAAAGCAATACATTTTTCTTCCTCTAGTACAGCCAAGATGTTATAATGATGACGCTCTGACTTCAAAGCTGGCCCTTCTCTGAGCAAGGGCCTGAGCCCACTAACCTTAGGAGGTCCCCCTAAACCCGAGCGTTCAGTAATTCTGTGATTTGGAGCCCTGAAAATCTCTGCTCTATTCACCCATGATGTTAGCAAAGCTGGAATATTACCTTGAAAGAGTGCTGATTGTAGTAAGTCGTGGCCAACAGAGAAAAAACAATTTAGATGTGAAGGGGTCTATACGTGCCAGGTTTGAATTTGATGGATGTCAGCTGCAGTAGCTTGCTTGCCATGGTAGAGCTGCTGACCCCTGTGAAATAGATGCATGGTGGATATGCCAAACAGCACTTGTTTAGAACTTTGTTGGTAACTTACCAGCAGGGCAAATTATTTGAGTTAATACAGTGACATGGTGGTCTCGCCACTTGCTCATATTTCTTCTTACTATCCACTCTTGTAAAGTATGCTTTAAGGAGCTACATTGTTACTGTTACAGATTTCATTCACCTCCAGGCCAGGCTGGCAAGCATGCTGGAGCTAGCTGTCTGTTTAGTGCATAAAGAGGGAGGCTTGGCTTCAAGACTTACAAGTCTGATGCTGTCATGAGCATCAAATCCGTGCAAGTGTGAGAGAAAAATTATGCTGGAAGAAATCAGTTGTTCTCCAGAAGGGCCACTGGCTCAAACTGGAAAACTCTGTCAAAGGCAGAACAAATAAATCTGTAGATGTGAAAAGCTATGGAACAGCCATAAACCTATGATGAATGAGAGACTCAGTGGATGCCAGAGTTTCTGAGAAGTTACTTACGGATGCTAAATTTCACTATCCATCTCTCACTAAGTGCTTGGGGGTTTACTGTGCCTTCTGTAAGATGATAATGGGTTGTAGCTATCTGGATTACTTTGTTTCCCTAAACTTATTTAATTCCAATTATTTCTCCTCAGTCACGTTCAGAAGAGACATTGTAGAGGGAGGACTAGGAGAACTCT